>NC_062547.1:115272316-115594346 GCF_016906955.1 Phacochoerus africanus | reverse complement strand
TGCGGCCCTAAAAAGGAAAAAAAAAGGAAATGTCTAGAAGTAAAAATGAATGTCATCCTACTCATTTTATTATAGGTTAACTAAAATGTTTGCTCACTATGAATCCTACTAAATAAGTAGACTCTGAAAACAAATGATATTAACTGCATAAACCTTAGCAAATATGTTTAACGTTTCTTCAACCTGAGTCTATTCTCATTCATACATCTATATCTGCTTTGATCTCAGAATGTAACTTTATTTGTATTAGGATGCTTCTAATTGAATTAGGAGAGGTTTCCAGCTAAAAAGTAGGTATCCAATGTAAACCTATTTTTTCTCTTTTTTTCCCTTAAATAAGAAAGTATATAATCCTCTGTGTCCTTGTATATTGAATAGTCACCTGTTCATATCTTGAACTTACTTTGACAGATTGTTTTACCTTCCTCTTTCCCCAAGATAGTGATGATGATTTTTGTAATTTTGGTGTCCACTTAATCTATTGACCATGGATAAGGGGAGGACTCAAATCAAATTTTTAGGGTCACTATTCAAGTTTCAGTAATATCAGTAGTGCTAAATGTCATTTTTCTAAACTGTATGCAAAGTTTTGTTAAAAGATGATGTGAAGATGTTTGTACAGCTATGCAAAGTTATTAAAATTATTCCATTTTTTAGCCGATGTTTGTCTTTAAGCTAAGTGGGACAGATCTACAGCTTATATCCTGTGCATCAATGAATATCATGGTACCTATAAAATACCTGAATATTGGAGTTCCCATAGTGGCTCAGGAGAAATGAATCAGACTAGTAACCATGAGGTTGTGGGTTCAATCCCTGGCCTCGTTCAGTGGGTTAAGGATCCCGTGTGGCCATGAGCTGTGGTGTAGATCTCAGACACAGCTTGGCTCTGGCGTTGCTGTGGCTGTGGTGTAGGCTGGCAGCTGTAGCTCTGATTTGACCCCTAGCCTGGGAACTTCCATATGCCAAGGGTGCAGCCCTAAAAAAGCAAAAATAAACAAATAAAATAGCTGAATATTTCACAAGTTTAATCAAGTTGTATGTGCCTTCCCTCTGTCACACTTTAGCTTTGTTTTATATCTTTGTCTCATTTCCCTTGTATAACTGTAAGACATCTCAAAGAGCTTAGGTCTTATTAATAAAATTCTTGATAAATAACTCTTTTATTTTAGCCTTGATGATGTGTTTTTTTTAAAAAAAAAAAAAAGGAATAAAATACCTTGAAGAGATAGTAGGAAAAAGTAAAGCAAATGTGTGTAGTATGAGGAGCTCCCTTTGTGCTCAATGGTTAATGAACCCGACTAGGAACTATGAGGATGCAGGTTTGATCCCTGGCCTTGCTTAGTGGGTTAAGGATCTGGCGTTGCCATGAGCAGTGGTGTAGGTCACAAACATGGCTCGGATCCTGCATTGCTGTGGCTGTGGTGTAGGCTATCAGTGACAGCTCCAATTTGACCCCCAGCCTAGGAACTTCCCATATGCCGCAAGTGCAGCTAAAAAGCAACAACAACAAAAAAATTGTGTAGTATGAGAAAATAAAGAGACAATTCCAGACAATTCCATTTAAGGAAGTATTAAAGGGGTTGAATTAGTGAAAACATGCAGAACTTGACAAGGTTGAGAGGGATCTGGAAGTGAATAGCAGAAATTCAATTTCAGTTGTTGGCACGAGCAATGAAATGACGTCATTTAAGGAGCCCTTGAAAACCAAAATGGTCTTCTCTTCTTGGAAACTGCATTTTTTTCTTTGAATATCTGGCTAAGTCAGGAATACATGCATGTACTCGTGACAAACATTCAAAGCTGGATTACTCAGCTGTTTTCCAGCATTATGAAAAGGTCTCACTTATTAGATCCAGACCAGTTTTTTGAGGCTGGTAATTCCTTGCAGTTCTCAGACATTGTGCCCTTTTTTGCTTTGCAATTATGCATGGTTCACATCAAAGGCTCAAAATATTTCCTAAGGCTTTATACAGATTAGGGAGACCTGAGGAAAAGTACTCTTGTAGCACTAGGAGACAAGAAAATAATGTTCTCTTAATTCTTCCTTGAGGTAACTCCTTAGCTACTTCGTTCTAGTTTCAACAACAACAACAAAAAATTGTGTCTGCCTGTGCTTTTTAGGGCCACATCTGCGGCATATAGGGGTTCCCAGGCTAGGGGGCTAATCGGAGCTGCAGCTGCCAGTCTAGCCACAGCCACAGCAACACAGGATCCAAGACACATCTGAGGCCTACAGTACAGCTCATAGCAACACCAGATCCTTAACCCACTGAGTGAGGCCAGGCATTGAACCCACAACCTCATGGTTCCTTCGCCACAACAGAAACTCCTCCATGCTAGATTCACTCATCTATTTATACTCTCTATTTCTTTGTACTTTAAGTATTCTATAGGTTCATCACATTCCCCCTTTACCATGGTTATCTTTCACTACAGAAAATGGATCTCTGTTCTTCTACATGGGATGACTAGTATATTTTTTAACTTTTTACCCTGAAATAATTAAGGCTCAGTAGAAGCTATAAAAATAGTGTAGAGTCTCATGCATCCTTTGACCACCTCCTCCAAAATGGTGACCCCTTATACAGGTGTGGGACAATATAAAAACAAAAAAAATTGACATTGGTATATTCTTGTTAACCAGACCACAGGCTTTATTCAGTTGTTACTATTTTTTAAATTTCAGGAGTTCTTGTTGTGGTGCAGTGGGTTAAGAATCCAGGTTAAAAATTATTAACCATGGGGTTCCCATCATGGCACAGCAGAAACAAATCAAACTAGGAACCATGAGGTTATAGGTTCAATCCCTGGCCTCGCTCAGCAGGTTAAGGATCTGGTACTGCTGTGAGCTGTGGTATAGGTCGAAGATGCGGTTCACATCTGGTGTTGCTATGGCTGTGGTGTAGACCAGCAGCTGTAGCTCTGATTAGACCCCTAGCCTGGGAATCTCCATATGCCACAGGTGCGGCCCTAAAAAGTGAAGAGAAAAAAAAAAAAGAATTATTAACTGAATTCTGCAGAGGTGCAAGTTTGACCCCTGGTCTGGCACAATGGTTAAGGAATCCAGGGTTGCCACAGCTGTGGCATTGGTTGCAGCCACAGCTCAGGTTCAATCCCTGGCCCAGGAACTTCCATATGCCGTGGGTACAACCATAAAACAATGAAATAAAATAAAATTTCAATTATTATGTGTTTGTGAATATACTTGTATGCAACTTTATTCCATGTATATATGCATGGAACTACCCCAACAGTCAAGATAGACAAGTGTTCCATCACCACAAAGAACTCCTTCACAGTATCTCTTTGTATTCTCATCCACCTCCCACCACCTCCAAGTCCAGGTCCCTAAGCCACTAATGAGTTCTCCAACTCTGAGATTTGGGTTAGTGGTATTAGGCATGTTTTATGTGCCTGCTTGCCATCTTTATTATCCCTGAGATGAAATATTCATTCTTGTATTTTGCCCATTTTAAAACAGATTTTTTTTTTTTTTCCTTTTTAGGGCTGCACCTGCAGCATATGGAGGTTCCCAGGCCAGGAGTTGAATTGGAGCTACAGCTGGAGCCTATACCACAGCCACAGCATGTCAGATCCAAGCCGCATCCATGACCTACACCACAGCTTGCAGCAACACTGGATCCTTAACCCACTAAGCAAGGCCAGGTATTGAACCCACATCCTCATGGACACTATGTCTGGTTCTTAACCCATTGAGCCACAATGGGAACTCCTAGGTTTTTTTTTTTTTTTGTCATATTTTTGTTCCTACTATTGAGTGTTGGTGGTTCTTTATCTAGTTTAGGTATATAAAAGTATGTTGAATATGTGGTTTGGAAATTACTTTTTATGGCCACACCCATAGTATATGAAAGTTCCCAGGCTAGGGGTCCAATTGGAGCTACAGCTCCCGGCCTACACCACGACTACAGCAAGTTGGGTTCATTAACAGCTGAGCCACAAAGGGAACTCCAAATTAGCTATTTTGATGAAGCCCAACATATTGATTTTTTTCTTTTATGAATCATGCATTTGATTTCATATCTAAGAAATCTTTGCCTTTGCCCTCAGTCTCAAAAATGTTCTTCTGTGTTTTCAGCTAAAAGTTTCATATTTCTATGTTTTACATTTAAACCCATTATCCACTTGGGGCAGCTGCCAGCCTATACCACAGCCAGAGCAACACAGGATCCAAGCCACGTCTTTGACCTATATGGCAGCCTTAGTTTCCATTTTAAAACTTTAATCATATATCAGGTACAATACAAAACTCACTACTCTATAAACAAGAGTTGAAATAAATTAAGTCTAGTCACTCAGGAAAAAAAAAAAAAAAGAGTTCTCGTTGTGGCACAGCAGAAACTAATCCAACTAGGAACCATGAGGTTGTGGGTTCAATCCCTGGCCTCACTCAGTGGGTTAAGGATCTGGCGTTGCCATGAGCTGTGGTGTTGGTTGCAGGTTTAGCTCGGATCCTGCATTGATGTGGCTGTGGCATAGGACATCAGTTGTAGCTCCGATTGGGTCCCTAGCCTGGGAACCTCCATATGTCGTGAGTGAGACTCTAAAAAGCAAATTAAATTAAATTAAATTAAATTAAATTAAATTAAATCCATTATCCACTTGGGATTAATGTATATATGCAGTCTAACATTAAGTCAGATTTCATATTTTTGTCTACATTGTTCAGTTGTTTCAGCACCGTCTATTGAAAGACTATCCTTCCTCCACTCAATTGCTTTTGCCACTTCATCAAAAAAATCAATTATTCTATTGAAAAATCTTTCTTCTATTTCCAGTTTTGAAGCTCTGTTATTAGGTCTATACTTGTTTAGGATTTCTCTGTCTTCCTAAGAAACTGACATATTTTTCATTATGGAATTTTTTGTGGATCCGGTAATTCTTCATTCTTTGGAATTTTACTTGTCTGATACTGGTATAACCATACCATATGACTTATTCTTTTCTTTTTTTCCCACTATACAGCAAGGGGATCAAGTTATCCTTATACGTATACATTTTTTTCCCCACCCTTTGTTCTGTTGCACTATGAGTATCTAGACATAGTTCTCAATGCTACTCAGCAGGATCTCCTTGTAAATTTATTCTAAGTTGTGTCTGATAAGCCCAAGCTCCTGATCCCTTCCATTCCATCCCTCTCCCATCGGGCAGCCACAAGTCTATTTTCCAAGTCCATGATTTTCTTTTCTGAGGAGATGTTCATTTGTGCTGGATATTAGATTCCAGGTATAAGTGATATCATATGGTATTTGTCTTTGTCTTTCTGGCTCATTTCACTCAGTATGAGAGTCTCTAGCTCCATCCATGTTGCTGCAAATGGCATTATGTCATTCTTTTTTATGGCTGAGTAGTATTCCATTGTGTATATATACCACATCTTCCGAATCCAATCCTCTGTCGATGGACATTTGGGTTGTTTCCATGTCCTGGCTATTGTGAATAGTGCTGCAGTGAACATGCGGGTGCATGTGTCTCTTTTAAGTAGAGTTTTGTCCGGATAGATGCCCAAGAGTGGGATTGCAGAGTCATATGGAAGTTCTATGGATAGATTTCTAAGGTATCTCCAAACTGTTCTCCATAGTGGCTGTACCAGTTTACATTCCCACCAACAGTGTAGGAGGGTTCCCTTTTCTCCACAGCTCCTCCAGCACTTGTTATTTGTGGATTTATTAATGATGGCCATTCTGCCTGTTGTGAGGTGGTATCTCATGGTAGTTTTGATTTGCATTTCTTTTATAATCAGTGATGTTGAACATTTTTTCATGTGTTTGTTGGCCATCTGTATATCTTCCTTAGAGAACAGTCTATTCAGGTCTTTTGCCCATTTTTCCATTGCGTTGTTGGCTTTTTTGCTGTTGAGTGGTATAAGTTGTTTATATATTCTAGAGATTAAGCCCTTGTCCATTGCTTCATTTGTAACTATTTTCTCCACAGCAAAGGAAACCCATATGACTTATTCTAAATGTTTGCATGGTATGTCTTTTTCATCTTTTGCTTTCCATATTTACATCATTATATTAAAATGTATGTATTGTAGAAATGATAAACTTGACTGTTGGTATTTTTATAGTCAGTCTGTCAATCTTTGCCTTTTTATTGATGTGTTTAAGCCATTAGTAGTTAACATATGTATTGATATTTGGGTTTACCATGTTGCTATTTATTTTCTATTATTTTCATCTGCTTTTTTGTTTTTTGTTTTTTTTGCTCTTTACAAACCATTTTGTTTCTCTAGTGATGTTAGCTATACTTCTTTATATAAACTTTAAAATAATTGATCTTTGAATTCCAGTATCCATTACTATCTTATCAGTCTACTTAGACTTTATATTGTGATAGTAAAAAAAAAAACTTATCATAGAAAAATGCCATTAAGTTCCCCATTCTGTATTGTTTTAATTTATTTTAGTTCCTCATATATAAAGCCCACAACATAATATTATATTTTATTTAAATAATCATTTGTCTTTCAAAAACAGCTACTTTTGCTGAGGCTAAGTCTGTGGTGTGTGCAATTGATAGATGGGAGCTCCTTTTTTCCACCCAACCTTGATTTATGGAATGGGGGTTCTGTCATGAACACAACATCCTGAGAATGTTGAACCTCTGATTACCCTTTCAGCTCATGCAATGATGGTTACATAGCAGGAAAGGCAAGCCAAAATGACATCAGGCTACTTCCTTTACCGACATCAAGCACTTCGCTCCTAGAGTGAAAGTGTAACTCAGAGAGAAGCTTGCCCCTCAGCTTGACTCAGAAATGTCCCTGGGAGGAGAAGCAAGTCATAAAATAGATAACTCTTAACCTCTTTCCTCCAAAACTGACTTAATCTACAACAGAGCATGGAAAGGTTCAATCCTAAAGGGAGAATAGTAAAGGTGGTAGAAGGCAGTGGGGAGGAGATTCAAAACACAGGATAAACTGTAAGCTGATTAGTTTCCAGGAGGAAACCAGGGAATAAGACAGCTACTCCTACCTTGTTTAAATTTTGTCACAAATTATATCTTTATACATTGTATGTTCATTTACATAGGTTCATAATTACTATTTTACACATTTGTCTTTTAAATAGTGTGGAAATTTTATAAGGTGTTACAAACCAAAAAGTATGCATTAGTACTGGCTTTTATTTTTATTTTTTTAATGATTTTTATTTTTTCCACTATAGTTGGTTTACAGAGTTCTGTCAATTTCAACTGCACAGCAAAGTAACCCAGTCACACATATATACACATTATTTTTGGGGAACTATATCTAGTCACTTATGATGGAACTGATGGAGTACTAGTTTTTTAAGTTTATCTATGTGGTTACTGTTACCCAATGTTCTTTTTCTCATATGGCTTTTTTTTTTTTGTCTTTTTTGCCATTTCTTGGGCCGCTCCCATGGCATATGGAGGTTCCCAGGCTAGGGGTCTAATCAAAGCTGTAGCTTCCTGGCCTACACCAGAGCCACAGCAACATGGGATCCAAGCCCCATCTGCAACCTACACCACAGCTCATGGCAACCCACTGAGCAAAGCCAGGGATTGAACCCACAACCTCATGGTCCCTAGTCAGATTTGCCAACTGGTGCACCATGACGGGAACTCCTCATATGGCTTTGAGTTATTGTCCAGTGTTCTTTCATTTCAAACTGAAAAATTTCCTTTGGATTTCTTATAAATTCAGTCTACAAGCAAAGAGCTCTCAATTTTTAAAATCTGGGAATGTCTTAATTTCTCTGCCACTTTTGAAGGATAGTTTTGCCATATATAGAATTCTTGCTTGACAGTTTTTTTTTAAAGAATTTTAAAGGTGTCATTTCACTATCTTTTAACCTCCGTGGTTTCTGATGAGAATTTGGCTGTTAATCTCATTGAGAATCCTTATACATGACCAGTTACTTCTCTCCTGCTGCTTTGTAGCTCACTTGATTTTAATGTTTTAATGTTGACCTCTGCACTTATCTTACTTAGAGTTTGTTGAGATTTTTTTTTAACGTGTAGGTTTGTGTCCTACCTCAGATTGGGAGATTTTCAGTTACTGTTTTTTGTTTGTTTGTTTGTTTTAGGTTAAATGGAGTATTTACTTAGACTAAGAAAAGAAATCACAATAGATTACATATACTGCTTTTCATTTTTTTAATTTTTATTTATTTATTTATTTATTTATTTATTTATTTTTGTCTCTTTTGCCATTTCTTGGGCTGCTCCCATGGCAATGGCAAATGGAGGTTCCCAGACTAGGGGTCGAATTGGAGCTGTAGCTGCCTGGCCTACACCAGAGCCACAGCAACATCAGATCCAAGCCCCATCTGCAACCTACACCACAGATCATGGCATTGCTGGATCCTTAACCCACTGAGCAAAGCCAGGGATCGAACCCACAACCTCATTGTTCCTAGTCGGATTTGTTAACCACTGAGCCATGATGGGAACTCCCCATATATTGTTTTTTAAAATATATATTTTTCCCCTTTCTATCTCTCTCTTCCTTCTGGTACTCCCATAAAGCATATCTTGACTTATTTAATTGTGTCCCTCAAGTCCCTCAGATCCTGTTCACTTTCCTTCATTTTTTTTTTTCTAGTCCTAAGACTGGATAATTTCAATTATCTTATCTTCAAGTTCACAGAGCCTTTCAACCTGATCAAATCTGCTGTTGAATCTTTCTAATTTTTTTAATTCAGCTATTGTACTTTTTAATCTACAGAGTTTATATTTAGTTCCTTTTGTAAAATTTCTATCACTTTATTGATATTTTCATTTTGCTCATATATCCCTTTAAATTTTCTTCCTTTAGTTCTTTGTCTATGGTTTTCACTAACATTTTGAGTATATTTAACACAATTAAGTCTTTATCTAGTAAGTCTAATGCTTGGGCTTTCCAAAGGCCATATCTGTCAGCGTATTGTTTTCCTCTGAATGGACCATACTTGGAACTGTTTCATTATATGTCCTGTGGGTTTTTGGTTTTGTTTCGGTTTTGGTTGTTGTTGCTGTTGTTCAAAATTAGGCATTTTAGTGAGTTAGTTAGTTAGCTGCTTTTTAGGACCACACCTGCAGTGTATGGAAGTTCCTAGAGGTCAAATCAGAGCTGCAGTTGCTGGCCTACACCACAGCCACAGCAACACAGAATCTGAGCCATGTCTGTGAAGTACACCACAGCTCATAGCAACACCAGATCACCAGATACTTAACCCACTGAGCAAGGCCAGGGATTGAACCCAGATCTTCATGGATACTAGCTGGGTTTTTTACTGCTGAGCCACAATAGGAACTCCCCCAAATTAGGTATTTTAAATATTAGCATGTGATAATGCTGGAAATCAAATTCTCTTTCTTTCCTAGCATTCTCTGTTGTTAATAATTGAGGGCAGTTTTCCAATTTTTGATGACATTTCCAATCTACTTTTGCAAAGATTATATTTCTTATCATGTATGGGCACTAAATTACATTCATTATTTCAGTCTATTATGTCAGTGACCCAACAGAGATTTCCTTAAATTGCTGGAGCCAGGATGATGAAAATAAATACTACTTTCTTAGTCTCTGCAGCTCAGCTCTTCATCACTAAACCAGGCTGCTTAGAACTCTGCCTTCATTTTTGTGTACTGGTTGAGCAGAGCCCAGAATATACAGATCTGTCAGAGGTGCAAGTCTAGTTTCCCCTCAGGTATTTTCTGATCATATGTCTAGTTCTGGGTATTACATGTACCTCAGTAAATGAAGTGGCCCTTCTGAGCATTTGCCTTTCCTTCTTCCCAAAATGCTTTCCCAAGACATTCATAAGCCTCACTCTCTTTCTTCCTTCTGGTCTCTGTTCATATGTCACTTCAGAGATGTCCTTAACACTTCAGAGATGTCCTTAACACAAAAGTGCCCTCTAGTCAGTCTCTATCACTGTTTCCTGCTTTGTGTTTCATGATAGTACTTATCACCTTTTTTTTTTTTTTGTCTTTTTGTCCTTTTAGGGCCACACCTGCGGCATATGGAGGTTCCCAGGCTAGGGGTCTAATCGGAGCTGTAGCCACCAGCCTACACCATAGACAGCAACACCAGATCCGAGCCACATCTGTGACCTATACCACAGCTCATGGCAATGCCAGATCCTTAACCCACTGAGCAAGGCCAGGGATCAAACCCGAAACCTCATGGTTCCTAGTTGGGTTTGTTTCTGCTGCACCACAATGGGAACTCTAGTACTTATCACTTTTTAACATATTACATAACCATTCCTTATTGCCTTCTTAATCCACTTTAACATAAACTCTATAATAGCAAATATTTTTACTCTTTATTTTATTTTATTTTATTTTATTTTATTTTTTTGGCCATACCTGTGGCATGTGGAAGTTCTTGGGCTGGGGATTTAACCCACACCACTGCAGAAACCCAAGCTACTGCAGTGACAAAGCTGGATCCTTAACCCACTGTGCCACAAGAGAACTCCTATTTTTACTTTTTACTCCCCTTTGTGTCCCTGATGCCTAGAATAGTGCTCAACATGTAAGGATTCCTCAATAATTACTTATTAAATGAAAAAAGTAATAGTTGGAAAAACATCACTAATTAGCAAGTAAGTTTAATTTCTCTAAATTTTCCAGATAACTTATTTATTCTTGTCAAGACTTGGTAGAAAAAAAGAACTAATCGGAGTTCCTGTCGTGGCTCAGTGGCTAATGAATCCGACTAGGAACCATGAGGTTTCGGGTTCCATCCCTGGCCTCGCTCATTGGGTTAAGGATCCTGCATTGCCGTAAGCTGTGGTGTAGGTCACAGATGTGGCTCGGATCCCTCATTGCTGTGGCTCTGGCATAGGTCAGCAGCTACAGCTCTGATTAGACCCCTAGCCTGGGAACCTCCATATGCCACAGGAGCAGCCCTAGAAAAGGCAAAAAGACAAAAAAAAGAAAAAGAAAAAAGAATTAATAATCTTTAAGAGGATGAAATTCTTAAAAAATTTATCTTCAACACAAAAATTTTAAAATTAATTTTAATTGATACATATTTTCTGTTTTATATTTTCATGCACTTTCATTATTTTTAATAAAATCAATTGTTCAAAACATAACAAAATTATTTCATGTTTACATTTTTCCAGGAATTTTTCCTATTACATAGTATACATACATATATATTTTATCACATTACATGTCCTGAATAGAAATGTTACATTCATTATGTGGGATCATTACCCCATTTTGTCACATGTAATGTTTTATTTTTTTCTAATCCTACTTTAACCCAACTCTCTCGGATTTTTAACTATCTTTGTTCTAAGTACTAATACTTGTGAAATCACAACTTTGATTGTTAGCTGTAGTTTTTTAAACATGCAGTACGAATGTGATTATTAAAACAAATGTCTTTTCTATGCATGCTCAAATCATACCTAGTACCCCCAGTGTAACAGCATTTGGAACAGAGTGATAGAGAATAGGTCAGTGGATTATGACCGCAAATGATCATCACTGCATCAGTGAAGCTCTCTGAGACTTGATTTATTTGTGTAGAAAATCAGGGGGTGAAATAGATGGTCTCTAAGTTCTTTTTGTCCTTCTCATGATATTTCTTCTAAGAGTGATGACTGCATCTATAAAGACTTCTCAGGAAAGACCAAAGTTTGTTTTTCCTGGCACCCCAACTCATTCATGAGTAAGTAAATGACTCCACAGGACCTTTTGTGAACACTTACATCCTAGATAATGAGAAAATATGGGCTTTATTATGGAATTCCAATCATATATCACAATATTAAATACATCTGTATATGTAATTACAAGGGAATTAACTACTGTTCCTACAATAGACCTCATTTCTCTGGAAATTGTCTTATACTTTGGGGGGGGTGTTAATTAGCTGAATGAATATCTTCCATTTTTCCTTCCATGTGGGACCACCTGATTTTAGTAAAATGTTTTCAATTAGAACTTTCCTGAGGACTATAACCAGATCAAGCAGCCAACAAAAGAGTGTTTCACATGCAACAGAAAAATTTTCTAAATGCTGTCTGGATACAGACACTGTTTCCAGGGCTTAGTCTGTCCTAGGGGAGACATGATCATTTACAAATACCTAACAATCATTACAGAGTTTTTCATAGAAATAATAGTATTGATGCCACACATTTGTATACCATTTCTATTTTATATGCTATGTAAACTGATATACTATTATTTGATATATGTACCTTTCTATTTTTACAAATGTGAACTAATTTTCACAATAGGTCTGTGGAAGAGCAGCTATTATTAATTCCATTTGTAGTATAAGATTTATAAAGAGTACCAGAAGATGCAAGATGATTATGGGGAAACTTAGTTTTCACTGGTGTCCTTATGCCCTCCAGGCATAATTACCATTTATTTCTGGAAAAAAATAATAAAGTATGAAATGTAAAAATATATCTATGGGGAAAATAGGAGGAAACATTTAAGAGCGTCCTAGGAAAACTGGTTACCTAGTTATACGGGGGCTATCTAGGGAAAATGGGCAAGTGGGATTTCAGGTTTCTATCAGTCCCTTAGTTTCCTGATCACGTGAGACATTTTTGCTACAAGTTTCAGAAATTTAATGCAAATTAGCTCATGCAAATAATAAGAATAAAGTAATTTATCAAATCATATAACAGAGAAACCCATGAATAGAGCTGGTCAGACATGTTGAGTCCAGGCATTCAAATATTATTTTCAGGATTCTCTTTCTTGCTCTGTCTCTGTGCTTGTACTTGTCTCTCTCTCTCTTTCTCTCTCGCTCTCCCTCCTCTCTCTCTCTCTCTCTCTCACACACACACACACACACACACACACACATTCATTCTCACAGGCAGGCCACCTCCCCATAGTTTCCACTAGTAGCTAAAGATTACACAGTCTTTTATATTTAACAAGGCCATTAGAAAAAAAAGTTTGCCTTTTATTTATTTTTTTTGTCTTTTTGCTTTTTAGGGCCACACCCACAGCATATGGAGGTTCCCAGGCTAGGGGTCTAATTGGAGCTGTAGCTGCCAGCCTATGCCACAGCCACAGCAACGCCAGATCCGAGCAGCATCTGTGACCTACACCACAGCTCATGGCAATGCCAGAACCTTAACCCACTGAGTGAGGCCAGGGATCAAACCCGCAACGTTATGGTTCCTAGTCGGATTCGTTTCTGCTGTGCCAGGTTGGAAACTCCTTACTTTTTTTTTTTTTTAATACATAGAAACATATATAGATAAAATTTCTGGAACTTTGTTGCTTGAATCAATGTAGAATCTATGAACATAGAACATATTATAACCCCTTGAACCCCTATATCTCTGCCTTAGCCACATGCATGGAAACTAGGTGAGGGGAGCATCCCCCAAAATAACATCAGTGTTTTTTGCAGAAGTAGGGGTGTGTGCTATAAGATAGGATAAGACAAGACGAGACAGCAGACTCTGCACAAGGCTGTCTTCTGCCAGTCACTGAGGGTTAGTGTAATGTCCTCAAGCAGCTACAACTCCAAAAGGGGATCCCGAACCTCAGGAAGCATTAAGTGGACCATAAAAAAATTACAGAGACTATAGCAATATGTTCTATAACTTAGGATTTTTATCTTCATGCTTTTGAACTTGTCTCTTGCAAAGAGCAGTTTTGTTCTGTATCTGCCCAGAGGACTCTGTGGATCCTTCTGTGAGCTGCCCTAGAAATGGTGCTAAGAGAGCAGGGACCAAGCATCAAGGGGAGAAGGAAGGAGACAAGTGCGAAGACAGGATGAGCTGCTGTCGCCCTGCACTTTTAAAAATGGGACTCACTGCCAGTGGGAGCCATTTCAGGGAAGAGCCCCTGCAGGTGGGAGCAGCTGTTGGGAGCCTGTGCCAGGAGATACTGCCAAGAGCAATTGCCAGAGGAGCTGCTGGGAAGCCACTCTGGGAGCAGAAAGAAAAACTGTCAAAAATCTTAGCCATCTTTTTTTTCCCCATGTAAACTGATATTTAATTTTAAATCATTCACTCAGGGAAGGCAGGTGCAGAAATCACAACAACAAAACACTTCTTGAGAGCCAAAAGGTATGAATGTTTCATAGGTGATCTATAAGCACCATGTGTGCAACTGAGGAGTAATTCCTGCTTCTGGATGTTAAGATATAAGATACTAGTAGCTGACCTTTGAACTCAGAACTGCAAAATATTCTTTGAAAGTGTTAATTAATTAATTGATTTGATTTGATTTGATTGATTGATTTGCTTTTTAGGGGCGCAACCTCAGCTTATGGAAATTCCCAGGACAGGGGTCGAATTGGAGCTATAGCCGCCAGCCTACGCCACAGCCACAGCAATGTCAGATCCAAGCTGCATCTGCGACCTACACCACGGCTCAAGGCAACACTGGATCCTTAACCCACTGAGCAAGACCAGGGATCAAACCTGCAATCTCATGGTTCCTAGTCAGATTCATTAACGCTGAGCCATGACCGGAACTCCCTGAAAGTGTTACTTAAAAAAAAAAAATTCTCCTTTGTCTTCCATTTAGCCAGCTTTATCACACCTTCACAAGTAAACTCAAAGGTCTGGAATGAGGGTTAAGGTCACTGTACTTTCTAATACTGTGTATTTATATCTATATCTAATTGATATATAGATATAGATCTCAGAAGACCATATATTTCTATGTATTCCACTCCATAGTAAAGGAAAAAATTCGTTCCTTTCATCAGTTGCTCAGTTAATGTTTATGTATTCCCTCTCAACAAAAGATGAAACCAAAGGAAAAATTTGTACTTTGTGTTTCTGAAGTGACTGCCACCTAGTGGAGAAAAGATGTATGTAAACAGATGTATTTTAAACACTGTGAAGAGCAAGTTGCAAAATGTAATCTGAGGAAGCCCAAAGGAAAAACTGCCTTTGCCTGTAGGACTTGAGTAAAGCTTTACTGAAGATGACACATTTCATCTGATCGAAATGCATGGAAGGCCCAGCATTTCTAAGAGGAACGCAAACCTCCTGCACAACTGGGAATTGCATTTCATATTTCAAAGTGTCACCTAGGAAAAGATGATTGTGTGTATTACAATTTAAATGAAGAAATAAGGCAACTAGCTCTCAGAAATCTGCAGGCTAAATGCAAGATGAATACAGTTTCAAATGCTTTGATACATACTTCATAAATATGTACATCTTCCTCCCAAAGTTTTATATGATCTATTCTTAGATAATCTGAATTAAAATGAATATAACTGATTTTATCTTTTACTTTTCTAACCTCTGTTCCTTCTCACTTACTATAATTTTCATAGCTTTCTTCTTCGTAGTCTACGGCAAGCAGAAGAAACATGGTCCCCATTGCCTGATTGTTATTATTTAAGAAACTATTACTAAATAAATAACATATTTTCAGCATTTACTGAAAGTTATTATGCCAAAGGCACAATGATATGTAATTTATAGATATTAAATTATTTAATTCTCTTTAAAATACTGTAAAGAATTTTAAAGATTAGGATCCAATTGGATTAAGGATCCAATTTTCTAGAAAGAGACTGAGTTTAGCAACTTTAACCAGTTAGGTCCCAGGCTATATATCCTATGACAGTTTAGCTGATTACAATCTTATGAAACAATAATGGCACAGGGATGCAGTAGCTGATAGCACTCATTACACCTCTTACTCTGATATTGAGTATTTACAACCCAGAACAAAAGTCTTAAATGTTCCCCCACCTTCCTTATTTAGTTGACCACCAGCCAACTAATGGATAGAAATAGTAAGTAAAGGCAGAGTAGAACCTTGGGAGAAGTTTGAAATGTGGAGGTCCAGTCCAGATTTGGCTGACTTGCTATATGATATTGAACAGTAGCAAGCTTCTCTGGTCCTACCACATTCCAGATCTGTCAAGGGGAACTGATGATCCTGCTATCTGTACCTCTTAAGAGTCTGAGATTAAAGAATGGTGATTAATGTTGAAAGATGGTGTAGTTAAAATTAATACCTTTTTTCTTTTCTGATCAGCCACAAATAACTGCATTTTACCTTTTTTCTTGATCAGTGCAAACTCTGAAAAAGTTCTTAAAATCATTAACTAAAGATATTAGTTACCAATCGCTGGGTAACAGATTTTCACAAAACTTAGCAGCTGGAAACAACCACAACCATGTATTTATTATCTCACATAGTTTCCAAGGGTCGGGAATCAGAGAGTGGCTTACCTGTGTGGTTTGGCTCGGGGTCTCTTATGAAGCTGCAGTCAAGCTTTCAGACAGGGCTGCGTGCATGTTGATATTTAGCCAGAATTGAAGGATCTGCTTCTAAATTGACCCACATAGTTGTTAGTAGGCCTTGGGTCCTCAGTAGCTGTTGACCAGGTAACTCAGTTTCTCAGCATATGGTCCTTTCCACTCAGTTGCCTTATAGCCTGGTGACTGGCTTCCCCCAGATGGAATGAGAAGAAGAGAGAGTGAGAGAGGAAGGGAAAGAGAGAGAGGGCAAGCGAGCATATGTGAGCGGACACCCATGACAGAAGTCTTTATAATTTAACCTTGGAAGGGACATATCACATATAAACTGTCACACAGACCCACCCTGGCAGTGTGGGAGGGCACCACCCAAGAGGGTGAATTCTGCAAGTGAGGATGATTTGGGAGTCATCTTAGAGCCTGGTTACCACAGGAAGGTAAAGACAAAGTAATAGAGTTTGACAACTCAAAGTGTGGTCCAGAGGTGACTGTGTTAGGGACACACAATCCCAGATCACATCCCACACTACTGAAGTGGATTTTGCGTTGTGAGAAGTTCCCCATGTGAAGGCAGAGAAACCTTGCTGCCCAAGTGAAATTTTTTTTTCACTTTTTAGAAATTAAGAGAAATTGATATGCAGTATTACATAACTTACCTGTGTACAACATAGAGGTTCACAATTTTCAAGGGTTTATACTCCATTTATAGTTATTATAAAATATTGGCTCTTATCCCTTGTCATGCAATATATATTCTTATAACTTATTTTATATGTACTAGTTCATACCTCTTAATTCCTTACTCCTATATTGCCCTTCCCCTCTCCCGGTGTTAACCATTAGTTTGTTCTTTGTATCTGTGACTATTTCTTTTTTGTTACATTTGTTAGTTCATTGTATTTTTTATATTCCACATGTGATGTCATACAGTATCTGTCTTTATCTTATCTCACTTAACCTCCAAATCCATCCATGTTGTCACAAATGCCAAAATTCCATTCTCTTTTTCGGGAGTTCCTGTCGTGGCTCAGTGGTTAGCGAATCCGATTAGGAACCATGAGGTTGCAGGTTCCATCCCTGACCTAATTCAGTGGGTTAAGAATCCGGCGTTGCCATGAGCTGTGGTGTGGGTCGCAGACGCAGCTTGGATCCTGCGTCGCTGTGGCTCTGGCATAGGCCCGGTGGCTACAGCTCCAATTGGACCCCTAGCCTGGGAATCTCCATATGCCACGAGTGTGGCCCTAGAAAAGATGGAAAAAAAAAAAATTCATTCTTTTTTATGGCTGAGTGATAATCTATTGTATATAGTATATATGTGTACATGTATGTGATATGTACATGCATATATATACTTACATATGTATATATACATCTTCTTTATCTATTCATCTGTTGGTGGGCCTTTATGTTGCTTACATATCTTGGTTTTTGTAAATAATGCTACTATGAATATAGGGGTATGTGTATCATTTAGAATTAGTGTTTTCCTTTTCTTCACATAGATATCCAAGAGTGGAATTGCTGGGTGTAATGGTAGTTCTATTTTTAGTTTTTTGAGAAACTGCTATACTGTTTTCCATGTGACTACACCATTTGACATTCCCACAATGATGTATGAAAGTTTCCTTTTCTCCACGTCCTAACCAACATTTGTTATTTGCGTTCTTTTTTTTGATTTTGATTTTTTTTTTCATTATAGCTGATTTATAGTGCTCTGTCAATTTTCCTGTTTTTTTGTTTTGTTTTGTTTTGTTTTTTTGTCTTTTTGCCATTTCTTGAGCCACTCCCGCACATATGGAGATTCCCAGGCTAGGGGTCGAATCGGAGCTGTAGCTGCTGGCCTACACCAGAGCCACAGCAACGCGGGATCCAAGCCGTGTCTGCAACCTACACCACAGCTCACGGCAATGCTGGATCCTTAATCCACTGAGCAAGGCCAGGGATCGAACCCGAAACCTCATCGTTCCCAGTTGGATTCATTAACCACTGAGCCACGACAGGAACTCCTATTTGTGTTCTTTTTGATGATAGCCATTCTGACAAGCATGAAGTGATATCTCATTGTGCTTTTGACTTTCATTTCTCTGATGATTAATGACTCTAAGCATCTTTTCATGTACCTATTAGCCATCTACATGGCTTTGGAAAAAATGTCTTTTTACGTCTTCTGCCTATTTTTCTTTTGTGTTTTTTGGGTTTTTGATGTTGAGTTACAGGAGCTGTTTCTATATTTTGGGTATTAACCTTTTATTGGTCATATTATTTGCAAATATTTTCTCCTGTTCCATGGGTTGTCTTTTTGTTTTGTTGATAGTTTTCTTTGCTGTGCAAACTTTTAAGTCTAATTGGGTCTGAATGTATATTTCCTGGAAAAAAAGCCCTGATCATTCTTAATATGTCCTAGCAATTTAAACCCTGATGATGAAGCCAGCATTATCTTTGGGAGAAACATCTTGATAAAAGTTTTCACTGCCATGACATTTTTTTTTGTCATCTCTCATAACAGGTTTATGACGTGTTATAGACTTGTCACAGACAATATCTCTGATTAGACATTGTTCTTATTTCTCTGAAAAATGGATAATCCATTTGGTACCTTACTTTATTTATACGGTTATGTACATTGTTTCCTACTACCCAGGTTTGTTGGACCTTACCTCCTGTTCTAAATAGAAGAGCAACCAAGAGGGGATTGAGAATGCTATTTGAAACATTATGTATGTTCTCATATGTTCTCTACCTATATGAAACAGAGAAAAATTTTTATCTTAAGAGCTGGCAACAGCTTAGGTGAGAACTATCTTTGGAAAAAATATCTTTGTAAGTGGCTTTGCAAAGAAGATCTTTGTATAATAGAAGTTGTCAACCTTTTTCGTAAAGGATTAGATAGTGAACATATTTATCTTGAAGGCCTGGCAATAGGATCTCTATAGTAACTACTTGTCTCTGCTAATGATGCACAAAAGTAGCAATAGGCAATATGTAAATAAACGGGCTTGACTGTGCTCCATTGAAACTTCAGTTACAAAAACAGGCAGAGCCATAGTTTTCTTACACTGTGATAGTGGATGATCCAAAAACTCTTCTGTTTTTTTTTTTTTTTTTTGTCTTTTTGCTATTTCTTGGGCCGCTCCCGCAGCATATGGAGGTTCCCAGGCTAGGGGTCCAATCGGAGCTGTAGCCACCGGCCTACGCCAGAGCCACAGCAAGGCGGGATCCGAGCCGCGTCTGCAACCTACACCACAGCTCACGGCAACGCCGGATCCTTAACCCACTGAGCAAGGGCAGGGACCGAACCCGCAACCTCCTGGTTCCTAGTCGGATTCGTTAACCACTGTGCCACGACGGGAACTCTCGCAAACTCTTCTGTTATGCACCTCTTGGCATTGCCATGTATGACAAGAAATAGTTTTTTGGGGTTTTTTTTTTTTTGGGTTTTTTTTTCCATCAAAGAAGAGAGAAGAATAATGAATTATGCTTAAAGCAGAGTAAATGTCCTTATATAATTTTTACCATGGGGAAATGAGTGATGGTTAATTATCATTTTATGAAAATCCTTTTAATATAGGAATTCTGTTTTCTCTTTTTTATATGCATGGCTCTAGGAGGACATTGGGCAATACCTGTTCTTATGTATCTGAGTCACAGTTTGCTTGGTCCCCATCTCGCTGTAACAAAGCATTGGAACGGAGGATGTTTTACAAATTTATTAAAGTGAGAGTACACTTTCAGAGAGAGAGAGAGAACTCACGTGTAAGCAGTTAAAAAAGAAGGCCCGATTCATTTTACAGTCGTTCTTATATCCCTCAAGGCAGGCCTGAGTGAAGATTCAATTTCTCCTGCTCCAGCCCCCTCCACTGTGCATAAGGGCTGAGTGTTGTTTTATCTCTGTATGGGGGCATATTTGATCTCTTCAGGCAAGGTAACTTATTTGCACAGGGAACAGGTTATATAGAGGTGAGTTGAGCCCTACAGGGCTGTTCAAGGTAGGGGAAGGGGCATTACAAAGAGACATGGCCAGAGGCTTTTGATGTCTAATCTCCTTGAAGGAAAAATTGAAGCCTATGACATATCCATAAGGCAAAAGATAAAATCCTTACATTGTCAGTTCAAGAATTCTACCCTAAGAAGTCCTTCCCTCCCTTTTCTGGGGTTCCTATTCAATACGTGCAAAGCCATTCCTATGCCCAGGACTTACTTCTTTACACAGAGTGTTGAAAACACTGGAAAGAATATCCGTATATTCCAGAGATATTGAAATGGACAAGAGGAAAAAATATATAGTCTCCTTTCAGTGGTCTTAATCTCTTGACATTCTGAAATTCTCATTGCACTTCAATTTTTTTAAAAATTAGAGTGAGTACTTCCCAGAGACAAGGCATTCTCAGATATGGCAAATTCTGAAGCAAAGATGACTTAATTCACCTATGGGAGAAAACAAAAATCTGAACAATAACAGGAAGATGTCCCCACTGCTCTGCATAATAACGTAATTTGTTTATAATCGGAAGGAGAAAATCATGGGCAGATGGAGGAAATGGTATTAATTTAGGGACTTGGAGAAAAGACCCATGGAAATTTTCTGAAGAAGAAGTGACTTAAAGAACTTTCCAAGAATGGAGAATTTAACTTTGAATTTGGAGTTGCTAATTGCTGCAAAGTAACTACATATTCTTCCCCGGGCATGACCCCCCCAAACTCTTAGTAAAAGTAATTGGTAAAAGGTCATTATTCAAGCTCCTTTAGACCTAATGCAAGTAGATAACTGTCGGTAATCAAGGAAGGGACTGTTTCACATTAGATGTATAAAATGTGAGACAGATGTAGCCCAGGAAAGAGGGAATTGAAGACAGAGGCAACCATGAGAAGGTTAGCCTGTCTCGAAACATTTTTCAGGCAACTTTGGAATCCATAGATCATGGATTTTTAAAAAATCATTAAGACACTTGTTTAATTTACAAACACAACACAAATTATATTTAATTTGTTAAAATCTTTTTTAAACATTTTAAAAATTGAAGTATAGGAGTTCCTGCACAGCAAAAACGAATCTGACTAGGAAACATGAGGTTGTGGGGTTGATCCCTGGTCTTGTTCAGTGGGTTAAGGATCTGGTGTTGCTGTGAGCTGTGCTATAGGTCACAGACGCAGCTTGGATCTGGCATTGCTGTGGCTGTGGCGTAGGCCAGCAGCTGTAGCTGTGATTAAACCCCCAGCCTGGGAACCTCCATATGCCACGGGTACGGCCCTAAGAAGCAAAAATAAATAAATAAATAAATAAATAAATAAATAAAATTTTCAAATTGAAGTATAGTTGATGTACAATATTATATGTTACTGGTATACAACATAGTGACTCACCATTTTTAAAAGTTTATACTCCATTTATAGTTACTATAATATATTGACTATATTCCCTATGCTGTGCCAATTACATCCTTGTGTCTTATTTATTTTACATATAATAATTTGTGGAGTTCCTGTCGTGGCTCAGTGGTTAACAAATCCGACTAGGAACCAGGAGGTTGTGGGTTCGATCCTTGGCCTTGCTCAGTGGGTTAAGGATCCAGCATTGCCGTGAGCTATGGTGTAGGTTGCAGACGCAGCTTGGATCCCACATTGCTGTGGCTCTGGTGTAAGCCAGTGGCTACAGCTCCAATTAGACCCCTAGCCTGGGAACCACCATATGCTGCAGCAGCGGCCCTAGAAAAGACAAATAATAATAATAATTTGTCCCTCTTAATCCTCTACCTCTATCTTGCCCCTACTGCCCTCCCTGTTCACACTGGTAACCACTGGTTTGTTCTGTGAGTCTGTCAAATTCTTGAATACACTTTTCAGTTTGTGAACGGTTTTATAACAACTAAGTTAATGGCTGTTATTACTTTGGCGATAGTTAGATGTTATGACTGATTCCATGGCTGGCGGTCTTGTGTAAAAGTTCCAGGTTTGAGAGACATCCATAATGACTGGTAATGGCATTTTACTTACCTCTCTGAGGTTTTCCAAGTCTGACAAATTTCAGATAATGTTTACTTGTATAGCTATATTTCCTAAATGGAAAGAGTTTGGGTTTGAAATCCAATAACTCTCTTCCAAGTAACTCCTCTACTCTAATTTGCTATGTGACCTATGTCATGACTATTTTATCTAAAATTATTTAGACCTCAGGGTATCAAACAACTCCAGGTGACTTATGCATGAAATACATGAATTTGATAGTGAAGAGAGCAAACACAGAATTTATTAGCCACTATACCTATAAAATATATCAAACACAAATTTTAAATATTCAGTTGTGTATTTTGATGCTAAAGGCTGTCAGACTTACATTCATTTGCCCTCTCTCACTCTCTCTCTCTATATATATAACTGAGGTGTTAAAAGAGCAGGACCAGTAGAGTGCAATCAAGCATCGACTTGACTTTTTTCCTAAAACTGCCTTTCACATTCATTCTATGAGGCTAGTTCAGGAAGTGGTGAAACTTACAGAAGGTTCATCTGCTCCTGAATGGTCTCTCAAACATATTTCAGTAATTAATGTGGGCATCTCAGCATAATGATTAAAACTCCTGACTTCACTTAAAGTTGAGACTTTTCCCCTCTTCTGAGAGGTGATGGAGGTTTGGAAGCTGCGGAGTGAAAGAACTTGCTGTTAGCTTCTATTTTCCCCCTTGCTACGTCTCCTCTCCTCCTTCTGAGGAGGCTACCTCTGCTCCGCCAAGGTAGAGGCAGGGAGGGGAGAAAAGGAAGGAACCATAAAGGCTCTGAATGAATTGTAAGCTTTGTAGAGGATTTCTGACCTTAGATGGGACACAGGATGATTTGTGGATTCTTTGGAGACTTCCTGTCACTAGAGAGTCACTCATCTGCATTTCTTTGACACATACAAAATCCTGGTTGGAAGCTAGCAAACTCTTAATGTGCACTGTCCACATCTGGTCATACACATGTATCTTTTGTATATATAGAAGTGAGTACAGATACTTCCCACACTTTAGCTCTCTACTCTGCTTCAACCAAATGTCATTCTTCAGAATTTTTAGGTGTGATTCAGGCATAAATCCACTGTCTCTCTCAAGTGCCAGAAGACACTTACATAGGCTAGAGTGTGGTCTGCTTTAAACTCTCATTTAGGGAGTAGGGGTGGACAATAATCATAGTGATCGGAGAAATACTTTACTGACAGTTCTTTTTAAAGAAATTATCTAATTTCAACTCTTTTATTCCAGCTTTAAAACTTTTATAATTCTGAGAAGATATAGGCAATGGGTTGATAAAGTGGTTTTTTGGTTTTTTTGTCTTTTTGCCATTTCTTAGGCTGCTCCCGCAGCATATGAAGGTTCCCAGGCTAGGGGTCGAATCGGAGCTGTAGCCACCGGCCTATGCCACAGCTACAGCAACACAGGATCCGAGCTGCGTCTGCAACCTGCACCACAGCTCATGGCAACGCCAGATCCTTAACCTACTGAGCAAGGCCAAGGATCGAACCCGCAACCTCATAGCTCCTAGTGGGATTCATTAACCACTGAGCCACAACGGGAACTCTGATAACTGTTTTTTTTTTATCATATCCTTTGCAATTCTTGTGTATTTGGGTCAGTGCCTCACTTTGGAATATAAAAATACTTGGAACAAGTTGTTTTGTTCTGGATATTTATTGCCTTAGCTAAAACTGAGAAAATTTCCCCATTTTTAATATTTTATCACAATAATTTAACCTAAATGTGTTTTTTTTACCATGTTTCAATGGAAGGAGTTCTACTTTACCTGAAAACTTTCTTGAAAATTCAAACCTCTTTCAGGATATTTGCCATGTACTGGGGTGAAAGGTGGTAGTATGTTTAGTGACTATTCTTTTTATTATTAGCATCAATCACAGAAGCAGTAATATATTATTTTTCTTCATAAAAAGTAAAATAACTTAGGAGTTCCTGTTGTAGTGCAGAGGAAAAGAATACAACTAGGAACCATGAAGTTGTGGGTTTGATCCCTGGCCTCGCTCAGTGGGATAAGGATCTGGTGTTGCCCGTGAGCTGTGGTGCAGGTCGCAGACACCGCTCAGATCTCAGGTTGCTGTGGCTGTGGAATAGTTCCCTTCGACTAGTCCCTTTCTAAAAACAATTATTGCTATAAATTTGCTTTGTACTCTTCCAAACATTTTCTAGGTATTTTTATATGAAAGTTTAGATTCAGAGACTATATATATATATGTTTGTATGTGTATGTATGTGTGTATATACATATACATATTATAAATATGTATATTTATAATTATATATTATATATTATCATGGGCATATAGACATTATAAATATGTATATTTATAACTATATTTTAGGGAGTTCCTAAATATATAAATATATTTCAGTGGTGAAGCTGAAACGAATCTTACTAGGAACCATGAGGTTGCAAGTTCAAACCCTGGCCTGCTCAGTGGGTTAAGGATCTGGTGTTGCTGTGAGCTGTGGTATAGGTTGTAGACGTGGATCCAATCCTGCATTGTGGTAACATATATAGCCAGCAGCTATAGCTCTGATTCGACCCCTAGCCTTGGAACCTCCATATGCCATGCGTGTGGCCCTAAAAAGCAAAATAAAAACAAAAAACAAAAAACAAAAAACAAAAACAAAACAAAACTATACTTTAATGTATTTAATTTATAAAAATATATGTACATTTGTATTTATGTTTGTGTGCATGTGTTTTATGGTAGGTGTATTCCTTTTTTCTTTATAAATTCTAATACATGGTACATTCTGGTCTTTAATTTGCTTTTTCCCCCTGCTGCATTGTATTTGGATATAAAATAGCTAATTTAGGTAGTTTCCTAATGATAGAAAGTTTCAGTTATTCACTGTTACAAATTCCTTTCACATTACAAAACCATTCCTATATTTGCCTCTTTGTAAAGACATACAAGTGTTTTTCCAGACTGCAGACACCTAGAAGAAGAATTCCTAAGGTTGGGCATTAGTATATTTAAAAATTTTAAAGAAAACAAAAAGTCAACTTACAGAATGGGAGAAAATAGTTTCAAATGATGCAACTGACAAGGGCTTAATCTCTAAAATATACAAACACCTTATACAGCTCAACAACAAAAAAGCCAACAACCCAATTGAAAATGGGCAAAAGACCTGAATAGACATTTCTCCAAAGAAGGTATACAGATGGCCAACAAGCACATAAAAAAATACTCAAATCACTGATGAATTGAGAAATGCAAGTCAAAACTATCATGAGGTACCACTTCACACCAGTCAGAATAGCCATCGTCAATAAATCCACAAATAACAAACGCTGGAGAAGGTGTGGAGAAAAGGGAATCTTCCTCCTACATTGTTGGTGAGAATGTTGATTGGTACAATCACTATGGAAAACAATATGGAGGTGTCTTAGAAAACTATACATAGAACTACCATATGACCCAGCAATCCCACTCTTGGGCATATATCTGGACAAAACTTACCTTGAAAAAGACACATGCACTCACATGTTCATTGCAGCACTATTCACAATAACCAAGACATGGAAACAATGTAAATGTCCACCAACAGATGATTGGATTAAGAAGATGTGGTGTATATATACACAATGGAATACTACTCAGCCATAAAATATAACAAAATAATGCCATTTGCAGGAACACGGATGGAACTAGAGACTCTCATATTGAGTGAAGTAAGTCAGAAAGAGAAAGACAAATGCTGTATGATATCACTTATATCTGGAATCTAATATATGGCACAAATGAACCTTTCCAAAGAAAAGAAAATCATGGACTTGGAAAATAGACTTGTGGCTGCCAAGGGGGAGGGAGTGGGATGGATTGAGAACTTGAGGTTAATAGATACAGACTATTGCCTTTAGAATGGATAAGCAATGAGATCCTGCTGTATAGCACTAGGAGCTATGTCTAGTCACTTATGATGGAGCATGATAATGTGAGAAAAAAGATTGTATACATGTATGTGTAACTGGGTCACCATGTGGTAGAGTAGAAAACTGACAGAACACTGTAAACCAGCTATAAGGAAAAAAAATAAAATAAACTTAAAAAATAAAAATTTTAAAGGATATCATCAAGTTTTCCTCCACATACTATACCAATTTGGTATCATTGCCAGCAATGTATAAGAATCTCTTTCCCTTTCAACAAGATGCCAAGACTATTCAAGAGGGGAAAAGAATAGACTTTTCAAGAAATGGTGCTGAAAAATGGATTTCCATAGGTAAGAGATAAAGTTGGATTCCTACCTTATGCCATATATAGAAATTAACTCCAGTGGATCAAAGTCTTAAACATCGAAGCTAAAACTATAAAATTATTGATGAAATCTTAGTAATACATCTTTATGCCTCTGGTGAGGCAATGGTTTCTCTGACATAACACCAAAGCACAAGAAACAAAGGAAAAATATTTAAATTGCCTACCTTAAGTTAAAATTATATGCTGCAAAATTATCATCCAAAAAGTGAAAAGATAACCGATAGAATGTGAGCAAATATTTGTAAATTATGTATATGATAAGAGACTCACATGCAGAATATATAAAGAACACTTACAACTCAATAATACAAAGACAATTTGGTTTAAAACTGGGTAAAGAATGTGAATAGATGTTTCTCTAAACAGATATACAAATGACTAATAAGTACATGGATAGCGATCCGCATCATTAGTCATTATGATGCAATGGAAATGCAAGTCAAACCCACAATGAAATATCATTTCACATCCACTAGGTTGGCTATAATAAAACAGAACAAAAAAATAAGTGTTGGAAAGCATATGGAGAAATTGGAACCCTCTTTATTATTGCTGGAAATGTAAAATGGTACAGCCACTTTGGAAAACATCTTATTATTCCTTGAAAATTGTAAATATCAAGTTATCCTATGTTTCAACAATTCTACTCCTAGGTAGGCAAGAGAAATAAAAACCTACTGAAAACAAAAACTTGCACAAAAATATTCATAGTATTATTCATAATAGTTAAAAAGTAGAGTCAACCCAATTGTCCATCAGCTGATGAATGGATAAAAAAAACAATATATTCATACAATGGAATATTATTCAGTCCTAAGAAGAAGAATACATGATATGTGCTCCAAAATAGATGAAGCTTGAGAACATTAAGTAAAAGAAGTCTATCACAGAAGACCACATGTTATGTGATTCCATGTATGAAATGCCCAGAGTAGTCAAATCTACAGAGATGTAAAGTAGATTAATGGTTGCCCAAGTCTTTGGGGGGTGGGATGGGATGGAATATGAGAAATGACTACATACGGGCATGGGATATCTTTTGAGATGATGAAATTATAGAAATTTAGCTTGTGATCATGGTTGCACAACTCAGTGCAGGTACTAAAAAACCATTGACTATATACTTTAGATGGGTGAATTTTTTAGTATGTAAATTATATCTCAGTAAAATTATTTTTCTTTTTTTAAATCTGTTTCCTCCAAAAAACTGCCAGCACTTTGTACACTCAAATTTTAAATTTTTTACCAATCTGATGAGTAGAAGACAGTGGATCTTTGTTGTTTTAAATATCCAACCACTGATGAAAATAGCAAGGCAGCTGGAATGCCTAATCAGGTGTAGCATCAACTACTTTTCATTGGCACTACCTCTAAGCTTTTATACTTAGGCTAGTGACTTGGAGGTGGTGAAGTTTGGGTGGAGGAAAAAAACATAAAACAACATAAACCTACATCTGAAGGAAGACAAAAAGATGACTTGCTCTTAAGTTATTTTCCCAAACTTTAAAAAGTTTATCAGTTCAAATCCCAGTAAAGCTGCAATACCCTCTTACCTTATGATGCTCCTAGGGTTGGGTCTCAGAAAGCCAGTTACAGAATTCTGGGTTTCTGAAGCTACTTGAGGAGCTCCTTATGTCTATAAAATCTAACACACTTATCTACTGAGCCTTGTAAGAATGTATTGTAGGAGTTAAGGATCTTGCTAGCATGGGAACTCTGCCAGAAAATGATTATAAAGATTTCTTCCCTGACTGAATTAAAAAAATAGGATTGAGCAGACAATAGGGGTAAAAAGATAGATATATTCCTACCTACCTTTGGACATTTAGAATTGATTTATTCCTTGTGGGTCAGTCTTTGATAGCAACATATGGTGAAGTTTCATAACATTTAATTAGTGGAAAATCCTTCGAGATTCTGGCAGTTGGTTGACAGTCCTTGTTTTTATTGCTTTGAGTTTTTCTTTTATTTCTCTGGGAGGTTTTTCAATGGGATATTGGGAACAGCTGCATCGTAGATGTCCTCTTTAATCAGCAAAGCATATTTAACATTGCAAAGTACCCCTCACCTGACTTCTCTAACTGCAGAAACAAAAAGACAAGCAATCTTCTGCTTGAGGAGGGAGACCAGAGAAACAAAACCAAACAGACATTTGGAGACACTACAAGAGAAAATGATTACAAGATTTTTCATCTAGGACAAGTACTAGCTAATGAGAAATGTGCATGAATCACATTTTCCTGCAACAGTGCAATGAAGAAATATCTATAATTGGGGAGAGAAAGGAAAAAGGAGGAAAAGAGAGAAATTATGTTTTTTAGGTGACAGCAACATCAGCAGGAAAGAAATTATAATGAAAACAAAAGGAAACAGATTTCTTGACAGCAGAAGGAATTCAACTCATCAAACATTTATCAGGGACCTGATGCAGCAAAGAAATGGGCTAAATGCCAAGAGTTTTAAAATGTCTAAAGTTGGGAGTTCTCGTCGTGGCTCAGTGGTTAACGAATCCGACTAGGAACCATGAGGTTATGGGTTTGATCCCTGGTCTTGCTCAGTGGGCTAAAAGATTTGGCGTTGCAGTGAGCTGCGGTGTAGGTCGCAGACGCGGCTTGGATCCTGCGTTGCTGTGGCCGGTGGCTGCAGCTCCGATTGGACTCCTAGCCTGGGAACCTCCATATGCCATGGGAGCGGCCCAAGAAATGGCAAAAAAAAAAAAAAGTCTAAAGTCTACTTTCTTTTTTTTACAACTGTTACTTTTTATTGAGGACCCACTAGGCACTACAACCTTGCACATGTTTTCTTACATAATCACCATTTTTTTTCTTGGTTGGTATTACTATTTATAATTTATCAAAGAGAAAACAGAAGGGAAACAGAAGTGCAAGTGTTTAACTTTCTCAAGGATACAACACTAGTAAAAGATCTAGTTGAAATTCAAAACTAGATTTGTCTAGTCCAAATCCATTTTCCTTCCAGTATACCATGCAAGCCTCTACAGTTGGGAATCAGACAAGTTTATAAATATTACAAGAAGTGATCATTAGCATAGCTGGAAAGAAACTAAGAAAGAAAAACTAAGATGAACAGGAAAGCAAATAGAAACACTAGTGTTAGCATATATAGTATTTCAGTATTACCTTAGTCCTATTGAGACATAAGTCAATAACTGGTGTATATATAATGATAAACTATATATATATATACATATTCCCAAAACATCAAAAAAAAACTGCTTTGTTTTATAGTCTCTAATTCCTAAGGATTAAGTTTTAAGATACATTTTAGAATTTTCTATAGAATTTCTTCAACTTCTCACCATCCCACCTGTTTGTACCCTTTCTTATTTCTCCTCTTGAAAAGTTTCCTGACTCACTCATTACCTCATTCAGTAAATATTTTTAGAGTCTGTGCTGGACTCTAGGGAGAAAGTGAAGAATGATAAAGAGAAGATCCCTGCCTATGTAGACTCACATTCAAAAAGTAGGCATAGTTTATATATAGTCACATTTATGATATAAATGATATGATGCAAATGGTGTATTATATTAAAATGTCACATAGTATGACATTGATAGATGATTATATATGTTATATGATATATGGAATTAATAAATTCTCTGTTGGAATTCTTTTTTTTTTTAATTGAAATATAGTTGATGGAGTTCCCTCATGGCTCAGTGGGTTAAGGATATGGCATTATCACTACTGTGACAGAAGTTCTCTGGCTTGGGAACTTCCACATGCCACTAGCGAAAAAAGGGAAGTATGGTTGATTTCCAGTGTGTTAATTTCTGGTATAATATATGTTACAAGATACTAAATAGTTTCCTGTGCCGTACAGTAGGACTTTGTGTTAGCAACTTTACGTATAGTAGTTTGTATCTACTAATTCCATCCCAAACTGCTAATGTATCTCTCCCCCACCCCTTTTCCCTTTGGTCACCATAAGTTTGTTTTTTGTATCTGTGAGTCATTTCTGTTTTATAAGTTCGTTTGTATCATATTTGAGATTCTACTTGTAAGCCATATCACATAGTATTTGTCTTTTCCTGTCTGACTTACTTCAGAGGTTCATCCATGTTGCTACCAATGGCATTTTTCATTCTTTTTTAATGGCTAAGCAATATTCCATTGTATAGATATACCACATCTTCTTTAGCCATTCATCTGCTGATGGACATTTAGTTTGTGTCCATGTCTTAGCTATTGCAAATAGTGCCACTGTGAACACTGGGGTATCTTTTTGAGTTAGAGTTTTCTCTGGATTTATGCCTAGGAGTGGGATTGTTGGATCACAGGGTAACTCCACTTTAAGTTTTTTAAGGAACCCCTTACTGTTTTCCATAGTGTCTGCACCAATTTACATTCCCACCAACAGTGTAGGAGGGTTCCCTTCTGTTGAACTTTTTTATATTGTAATTTATGGATGTTTCTTGAGACATTATCTGCAGAAGCTGGCTAAAGATAAAGAGATGAGTTGATCATTTCCTTCCCTTTGATCATTAATGAAATCCAGTCTAGCACACCTTCAATTTCTTAATTTCCAGGGAATTCCTTAAGAGGCAGTGAGGATATCAAGACTGCTCCCATGTAGGTTTTCTTGGCAGAAGACAAGGTAGGATATTGGTTTAGTACCTGGAGGAACCCAAAGCAAGCCTGATAGCTTGGAGGTATGGAGCAAGTATGGGCTAAGCTCTTTGGGTAACAGCTAAAATAGCATAACTCAGATCATTTTGATAGCAAGTAGTTTCTCTTTTGCTGAATATGTCTGCATATTTATTCCCCTTTCCTTTTATAGGATAGCTATTTTATTATAGCCACATATGTGAAAATCATACAAGAACATTCTCATTCTTTTAATTTTTTTGGCCACACCCACAGCATGTGAAAGTTTCTGAGACAGGGATTAAACTTGCACTCCAGCAGTGACAATGCTGGATCCTTAACAACTAGGCCACCAGGGAACTCCCATTCTTTTTTTTGGGAGGGGGGGTTGGTAAAAATTTATTTGGAAGATGATTACCTCAACTAAGATACTAGCAATGCAGATGTATTTGTTAAATAATATAATCATGTATAGGAAAACAATTGCAAATTAAGGTGACTACAGAACACATAGTGTTATAATAAAAGCATAAATGTAACCTCATAAAAATACGTGAATATCTTACCCAGTTTATAAATATTAACTCCAATTTTTTAAAGAATTAATAAAACCACAACAGATTTATTTATGGAAATTACAAGCATGTTGGGTTCAGATACTCTACTTCTCCCATTCTTTTTTGCAGCTGTATAGAACTCATATAGACAGCTATAGTTTATTCAATCACACTCATTTTTAGAAGTATCTGGTGATTTTTAATATATTGTAATTATAAACAAGTAACCATGAAAATACATATTTTCATTTTGTGGGTGGTATATATGTCACATAGTAAATGCATATCTACTTTTTGTTAGATATTGACAAGTTTTCCTCCAAAAAAATTTGTGCTAATTGTATTTCTACCAGAAATGCATGCAAGTCTCTGTTTCATCAGTATTTACAAAAAGATATTGTCACACTTTTCTTTTTTTGTTTTTGTTTTTGTTTTTTGCTTTTTTTTTTAGGATCTCCACCCATGTGGAAGTTCCCAGGCTAGGGGTCAAATTGGAGCTACAGCTACTGGCCTATGCCCCAGCCACAGCAACTCGGGATTGGAGCCAAGGTTGGGACCTACACCACAACTCACGGCAACACAAGATCCAGATCCTTAACCCACTGAGGCCGCGAATCTAACCTACAACCTCATGGTTCCTAGTCAGATTGGTTTCCGCTGCACCATGATGGGAACTCCTGTCACACTTTCCAATTTTCCTTAATCTCATCTTTTGAGAAATGGTATCAGCATAGTTTTAATTCTGTAACTGTGAATGAGGGCAAACAATTTATCCCATACTTAAAGGTCATTTTTATATCGTTTTGATGAATTTTCTGTGTTGTATCTCTTGCCCATTTTTCTACTACTTTTTTTTTTAACTTAATTCCATCCATTTTTAAGGTTTTTCATTTTAGGATTAATAGCCCTTTACTATGCAGCAAATATTTTATTCCAGTGGGAGTTGTCTTTCTCCATAGGTCATAAGGAAGGAGAGTTGGGGGTCACTGGTTGCTCCTCTGTTCCCTACTTGGTCACCTAGTCACAGCCTGAGTGCAAATAGCATCCCATGGAAGCTCCTCCCAGAGGCTGGATCCCGCAGCCCAGGAGAGGCAGGAAGACCTGAAGATGTCACCCCTGAGGGGCGGGCCACAGCCCTTAACCTGAACCCATCCTTTCCATATTCCCCGGCAACCCAGACTTAAACTATTTTTATTGGAATTAAAATTTTTCACTGATACCCGAAATCGGTTTCTCATGTGCAAGAAATAACGACCTTCACGTTTTGATTTATCCTTGTAAACTTTTTGACCTTTCCTTTTGTTTACTTAATTCCTTTGCCTGTTCTCTCCCATGCAAAAAGAGGAAGGAAGTTTCTGCAGTTCCCAGAATGATCTCAGGGCTTTGAAACAAAAATAGTCCTAGGAAGTTTGTCCTAGAGGAGTGTCATTCCAAACACAGCCTGGGAGATGAGTTGTTTAGACTCCACCCTGGCAAGGGCCAGAATTTCTCAGGAAACCAGGAACAATTTACCACTTTTCTCACCAGTGTCCTTTCTATCAAGCCCAGAGAAGCTTCTTGGATCTAACTTCATCTCAAAATGTGGTATGTTTAAAAGATACAATGTTTTGGTAGAAATCATTAGCTCTCCAGGTATTGTTTTCTTTGGAATTAAGCTAAATTTCCTTTGAGGTGTTAAATATATTGCCTCCATTGTTCAAGTCCTCCCAGGGTAAGAACCAAGAGTTGAGGAATTAATCTTGGCAACATAGATTCCAGGAGTTTACAGTAGTTCTTTATTACTATATTTCAGTATTTCTCCACACAGAACTTGGGACAATCTGAGGGTCACCCTCAACTTACACAGATTGTTATACTGAAAACATTCTCCTCAAGTCAAACTTAAGGGCAAGTTAGGAAAATCCATTGTTCTCTTATTTTTAAGTTTATGTTCTGAATTCCTCTGGCAATAATAGGTTGTAAAGAATCTGAAAGCTGGAGTTCCCATTGTGGCGCAGTGGAAATGAATCCGAATAGTATCCACAAGGATGCGGTTCCATCCCTGACCTCGCTCAGTGGGTCAGGGATCCAGCACTGCCTTGAGCTGTGGTGTAGGTTGCAGACACAGCTCAGATCCCATGTTGCTGTGGTTGTGGTATAGGCTGGCAGTGTAACTCCAATTCGACCCCTATTCTGGGAACTTCCATATGCCAAGGGTGCAGCCTTTAAAAAAAAGCAAAAAATAAATAAATAAATAAAAATAAAAAAGAACTCTGAAAGAGCTTAGGAAGTATAAAATGAAGAAGAGTTAAACATCTAGAGTGAAACTGTTGAAAATGTCAAATCGTAGCCTTGTACTCCTCAATTTATTTCAAAGTCTTCATTTTTTTTTTTTTCTAATTTTTTGTCTTTTTGCTTTTTCTAGAGCCGCTCCTGCAGCATATGGAGGTTCCCAGGCTAGGGATCGAATATGAGCTACAGCTGCTGGCCTACACACTATAGCCACAGCAACGTGGGATCCAAGCCACGTCTGCAACCTACACCACAGCTCACGGCAATGCCGGATCGTTAACCCACTGAGCAAGGCCAGGGATCGAACCCGCAACCTCATGGTTCCTAGTCGGATTCATTAACCACTGCGCCACGATGGGAACTCCCAAAGTCTTCATTTTTAAAAAGCAGAACGAAAGCAGGGCCCATCTGCCTTCTAGGAGGGCTGTAAGAGGAAACATACACAGAAGATATATAAAAACAAGCTGAATAAAGAATCCTTGAAGTGAGGTGTAATGCAACTTCATCACTTTATTCAAATCTTCAAAATGGTCTTTATTCTACATTTTTAGCATAGAAAAAATCCACGATTTAAGTACACCACGGTATAGAGAGAGCCATACAACGCTGAACTTCCATAACATTCAATGGTACAGTCAAACATCACATGTACAGAATGCAAAATTTAGATGAACTTAAAATAAAATCCAATTTTAGAAAATGAAAAACTATTAGGGATCCCTGAAATATTCCTAACCCTAATGCGATTTCACTGGACTCAAGTCATTTTATAGTGAGGTATTCACAATATGACCCCGTTCACCCAGCTCAGGAATTTCGCAGGAGCCTTGAGTGGCTGCATTAGACACTGAGGATAAATGGTAACCAGTTTTTCATCTGAAAACTCACCTTAATTTGGCTCTGGAGTCATCAGACTTTTAAATGCATTCTCCTCCCTGCCCCTCAAATTATAAACAAACTGCTGTTTATGAAAACAACAACAAAATTAAGTAAAAATAAATAAATAAAAAGTTTCTTTGTCTATTGATGCTCTGGTCCTACACTGTTTTCATTTCAGAGACTTTAATAATATATGTTAATGTCTAATAAGACCAGGTGTCACTCATAGTTTTCTGTTTCAGTTTGTCCTGGCTCGCATGTTTGTTTTTTCATTTGAACTTTAGTAGTAACTAGTCTAACTCCATGAAATTTTGTAGGCATTTTTATTAGGATTATATCAACTTTATAAATCATTTAGGGATGATAAATATCTTGATGATGTTGAGTTATTCTATCCATAAATAGATGTCATACTCTTTTTTTTTTTGTCTTTTTGCCATTTCTTGGGCTGCTGACACGGCATATGGAGGTTCCCAGGATAGGGGTCAAATCAGAGCGGTAGCTGCCAGCCTACGCCAGAGCCATAGCAACGCGGGATCCGAGCCGAGTCTGCAACCTACACCACAGCTCACAGCAAAGCCGGATCCTTAACCCACTAAGCAAGGCCAGGGATCAAACCCACATCCTCATGGATGCTAGTTGGGTTCGTTAACCACTGAGCAATGATGGGAACTCCTTCTTTTTTTTTTTTTTTTTACCAGATATTTAATCTTGTGATATTGAAAGAGGGATTTCCCCCCACCCACACCATTAATTCCTGTAGCTGGTTATTATTTGAATAGATAAAGGTTATTTATTTCTATATATCAGTTTTATATCCAACTGAACATCTTACTAATCCCTTACTGAGTTTTTTTAAAGTTTTATTATGGTTATGCCAGGGTTTTCTAAGGATACAAAAATATTGTCTGTAGGAGTTCCCATCGTGGCGCAGTGGATAACGAATCCGACTAGGAACCATGAGGTTGCGGGTTCGGTCCCTGCCCTTGCTCCGTGGGTTAAGGATCCGGCCTTGCCGTGAGCTGTGGTGTAGGTTGCAGACGCGGCTCAGATCCCGCCTTGCTGTGGCTCTGGCGCAGGCCAGCGGCTATGACTCCAATTCGACCCCTAGCCTGGGAACCTCCATATGTTGCGGGAGCGGGCCAAGAAATGGCAAAAAGACAAAAAAAAATTTTTAATTAGAGGTCTTTTTAGATTTAACTGATTTTTTACGTCTAGAATTGGTTCTACTTTGTCTACTTTGTTAATCCTTTCAAAATTATGTCAAATCTTTTTTTTCACTCTACTTCATTAATTGCTTTTTCTCCGCTGTTACTCCCTCTTATGTTTTCTTTGTGTATACTTTTTTTTGGGGGGTGGGGTCTTTTCTAGGGCCGCACCTGCAGCATATGGAGGTTCCCAGGATAGGGGTCCAATCGGAGCGGTAGCCACCGGCCTACGCCAGAGCCACAGCAACGTGGGATCTGAGCCGCGTCTGCAACCTACACCACAGCTCACGGCAAGGCCGGATCGTCAACCCACTGAGCAAGGGCAGGGATTGAACCCGCAACCTCATGGTTCCTAGTCGGATTCGTTAACCACTGGGCCACAACAGGAACTCCAGGTATACTTTTTTAACCTTGGAATTTAATTAATTTATTTTAATTCTTTGATTTTATTGATAAAAAGTGTTTAAACACAATGAATTTTCCTCTTATCTCTGTTTTAAGCATATCCCATAGATTCTAACATATGGCATTTTTTTGTCCTTATTTTTTATTCCTCTTTCACCCAAGAGCTATTTAGGAGGAAGTTGTATTAATTTTTATGTGAAAGGGTCTTTTTAAATTTTTAAAAAATAATTTCTACTTTTATTGCATGGTGTTTAGAAAATACTGCTTAATATATTTCTAATTTATAGAGTTTAATAAGGTTGGCTTTATTACCTAATATATGATCAATTTTTGTGTGATCATTTGATTCATATATTTGTTCCAGTGGTATGTTGAGAAGAAAACCTAGTCTGTAGTATCAGGATGCAACATTAGGTAACATTAGACATAACCCATAAATTCTACCTGAGTGTTTATGTTACTTAGATCTTTAATAATACTTTTTTTGGCCTATTTATCTGTCTTATGCTAAGAATGGTATGTTAAAATTTCCTATCATTAGCTTATATCTGTTTCTTTGCATCTTAAGTACTTTTAGTTTTATAAGGGTGGTTGCTATTTTTACTTAATTATTTATAAATGTCTTACCTTTTTGTGAATTTTGACTCAACAATCAAATGTGCTCTTCTATATACACATTTATTCTGGTATAAATAAGTGTAAAAGTTATTCTTACAACTTTTCCATTAATAAATTTAAAAGGAAATATAGAAATAGAGAATTACCACTACCTGCACATCACAATAATAATTTTTTGCAGGGAAGATACACCAATTAATATTAAAGATGGTGGGTAAAAAATTGAAGATAAAAAGAATTTTCAGTTTCAAGGTATCTCTTTCAAAGAGTTTGCATTAACCACATAGGAAAAGATACTAACTTTACAGAGCAGAAACTCAGCAGACACCATCTTAATCAAGTAATTAAGGTTAACATCACTGGTAATAATATACTATCACATTATAAATCGCTTGATAAGAAGGAAGACATAGTACCATATTTGTGGAATACTTGCCAAAAATTATAACCTCATTTTAATAGTGAAAAATATAAGACAAATCCAAACTGAGATACAAGCTATAAAATAATTGATGAGTTCTCTTCAAAAGTGTCAAAGTCATAGAGAGATTAAAAAGGGAAAGAGTGGAATTTTTACAGTGAAATGCAATATTGGATCCTGGATAGTCACCTGGAACTGGAAAAAGACCTTAGCGGGAAAAAATGGTGGAATTCAAATAAAGTCTGTAATTCTGTCGGTAATATATTTGTAATAGTATTTTTGTTTGTTTGTTTTACTTTACTTAGGTTGTATAAGAAGCTAACATTGAAGGAAGCATGTTGAGGGAGAAAAGGAAACTTTTTTTTAGTTGAGGCTTTTTAAAAAAATAATAGTTTTAGATTTACAGGAAAATTGAGCAAGTAGTACAGAGAGTTCTCATATACTCATCACCTCCCTGCCAGTTTCCCTTATTCACATCTTGCATTGGTATGGTGCATTTGCTGCGGTTAATGAACCAATATTCATGCATCACTAATAACTTAGGTCCATACTTCACATTAATTTTTGCTTTTTGTGTTATACAGTTTGCAGGTGTTGACAATACGCATATCATGTCCACCATTAGAGTATCAGACAGAATTGTTTTTCTTCCCTCAAAATCTCCTGTGCTTCACCTGTTCATCCCTCCTTCTCTTCCCCACCCCCAAGGAAGCAACCTCTGATGTTTTTAGGGTCTCTGCAGTTTTGCTTTTTCTAGGAAGTCATGTTGTTCCAGTTATACAGTATGTAGCCTTTTCAGACTGGCTTCTTTCACTTAGCAACAAACATTTAAGATTCCTCCATGTCTTTCTGTGACTTAATAGTTCGTTTATTTTTACAACTGAATCATATTCTATTGTATGGATGTACCACGATTGGTTTATTTATCCATTCACTTAGTAAAGGGCATCTCCATTGCTTCACTTTTTGGCGGTGATAAATAAAGCTACTGTAAACACTTGTGTGAACATTCTTGTGTGGACGTGAATTTTCAACTCAGTTGAGTAAATATCTTAGGGGCATGATTGCTTGTCTTGTAAGACTATGGTTTTAGTCTGTTTAGTTTTGTAAGAAATTGCCAAACTATCTTCCAGAGTGTCTGTACCATTTTGCATTTGCACCAGCAGTAAATGAGAGTTCCTGTTACTCTACATTCTTGTGAACATTCAGTGTTACTGTTTTGGATTTTAACCAAATTAGTATGTATCTCGTTGTTTGAATTTGCAATTTCTAAATAACATAAGATGTTTAACATCTTTTCATATACTTGTTTTCCATCTTCATATCTTCTTTAGTGAGATGTCTGGATGTCTGTTCATATCTTTTGCCCAGTTTTTAATTGGGTTGTTTTCTTATTATTGACTTTTAAGGATTCTTTGTATATTTTGAGTATGAGTCCTTAAATTTCAATACAAAACAGGTCTACAGAATTATCAAATTTTGCCCTCTTTGGCTATACTTTGTACATAGATATGTGTCACTGTAAATATTCCAGTTTTATTTTAAGTGGGGTTAGATACTCTGCAAAGACATTAGGAACAGAGAGCCCTTTTGTCATCCTTGGAAAAAATGTAACTTAGCTTCAGGATCTCATTCAAGAAAATGCTAAATGCAAAATTACATAACAAACAACTTTTCTATTTACCATCTATGATATTGTGATTTATAATAAGAAATAGGTCCTTGGTGTTTAAAGTTGCTTCTAGCGTAGAGCTCCTAAAACCCCTGGAATTTCCTGAGAGGAGAGCCTTTAAGGTGTCTTTTGTTGTGTTAATAATGTGCCTTTGGGGCCCACCAAAGGGTGGGATCTGGTTGCCGGGAGACCCGACCCCTTGATTGGAGGATTGAAACTTCTGCCCCCCCACCACCACCTTTGTGGAGGGAGAGGGGCCGGGAGGTGAATCACTTATCAATGACCAGTGATCTCATCAATCACTTGACTAAGAAATCAAGCTTCCATAAAAAGTCAAAAGGGGAGGGTTCAGAGAACTTTTAAGTTGGTGAAACATGGAAGTGCTGGAAAAGTAGCATAGCCAGAGAAAGCATGGAAGCTCTAAGCCCCTTCCCACATACCTTGCCCTATGCCTTTTTTTCATCTGGCTATTCCTGAGTTATACCTTTTATAGTAAACCGGTGATCTAGAAAGTAAAATGAGTTCTGTGAGCTGCTCTAGCAAATTAACCAAACCCAAGGAGGAGGTCATAGGAACCTCCAATCTGTAGACATGGGTCATTACAAGTTAAAGCCTGGGTTGGCCTCTGATGTGTTGGGGTGAGTGGATGGGGGTGGGCAATCTTGTGGAACTAAATTCTTAACCTGGAATGGGATGCTATTTCCACATGGATAGCGTCAGACATGAGTTGAATTCTTGGGTGTTCTGCTGGTATCCAGGAGTTGTTTGATGTGGGGACCCAGGCTGATATTTTATCCAGGAACTTAAAAGTCCTTCCCTTTGGTTTATAAAAGACTGAGGATGATGTCAGTGTTGTGGATTTTTCAGTAGCAATTATGGCAAACTTGGTAACTGAGCACAGACTTCTTTTTTTATTCAAATCTTCATCATGCCAAGTTTATCTTTCCTAGGCTGTACATCTTCTCTGCCTAGCTCAGAACTGCTTCAGCTAGCCTAGAGAAGTATCTGCTCTACTAGCTGCAGCATATCATAGGTCTTTTTAAAGAAATGAAATGTACTTGGGCCCTAAGTTTCCATTGTTGGATGCAAGAATCTGGTGACGAAACCAGTAATTAAAGAAGTTCATATTTCAAACACATATTTTCCCTGAGCACTGGTGCTGGAGGAAGGCATGGAAAGTTTTCCTCTATCAACAAGATAGATCAGATGAATAAGATTTTACAATAGCCAGAAATAGGCTTTGTTAAGCACGTTATACTTTTGTTTAAAAATAGTTTCAAACAGCTGCCAGTAGAATATGATTTGGGGTAGAGAGATTCCCTACATAGTCTTAAAAAGTCTACCTTTGTTCTGAGGCTGTGAGCCGTTCCTCAAAGTCTATCTCAGGATGGGTCCCAGCCTCAGGGCTGGATTTCAGGCTAGCACTTACAGGAGTTCTGAGCTCATTTTCTAGGTATGAGCATTTAATGATCAGAAGGGCCTCTTCTATGTGATACAATTATAATCTTAAGCTACCTGCTAGTAGCAAATACAGTGTGCATTTTTTTTTGTCTTTTTATGGCTACACATGGAGGTTCCGGGCTCGAGGTCCAATTGGACCTATAGCTGCCGGCCTACACCACAGCCGCAGCAATAGGGAATCTGAGCTGCTTCTGTGACCTACACCACAGCTCATGGCAACGCCAGATCCTTAGCCCACTGAGCAAGGCCAGGGTTCGAACCCTCATGGATACTTGTTGGGTTCTTTAACTGCTGAGCCACGATGGAAACTCCCAGTTTGCATTTTCGTATGCTTGTATATACCAAGAAATGTGCTAAGTGCTGGGGTGGGATGGAGCAATGAATTTATTTCTAATCTTGAGAAGGATATTTGGAAGGTCATAAGAATAAGGGATCTGTAATTAACCAGCCAGTGATTCTGCTACCTCAAGTACCTGCTAAGTATGTGACTTCCACTAAGTTGTGAACATTTTTTTTTTTGTCTTTTTGTTGTTGTTGTTGTTGCTATTTCTTGGGCCGCTCCCGCGGCATATGGAGGTTCCCAGGCTAGGGGTCCAATCAGAGCTGTAGCCACCGGCCTACGCCAGAGCCACAGCAATGCGGGATCCGAGCCGCGTCTGCAAACCTACACCATAGCTCACGGCAACGCCGGATCGTTAACCCACTGAGCAAGGGCAGGGACCGAACCCGCAACCTCATGGTTCCTAGTCGGATTCGTTAACCACTGCGCCACAACGGGAACTCCAAGTTGTGAACATTTTTAAGCTTTGGTTTTCTCTTACTTAAAATGAGATAATGGGAGTTCCCCTTCTGGCTCAGCAGGTTACAAATCCGACTAATATCCATGAGGATGCGGGTTTGATCCCTGGCCTCCCTCAGTGGGTTAAGAATCCAGCATTGCTGTGATCAGTGGTGTTGGTTGCAGACACAGCTCAGATCTGGTGTTGCTGTGGCTGTGGCTTAGACCGGCAGCTGCAGCTCCAATTCGACCCCTAGCCTGATAACTTCTGTATGCTGCAGGGGCGGCCCTCGAAACAATAATAATAATAATAATAAAGTAGTAGAATATTAAGATTATGAATAATTATATTGCTATAACTGTTATCTTTATTAAATGATATGATATATAATAATTATATAATGATGTAGAAAATAAACTGACGAGGATAACCCTCATGGCGTCTCAGTAAGGATTAAATGGAATAATGTTTGTAGAATTTATAAACAGTATTTGTAAGGCATTCAGTATGGTGTTTGGCATACATCCAACACCCCAAAAAATTTAGCCATTATTATGATGGAGATGACAGTCTTATGGGAACAATAATAAACAGTTGTTAACTAAGAAACCCATGACACCTGCCCAAGATATAATAAGGCGATTGTTTCTATGAGACTTCAAAGAAGGAAAGGTAGATGTGGATGGGAATAGCTTGAGAAAGCTTGGCTAACAGTTCCTTGTGCGCATGATGGTGTCTGATCCCTAGCTCCTCTCCTACTATGTTAGGGCATTTAGCACTTAAAATGTGCTTTGTGAACTTAGGATTTGAGCAGCAGGAAGCAATCTTGGTGAAGCAGAAATTGTTGAACAAGGATGCATAGACAGCAACAAGAGTAACATGAGTGCAGAGGTGACTGATTAACTTGTGCCTGCATCTGTGGAGTGGTTGAGCGTGGTCAGAGGCCAGAGGAGAGACAGAAAACCTTTGTGAAAGTGGAAGCACCTGGATGGGGAGCAGGAACTTACTTTTATGGGCATTAGATGGTTAATGAAAGCAACTGAGCAGGGAAGCAGTGTTAATAAAATGACAGTTAAGAGGGAAACTTTTTTTTTTTTTTTTTTTTTGGTTTTTAGGGCCATACCCACAGCATATGGAGGTTTCCAGGCTAGGGGTTGAATCGGAGCTGTAAGCTGCTGGACTACGCCACAGCCACAACAACACAGGATCTGAGCCATGCCTGCCACCTACACTACAGCTCACGACAACACCGGATCCTTAACCCACTGAGCAAGGCCAGGGATCAAACCTGCATCCTTATGGATGCTAGTCAGATTCGTTAACCACTGAGCCACAACAGAAACTCCAAGAGGGTAACTTCTCATAGCCTGTGGAATTCTTATAAGCTGAGGCTATAGAGAAAACCTAGTACACACATGTGAGACAATGAGAAACACTCCAGTGGTAGAGGGAGATTGGAATGGAGAGAACTTTTAATGCTGCAGTTTATTTACAGACACTATTTCATTCAGCGTTCAATGAGGTAGGCCTTATCCTCCTTTCACAGGCGAGGACACTGAGGCTCAGAGAGTATATTAATAGGTCACGGAACCAGAATTCAAAGCCAGGTTTTCCAGGCTCCAAGACTTATTCTTTTGATAGGCATTAACAACTGACTATGAAATATCTGGGGAGAAATTGAATAATTTCAAATTGATTGCATATGATTGGAAAAATGTTAACATAATTGAGAACTGAGAGCCAGTTTGCAAAAGAAAAGTAGCTTTCAATATACTGAACTTGAAGCAATAATGGGGAATGCAAGTATCAATATCTATGAAATAATTAGAGGCATGGGTCTGGAGTTTAGAGAATGAGGGCTGTGATGTTGTGAAGTCACTGGAAACAATGGGAGTGGATGCTATGACCTAGGCACAGAAAAGGAAAGTCTTAGAACTGAGTCAGGAAAATTATAAGAACAGAGTTAAAAATTGGAGTCAGTGAAGACAAAAATGAAACAAAAAAAGTGATAAGAAATGTACAAGTAGATTTTTTTTTTTTTTTTTAAAGTAGGATCCACTAAGTACCACAATGCTCAAAAGAGTTTCAGGTGTATGTTTGTACAGATATGTAGATGGAAAGGAGGGAGTCAATGGTGAATGAAAGAGGCAGAGTGATGTAGGAGAAAAAACTAGCCTGGGAATGAGAAGATGTGGGTTGTGGCACCAGCTGTTACTCAGTTTATAAATTTGTGAAAGGAAAGTTGAGATGCTTTCCAAAGGTCATTCTTGGTGCTGACATTCTAAGCTAAAATTATATAGGCAAGATGATGTACAGCTTTATAAGATCCACTTATTCATTCACTGTCTGTGTAATTAACTGTGTCTGTGTTGTGGGAGTGGGGAGAAAACATGATCTCTAGCATAAAATTAGAGAACTTAAGAGATGCTCGCAGATGACAAGGTAGAAAGTTCATAAGCTACAAGAAAGAGTTAAGAGGTAGGCTATGAAGGTTCAAAGAAAAGGAGGGAGGTTGTTTCCATCCTGGAGAAGAGAGGGGAATGCTGAGAACTGTGGAAGGACCCAGCAAAGAGCTCTTCCACTGCAGACTCAAGTACAGGTTAAGCTGGGAAGTCATTCGTTGGTGATAACAGTAGTGTCCTTCCTTCAGTTCTTCTGCTGAAGGCCACTATTTAAACAAGGCAGACTTTGGCCTGGTGAACAACCTAAAATTGAGCGAGACCTGAGCCAAATTTGAGCTATGCTACTTACTAACTTAATGATCTTGGGTGAAGCTCTTAAACTCCCAGCCTCAGTTCCTCCGTTTGTAAAATGAGGATATCAGCACCTGCCTTATTCACAAGGTTGCTATAGGAACACACGAGACAGTGCATTTGAGTTCTTAATGAATAGTTCTCTAGCATCAGTAAGAGAATATTACTGATTTTATTTCAACATTTTATTGAACCTTTTCATATTATACAATTTACTTAAAACATTAAAATACCAGTGAAACAAAAACAACTTAAAAAAAAACAAAAACACACCCACACAGACAAAACACCTCCTCTAGCTGAGGTAATATTGTATAAGATTCATTGTCAAATCACAAGTTTTTGTTACTCTGCTATACAACTTGGTACCATATTAATGATACTCAGTGACTTAAAAGGACATTATATATCCAGTTTACATGACAGGGAGGGAGAGGGAAAGGGAGAGCAATGTACAACTATTTGAAAGAGAAGGGAAAGAAATGCTGAAGTTATCTGTTGAATTCTAGTGCAATGTGAATTGTTACTAAGGAGATTTTATTTGCTTATATATTATTGAAAAGAATTAATGCACACCTGGCTCTTTTCCAGAGTTAGTAGGATTAGTCTTTTGTGCCGCCACAGATCTAGGAAGCAAACTGAGGGCAAACATCCTACACAGTCTCAGTTGTCAAAAACAAGTATCAAAGTTGTGTGTTTTGTTTTCTTTTCTGAGATGTATGAATACGTAGAAATTCATAACAAAGCCAGTGCTGAAAAGACAACTGTGGGGAGTCAAGCACATCTGCAAAGGTGAGCAAGACCTCTTCTCCAGTTTTATTCCTCAAAACACTGGCTAAAGTTATCAAATGCCACATTCCATAGCCATTTCAAAATTAGTTTGTTTTTACTAGTTCATATTTACAATGCTAGTGTTGGAGTTTGGAGGCTTAAATTGTTTAAACCTTGAGATGATTTTTCAAGAAACCATAAAATAGAGTGTCTTGAAGGAGATTTATAAACAGATTTAGTAAGTCAATTCATAAATTCACTTAACAGAGTAAGTTAGTATTTACGAGGTGTTTCAGTTTTTAATTCCATTGCTTTCAGACTATTTGACTGAAATTAAACCCTGCAATGTAAATTAAGCATATCATACTCCAGCTCCATGGCCAAAGTCTAGTTTATATAAGAGGACCACTGGGACTATGGAACATTTTAATAGAATCTTATTCATGATGCTATCAATTATATGGAATTAAAAATATTCTAAGATATTATCTTAAGAAAAGTAGCTCATGGGTATTTGATTTTGGCACCCATATACTAAAGAAATAAAGTAATTTTTAAAGGGAAAGAACATGCCCAATGTTTATTTCACATATTCCTTTCTAAATGCAGTTAAACATATTTGGCCAGCATTTAAATGCTTGAATTTTAAAGATTTTTTATGTTTCACCTAATTTGGAATGGTACTAAAAGATTAGTACTTTGTATGCCACATTTCAGTTTTAGTTTTATTATTAATTTATATTCTTTCTCCTTTTTTAAAGAGACAGAAAATAAGAGCAGCCTACCTATGTGTGGTTTAGCCTATCATCTTGTAACAATTCCACGAGACAATTCATGTAACTGAATCTTCATGACATTGTCTGTCAAATAATCTTGAAATATTATTTTTAGCTAAAGGATCCCACAGATTTTCATTAGTAAATACTTGAATTCATTCAGATTCTTTTCTTCTAGAAATTTCCTGAAACTTGAAATTTACTCTTATCTAAAACCATCTTCTTTGATTATAATAAAATAAAGCGTCTTTAGGAAGTTGGACATATTATAAACATTTAAAAATGTATGCAGTAATTCAAAAACAATGAAAACAATTTAAATGTCACTAAACTGGACAAAGTAAACAGTAATCTGGAAGAGTACAACGTGTGTTTAATTTTACTTTCCCCCTCTTGGTAGAATTTTAACATGGAAAACTTAGGAGTTTTAGTCATTAAAACACACAAGATAGTAGAGATGCTACCTATATACTGTTTTACACATTTTGGATATCATTTTTTTTGGTTCCAATGTTACTAGTCACAAAATGTAACCATTTTGCTGACGTGTAGCAAGTAAAATAAATCTCAGCTTGTATGCATTCCAAGTTGGACAACATCAAGGCAGTCACTGTACGTCACTGGGCTAAAGGGTTCCCAGTAAAACTGATCACTCACACGAGGAAATGAAACTTCGAAATGTTTAATGATGATCAGTCAAATGCATATCATTTCACTATACAAAGAGTCTCTCCCACCAAATTCAATTTAGGAACAGAGAATTTTTTAAAGTGTATCATCAACTTTTTCCCTTATTACTTGTTGAAATTTACTTTTCCTCACACATAAAAAGCAAGGACAAACTTCCTTTAAGGTTTCCATTTTCTTCAGTATTCATCCAAACAAGTTTCAATAAAAGCTGATAAGGATAAATCTGTTTTTCCCTTTATGTGTATTTAGTTTGGAGGATGAAACGATACACAAAACTAATAGAAAATAAAAAACTGAGGCCATTATTTAATGATGACTATATGGAAGGCAAGAGAGACAGATTCCCAGGTGAATGTTAATTGTGTCTCCTCTAAGACAAGTCATTCAGAAATGAAAGGCAAGTAACATTCCCTTCAGTACACAATTTGTAAATGTGGAAACAGGAATAGTTATCATGATTATCTTATGTTCTACCTCTGTTAAGAGCAGCTCTAAAAACAGCCTGATGATTCATAAAACTAGGTTAGCAAATCAAACTTTATAAAAATATGATGAATTTCAAGGTGCTGGCACTGAAATGGTGAGTTTGGATATGGGCAAATAATGCTGTTTGCCTTAAATCTTTCAGGTCCCTTGGCTTTTAATGGTTTGTCGTGACATTCAAGCAGAAAGTACATGACTTCATTTGATGCAGTAAGCTGATCTTAGTGTGGAAATTTTACAGGGATGAAGGAAATTCCAAGTTAAATGTATGCATATAAATGGATTTATACAATAAATGTACAGCCATTAAAGTTATACAGGGACAGTGCACTTTAAAACTCTTAGCTCCGGTTTACGGAGCGCCAAATCTAATCCTTGTCTTTATTACTGATAACATAATTTATTTGCTTAAAGGTAAACTACGATCTCCTGCTACTGTACACTTAGTAAGAATGATATACCAATATCAATCTAGAAGGTGAAATTAAACATGAAATACATATTAAAGTCAGATCAAATAAATTTGGCTCTGTGGAATAACTGAAATGTTGTTTTCAGTTTGCCGACAAATTTTTGCATCTTCCCAAGATCATTTTTAGTTCAGCATGAGTGCTACACTAGCTAGAATTTAATTCATATGTTATTTTTATTCAGTTTTCAAATTTGGAATACTTCAAATCCAAAATATATACTCATGCCTTTTTAAACAAGAGTTAATATAATCAGCATGGGCTTTTGCTACCAGTTTCACTTTCTAATCCATTTCCCACCCCAGTATTTCACTTTTATCCCTTCTAATTTCATAACGAAGCATCCAGATGATGTCTTTTAGACTAACCAGGAATCTAAATTTCAAACACTATTCTGAAGAAGTGCAGAGTAAATAATTTTGGTAATCTGTAAAACAGCTGCATGCAGTGTGTACTGTATTACAACAGCACCAAAGCCTTTATAAAAACCAAGCATTCCTTCCTCCTGCCTTATGGTATTGATACAGTCTCTCATCCCCTCATACTGTGTATTAATTGGAAGCACTTCATAGCCAAGGTCTGTATTGTCAATTATTGTGCGTGTTCCTTGAATGTGAAGGCGGTGCAGAACTGTTTCCAGTGGGTAAAGTATAACATCAGAGCAAAGACTCGCAGCAAAGTTAGCCATAAGCTCTGGAAAATAAGCATCCAACATACTCTGCATCGGGCTAGTGCTCTCAGCTAGGTGGCTATTATAAGTCTTTCTCTTTAGAATGAGCAGGACAATTTTCTGAATGACTGAGCTGATGATGTAATGAAGAACCCCATGCAGCACCGTAGGGAAGATCAGGGAAAGAAGCGGAAGTAGGCGTTTGCTATGAGGCACTCCCATGCCTATCACTCTTCCAATCCCTTCTTTAACACATTCCAAAATTCCAGCGTTGTCTCGAATGATCTCACTCTGAAATGAAAGTGATAAAATAAGTAAAAGTGAACATTTGCTTCTTCTGCCACAAAGGATTCCTTTTAGGTCCCCTTTCAATCCTAATTTTCTGACTAAAGAGGAAAAACATCAACGGTCTGCAAACTTCAAATGTTATCTAGGCATTAGATTCTTTTTTCAAATAAAATCTCATGAAACAGATAGCAGTGAAGCTGGGAGCTCTTTTTATTGGGGAAGGGGAACGGGAAGAGATGTGGAGGGGAACACACCTGATTGGTTTCTCCACCCTCAAGAAGCTTTCTAGAGCTCATTTTGAAAAGCAACAACTACAGGACTCTCAAGAGGTAAAACAGTGCTTAGAGTTCTTAAGCAAACATGGGTTTAAACCCTGCCTCCATCATGTACTTAATGGTTATGTGACCAAGGGCAACTTACTTAATCTCTCCTAAGAGTCAGTGTACCATTCTACAAATAATGGCATTAGTACCATCTACCTTTTATGCACAGCATTGCTGGGAGCATTACATGAAAAAAGGTCTGACACCCAGAGGCACTCAAGAAATGTGAGTCATTATTGCCTGAGGTGTCTGCCTTTTTACAATTCTAGAGATGTGTATAATTAAGTTTTTGATACCGGTTACAGAGGCGTGGACTAGCAGAAAAGGAACAGCTAAGAGGCCAATTTGGCTGCAGCAATGACTGAAGAAGATAATAGCACAAAATGAAGTTCAAAAGGCAGTCAGAGGCCATACTATGCTACTGTGCAGACTTTGGCCTCTAGTCAAATGGGAAATAATCAGTTGGTTTTAAGCACACGATGGATGACATATCGTTTATGTTACACTGGCTGTTGTGCAGAGGAGGATAAGAGCAGAGACTGAGTTAAAGATAAGACGGTGGGTTGTACTAACAGGTAGGAATGTAAATAAAACGCTTCAACTGTGCTTTTATCCTAAAATTACAGCTAATAGGAATTATTGGTGGACTGGTTTTGGAGTATGTAAGAGAGAAGACAAAGATGACCTCAAAGGTGTTGGCCAGAGGAAGTAGCAGAACAGCAACGCTAATGAGCTGGGCAATATTATGGGGGTAGCAATTTGGGGGAGAAGAGCCAGAGTTCAGAAATGTTAAGTCTAAGGTATAACCTTTAAAGTGGAGTTTACCATCTGGACTACAAGGGAAAAGTCCAAGCTGGACATGTAAATGTAAGAGTTTTCAGTAAAAAGAATATATTTAAAACCATGAAACTAAAATTAGCTCACCTATCCTAATCCATTTACCTGAGAAAGCATGATGACTGACTGACTATGAATGATGAAAGAAATATGACAAAACTGTCCTAATTTTTTAGTACATATAAAGATTTGAGTTAAGAGGATTCATGAGAGTAAATGAGTTCTCCAGAACAGTGGATATGGGATAAAAAGCAGAGAAGGTCAAGAAGCACAGGAGAAGAGATGGAAAGGAGATTACTAAGAAGAGGATGTTCGGGACAGTAGGAAGGGAAAAAAATTCAAAGACGGGGGGGAAAAAAGGAAATCAGAAAAAAGGGAGTCAAAAGGAGGCACTCAGCAGGTGGAACCTGGAGCAGAAAAAATAGGGGGCAGATATTGTGTTTTTAAAAAAAAAAAAGGGGGGGGAGTTCTCGTAGTGGCTCAGTGGAAACAAATCCGACTAGTAACCATGAGGTTCCAGGTTCGATCCCTGGCCTTGCTCACTGGGTTAAGGATCTGGCGTTGCAGTGAGCTGTGGTGTAGGTTGCAGATGCGGCTCAGATCCCATGTTGCTGTGGCTCTGGCGTAGGCCAGCAGCTACAGCTCTGATTCAACTCCTAGCTGGGCACTTTACATAAATAATATTATAATCCAGTAGTAAAATATTACATCCATTTTATGGATGATAAAATTAAGATTTAGATAAGTTAAGACAACTGCTTAAAGTCTAGTTTAAATAGAGAATTTTGACTAGACATGGGTCTGTCAAAAGGTAAAACTTGTTTCCACCCAATATATTACATTGTCTAGTTCTTTTTCCTTAAAACTACCTTTCTGCTGTTCTTTTCCCCCCCTTATTTATATGATGAGGCTTTCTCAGAGAGTGATCACTGCAAACTTCAGTCCCATACAAAGGTTTTATTTCACAATACCAAGTACAAGGGTACAGGAAAGGATATCTGGGTAGCAAGACATTAACTTCAGTTAATTATTCTAAAAAGTAAATACCTAAAAAAAACCAAAAATGGGGCCAGAAAAGCAATTAAGTAGAGAAGAATAATTAGAAGAGGACAGGTTGATCTAGTGAAGTTTTTAATAAAGATGAAATTCATACACACTCAAGACAAAAATATGCTGAAGGATCAAATACTGGTAACAGAAAACAGGGGGCAGTCAATTAGCTGGATTTGTGTATAGGTAAAGTTAAACTATCCTATCTCATAGTTTTAAGTATAGGAATGGCCTGGTGAGAAAGTACATTAATTCAATGTACCTGATGCGCCACCATGTGGTTAGAAGAAGGTTGCTTTAGCGTTGTAGTACTTAACACACCATAGCATCAAATGTTCCTTAAAAGGCATATTTAAAAAGAACGCTGTTAGTAAACTGCCTGTGGGAACCACCATCTCACTGTTAGGATGATTATTCCATCATATTTTATGTTCAGGTAATTAGTGATTTATTGTCTGATAAGCCATAACCATTTGAATTATACATAAGGGTGTTAAAAGTTGAAGAAAAAAAAAACCTATAGTTTTTTTTGTAATTCAGAGCAAGGCATAGGCTGGGTTCTGAGAGGTCTGAATGAAGAGTACCCATAGATAGTACATAGCTACTTATGTAAAGGAAGAAAAGAATTAAAATTGGAGGTGTGCAGGAAGTTCACAAAGGAAATAGACACACCAGCAATGTGCCTAGTGTATCATCTTTGATATATCTAAGACAGTTGTGAAATAAACATTTTAAAAGAATACTATCTTAAATTTTTCTGTTACATTATCATGCATAAATATACTAAATAGTCCAAAAATATTCTTAATTAAAAATGACAATAAAAAATAGCTCACCTGTACTGTTTCAATTAGACTTGCTGAATAAAAAGGCATTGCCACTATATAAGTTAGGCTGTAGAAATTAAAATAAACTTATCAGTAAACTTGAAGCAAGACATTTTAGGTAAATTTTTAAATATCTACTTTAATATATCAACATAATTTATTTTCAAGCCTGAATAGTATTTTTTAAGGTTTTCAATTACTAATACCTTAGCCTAAAGGTACTTCAGAGACCTATAACACAAAAGGCTTTAATCAGCAATTAAAGATGAGAAATTAAGTATTAATAGTAATACAGGGACAGCCTGCAAAGAAAATAATTTTTTTTAAACCTGTAAAATGTAGGCTTGTTTATGATTCATTGTTTGGACATTGACCTGCATATAGCTAATGTAGCCTATAAATCTGATACTTAAAATTTAGGATGAGGGATCATTCCATGACTTGCCTTTTTAGTGATATTTGAACAAGTCTACTGTTCTGCTACTGTCCTATCTATTAGCATTAGCCATTCCCAGATGTCCCACCCAGCAGAGCTAAGCCAGTTTTCCACAATGAGTGAAGTCCCCTTTTATTATTAAAAAACAATATTGTACAGCTTTGCAAAGTTGCTTCCTATTGCCACTGTTTAGTAATACTACAACTTTGCAAGCCTGCAAAATATAGTTATTTAAAATGATATCAAGGCGGGACTTACCTAACCCTATGGGCCAGGTCCTGGCAAGTAGTGGTTTTCAAGGTGAATGAACATCACTAAGTAATAATGTGCTGGAATATCCCACAGAGGGAGCCAGCAAGCTGGGGGGTTTCCAATTCACAATCTTCAAAAAAAATTAAAAAGTGAAGAGTAAAATTCTAATCTACAAAAATGGTCAGTGTTGTAAAGTCATTAAGTACCTTTAGGACTATATTTTATTTTTTTTTTTTTGAATATAATTACAATATATTTTTAAGGACTACATTTTAATGACACTAAGGTTTTGAGTTTGTTTATCACCATACAAATGAATTTGTATGTCTGCTTACAAGTAAAATAATAATAGTAATAATAATGATGACGATAATTTTTCTGGCAATTCAGGTTCAATAAATTGAAGACCTTTGGTAACTTCCTAAGAACATACTGAATAATTAGGTTGTGACTTCAGCCCTTTGAATTAGAAAGATCATTTTAAAAGATAATATATATTTCAGGATTTTATTCTTAAACTCTACATTACTTTTCTTATGAAGTTTAGTCCCATAAATACGTCAATGTTCTACTTTCTTACATTTGTTTAATGCTTTTTTTTTTTTTTAGTTCTACCTCTATAAAAACTGATGTAAAATTCAATATAAATGCAGCTTTTGGTACTTACGATTTCAGTAAAAGGTGTTCTCCTATTTGTCTAGGATTCCATTTATGTGAAATCTCCCTAAAAATAAATAAAACAAAAGCCATGTTATTTAAAACATCTTGAATTAGACCAAATTTCAAAAAGGTTATTAATTTTTTATTGTTTTTAACCTGTAGGAGAAATATACTGTGAACATTTTCCTTTCTGGGACCTGTCACAATTGTTGTGAGTTTAAAAGAGAAAAAACATATGAGGTCTTTCTGTAATACTGACAGAAGAGGAAGTTATAACTGATTATAAAAATGAGCATGCCACATCTGAGGAGGAGACTCAAAAACAACAGACTAGATGGCAAAGGGAAAGGGAAGCAAGAAAATTAGACACAGGAAGAAAAAAGCTTTATATATGTATGTTAAGAATGAAAATAAAAAAACAAAAACAAGTAGTTCCTGTTGTGATGCAGCGAAACAATTCCGACTAGGAACCAAGAGGTTGGGTTCGATCCCTGGCCTTGCTCAGTAGGTTAAAGGATCCGGCTTTGCCCTGAGCTGTGGTACAGGTTGCAGACGCAGCTCGGATCTGGCATTGCTGTGGCTGTGGTGTAGGTCGGCAGCTGTAGCTCCAAATGGACCCCAGGCCTAGGAACCTCCATATGCTGCGAGTGCGGCCCTAGAAGGAGAAAAAAAAAAAAGAAAGTAACTGTAATGCAGAATGACACACAGATTGGTGTAGCAGCACCTAATTTACAAAGGTGACCTTTTTTATATTCCATTTTGTGACCTTTTTTATATTCCATTATGTTTTTGAGCTCCTACTATACACCAGGCATTGTGCAAAGTGCTTTGCATGCATTACTTCTAACCTTCACAGTGACCCTATTACATCCACTTCATGGATGAGGACAGGCTCAGAGTTGATTCATAACTTACCCAAAGCCATGAGACTAGCTGGTGGTGGAACTGCGTCTAAACCCTGACCTCTATGGCTGTACTCTCTGTCTGTACTGCCTCTCATTTCATTTGCTATAAAAGAAGGAATCCTATGAGATAAGCAAAGCAGGTATTGTCCTATTTCTTTTACTTATGAGAAAAATAAAGGTCAAAAAGATCACAGGAATATGTTCAAAGGATATAGGCAAAATGCCAGGTCTGGAACCAAGGTCTAGGACCTGCTGTTGAGGTTACCTTTGGAAACCAGAAGAAAAGAGAAGAAAAAGAGAGGCAAGCTAAGTGAAAAACAAAAAGGGAGAAAATTCTATCAAGAGAAAAATCAAAAAGGAGAAAATATAGCGAGTAAAAGGGAAAGTAAATAAGGAGGCAAAAAAATCTGAAAAGGCAAACAGAGGGGATGGAAGGGAGAGGAGGAAGAAAGGTGGAGTGACTGAGAAAAGAAGTGTAAAATAAAGGGGAGACTGGGTGCGACCAGTGCCCTGATGACAGTGCTACCCGTGTACCATTTTCTACTGCAATGAGTAAATATGACAGTCATAAGGAGATAAAGGAATAAATAATTTTAGGCATTCCCACTGTTGTTCAGTGGGTTAAGGACTCAGTGTTGTTTCTGGGAGGATGCAGGTTCCATCTCTGGCCTTGCTCAGGGGGTTAAGGATCTGGTGTTGCTGTGGCTGTGGTGTAGAGGGCAGCTTCAAGTCTGATTCGACCCCTGGCCCAGGAACTTCCAAATGTTGCAGGTGTGGTCGTAAAAAGAAAAAACAAACAAACAAATTATATATATATATATATGCACACACATGCATATATATACATATACCCACATGAATTTTATATTAAAAAGATGAAGAAAATCACTAATAAAAACGCTATAATAAAGTGCTCTAAAAACAAACTTGGGACACTTACAGGATGGGTGGTATGCAAACTTTTGTTCATTTTTCTAGGAGACTGAAAGGTATGCAGAGAAATTTTACAATAGAACGACCATGTCTGATTTATAGGACCTGAGAGAGCATTCTGGGTGCCATTCTGATTGAGTTAATACTAGAATACTATATTAAGCCTGAACAACTACAGAAAAATATAGCTGGAATGACATTTAATGATTAAGTTGAAAAATGTAGAAGATTAGGCCACCCATCTTACAGACAGCGACTTTATGGTTCTAAAACTAAATGTGCTAAATGGTTTATAAATCTTTTGGGCACTGCTGTTACTCTTATTATGGCCTCAGAAACAGTTACCACAGATTATCATGACATTAATTTTGAGCATGTCATTAACATTATGGACAGAGGGGTCTGTGACCGGTGTTTCTGTAAGGACTGGGCCACCTCTCCTTTGAATACTAATTACCACTGCCAATTCTTAAGGTCATTAGGATTATTAAGGTAGGAAGAGCAAAAAAATAAATAAATTAATTTAGAACGAAGTATCTTAAAAAAAAAATCTTAAAAAAAAAAAAAAAAAAGCAGGGGAGTTTCTGTTGTGGCTCCAGTGGGTTAAGAACCCGACTAGTATCCATGAGGATGCTGGTTCTATTCCTGGCCTTGTTCAGTGGGTTAAGGATCTGGCATTGCTGCCAGCTGCAGTGTAGGTCACAGACATGACTCTGATCTGGCGTTGCTATGGCTGTGACTGTGACTGTGGCTGGCAGCTGCAGTTCTGATCCAACCCTGAGCTTGGGCACTTTCATATGCTACAGGTAAAGACAAAAAAAAAAACAAAAAAATTAAAAATGCTCTTCCTTGTATCTGGCTCTTTACTTCTTCATAAAACGGGTAAAACTTGGAGTTCCCATTGTGGCTCAGTGGTTAACAAATCCAGCTAGGAACCATGAGCTTGAAGGTTTGATCCTTAGTCTCACTCAGTGGGTTAAGGATCTGGCATTGCCATGAGCTGTGGTGTAGGTTGCAGATGCGGCTCAGATCCCAAGTGGAGATCCGATTAAACCCCTAGCCTGGGAATCTCCATATGCTGCGGGTGTGGCCCTAGGAAAGACAAAAAGGCAATAAATAAATAAATGAATAAAATGAGTAAAACAATGCTACAGCTCTAGAAATTTAAATTAGCATATTTAAATGCCTCAGGAAAGAGAGTAGTGCAAAAATGTACTTGTGATTAAACTTTTTTATATTTCACTGTCAAATATCAAATATGTAAATATATTTAATTCACTATTTCACAAGCAAAAGCTGCCCTTCAAATGAGCAACAAAATTGAGAGAAGTGACTTGCTTTTTATTAAATGTTTTCCATCTGATGGACTAACACACATATTCTCACACATCAATATACAAAAATAGAATTTTTAAATGACTGTATTTACGCAGTCTTTACCTTCCACTGCCTCTTATTTTCCCATGCTGAAACAGCTGCCCTCTTAAAAAAAAATCTTCCCTCCACCTAAACCAAACCCCTCATCTTCCAGCTCCTTCTTTTAATCTCCACTCATCACAGCCAACTTCGCAAACTTGCTATTTCCATGTCCTATGTTCCCACTCACCTCTGAACCCATTCCAAATTGGCTTCCACCCTATTATTCTACAAAACCAGCTCTTGCCAAGGTGGCCGTGACCTCCATGTCACTAAATCCAATGGACATTTTTAAGTCTGTACCTTATCTGACCTTTCCGCAGCCATCTGGCACTGGTGCCCCTCCCTCCTTCTGGAAGCACTCCCTGCCCCTGTATTCCACTGTCTCGTATCTTCTGCTTTTTCTCCTCTCTCTGGTCTCCACTTTGACTCCTTAACCGGAGTCATTTTGGCCAGGGCATTTTTCCTTAACCCAGCAACTTATTCTGGACTCCCTAAAGGCTCAAGACCTCTTCTTTTCTTACTTTATATGTTAAACTCCTTCCCTAGGCAATCTCATCCAAGACAAGGCTTCACACCCTCCAAACCTATTAGCTTCAGTTAAGACTTCTCTCTGTGGCAGCCCGATGTATCATCTGCCTACTGACAACCCCACCTAGATATGGCAAGGTACCCGAAAATGAATTCGTCCAAAATCAAACTTGTGATTTTTCTTTCCTTAAGACTCTCCTAGTGTCCCTGAGAACTGTTAATCAGAAAGGAAATCTATTAAATTCAAGAAAGATTCCACTGTATTTAAAATGGAATATGTTTCAAGTCAGTGAATTCAGAGGAGTCAAGAGAAAAAGGCAACATGAGGAGAAAAGGGCAAAATGGTTATATTGATAGAAGTACAAGTGTGAGATGTATCAAACGAAGTTGGAGTTCAACCAAATGGGTTCTGTGAGAGACTGAACTACACAGGTGCTCCTAATGTTAATGATATGAGAAATGCCACACAAAAAGGAAAAGGTACTTCAGGATACAGCAATGCAAAGTCTATAACTCACTCTGCCTGGGGGAAGGTTTGGGGAAGAATTTGGAGTGGTCTGAACAGTAGATAAAAAATATCAGGGATGCAGATTCTAAGTTATATACATTTTTTTAAAAGTGATAATATAGCGAAACTAAAAGCTTGGTAATTTAATAAGTACTACAGGCTTGTTCTTTTTCTCAGATGTGATCATAATCAGTATAAAACAACTAAATATTAGTGAATGCAAACTGCCTCACCTGTTGTACCTAGTGATCACTGTGCAATTAAAGGACTTCAGTCTAGGAGACCTGAGAGCCCCATCCTCCTCATACGCTGACTTCTGTGAAATGCTTTGGGTTACTGCTTTGCTGCCTTGTCTGCTATGACTCTGTTTTCCCCCAGGAAGTCAACCTTGCCCAAAGATATTAGAAGTAAAAAAAAGGAGTTCCCGTCGTGGCGCAGTGGTTAACAAATATGACTAGGAATCATAAGGTTGTGGGTTCAATCCCTGGCTTTGCTCAGTGGGTTAAGGACCCAGCATTGCCGTGAGCTGTGGTTAGGTTGCAGACGAAGCTCGGATCCCACGTTGCTGTGGTTCTGGCGTAGGCCAGTGGCTACAGCTCCGATTCGACCCCTAGCCTGGGAATCTCCATATGCCGCCGGAGCGGCTCCAGAAAAGACAAAAAGACAAAACAAACAAACAAAAAAAATAAGTAAAAGAAAAAAAAATTAAAAAAAAAAGTTTACACTATTATTTCAGAGAATAGCTTTGGTATTCAGTTACACAAGCCAATATCCTCACAGTCATTCTTGACACCTCCTTGTCTATCATTGACCACCTCTAATCCATCACCAAGTTCCATCAATTTTACCTAAACATATCTCAAAATTATCCATTTACATCCATCTCAAAAGATACCATCATGGTCCTATTACTTCTCACCTAGGTTGTTATAGCTTATGAACACGTATCCTTCTATCTGCTTTGGTCCTCCTGAACTTTCTGTTCATCTCTCCTTACAATGACCCTTAAAAACATAAACATGACCATGTCATTGACTCCTGCTTAAAACTTTGCACTACTCTTTAAGTGACACAAAAGTAGCAACTGGCTCTTAGTTGCTTTTTCATACGCAGATTGCTCTCCCTCCTACTCTGAGCTGCAGCCCTATGAGCCTTCCCTCAGTTACATGAACCCTCTTTTCCTTCTGCCACAAGCTGGTCTGTGTCTCCTGACTTCCATCTGGGTCTTAGCTTAAGTATCACTTTATTACCCTCTAATACTCTCACAGAATCATATTTTACTTTAACAAATATTAATTTGTAATTATCTGTTCACTAGTGGAATTATGTTACTTAACATGTGTTTCTTACAGTAGATCCCAAGCTTTATGGTCACAGATACTGTTTGTTTCTTTTCCTCACTGTATACCTGATTTCCAGCACAGGACCTAGCACATAGTAGGTACTCAGGAAATATGAACTAAATAAATGAATTAATGAGTGTGATTTAGCACCAAAATTTAATCTAACTAGAATACCACAAAAATAATCTTCTCTGTCTTTAATAAGATTCAAAATGACCAAGAGAAAATACATACCCACATAACGGACACGTCTGTATGTCAATAGACCAAGAAAGATAATAAAATTCTCTGCCTTCTCATTCCCATCTCTCTTTTCCTTTCCCTTCAACCTGAGGTTAAAGTTACTACTTCATCTCTGCTTTAGAGAAATGGTGTTACTTGTCTAAGTTCCCAGAAACAAATAGCCAGGACCAATAATGCTCTAACTGCAAATACAGAATTCTTTATGCTTTACCATGCAGACAGGACTTGAATTTTGTTAAATTTGTATAGATATTTGTGTTTGTGGGAGAACTTCAAGAACATGCGATAAGTACTAAGTTTTGATCTTACCCTGTGATATAAAAAGCAGTGGGGTGATAAAGTTAGCCAAGGGCAGAGATTCATATTAAGTATGAGAGGAGAAACTTCTAGCTGAACAAAACATTTTTTTGTTTGTAACATTTGGCAAAGCTGTGTTAAAGGAAATTCAAGGCTATGCAGTCCTTTGAAAGCTGTCACATTGGCAGCCTGGTAGCAGTCTCTCCTGCCTTTATTTCCTTTCCTACAAAGAATGAATCTCAAGGTTGACCGCTAGTGGCGGTACCTTCAACTACCTTACCTCCCTGTCAATACAAAAAATTCACCCTGCAAGGGGCCAATTTTGGATTAACAGATCCAAGTCTTTAATACCATCTCTGGGATTTACTTTTAATACAGAAAATCACAGAATCCTGCCAAATAGTACCTAAAGAAATGTATGATCTCCAATGTTACGTATTTACATTATTCTCATATATTCCTCGTGAGGGTCCCTTTCTGTTATGAATAGTTGTGACTGTCCCAAACATCTATCATCTTTCTTACGCTTTCTTGGACCCTAGTACTGATCCTTCTTTTACTTAATGACTTTGTATTGTGTTTCAGAGAGAAAACAAGACTCAAAAGCAAATATCCCCAGGTTCTCTGCCCTCTCCCTCCAAAAGATCTACAATTCTAATTCTCTCTCGGCTTCTAGGAGACTCTAGTCCTATAGCTTACTCCCATTTTCAGTTTGTTTTGTGAACATCTCTAACTACTCCACTCAACTAGTTCTCCTACCACACACGGGCAGTGCGCACAGATATGCACTCTCCTACCACCCAGGATCCTGTCTTTGTCCACGTCCTGTCATTCAATCTACACATTCTCCTTAGGGAAATTCATCCATCTGAATGCTCCATGATTTGCTAATATTTTCTTTTTGTGCCACAACATTCAAAGCAATGCCTCCAGCTACAAATTTTCTCTGAGACGCTGATCCATAGTGCCAACCACTTTCGTGACATGTCCCTCTAGCTGTCTTGCAGAAATTTCAAACTTCATTTATTGCAAGTTACATTCCTTACCTTCTCTTCCATTCCAACTTACTCTTCTTTATGAATTTTCCCACTCAGGTCTAATCTAGAAATCTGTCACTGATGCTAATTAACTCTTCCGTAACCCCTTTCCCAATCTAGCACCAATTATCTATCAATTATATTGATATGTCAATCCAGCTCCTCCTTTCTGGTTCTTTTCCATATTTCAGACCTTCTTAATCTGGCCTAGATTACTGTAACTGTTTTCCACCAGTTCACCTCTTTTTTTTTAATGCTGCCGCTCAGGTATATTCTTGATCAGAGAACCCACATAGTGAAAAAAAGAGACAAACAAAAAAACCCCCTTAGGGGAATTCTTTTTGTGACTCAGCGGTTAACCCGTCGTGGTGCAGTGGTTAACGAATCCGACTAGTATCCATGAGGATGCAGGTTCGATCCCTGACCTCGCTCAGTGGGTTAGGGATCCAGCATTGCTGTGAGCTGTGGCGTAGGTTGCAGATGTGGCTCAGATCCCATGTGGCTGTGGCTATGGCATAGGTTGGCAGCTGTAGCCCTGATTTGACCCCTAGCCTGGGAACTTCCGTATGCTGTGGGTGTGGCTCTAGAAATGAAAACAAAACAAAACAAACAAACAAAAACCCCCTTAGGTTCCCAGCACCATAGAAAGTAAGGCCTAAGTCACTTACAGAGGCAGAACCATGCTTCAGTCTAGTACCTCAGCCTCTTTTTGTGTTCTGCTTCACATATGCCCAATAGTCCAAGCATGAGACGCTTATTTCGGAGACCTTCCAACTTCCATAAAACTGGGCATGCTGTCACCTCTACTTGCTCTGCTTCTCTGCCAAGTTAATTCCTACTCATAATTCAGGATCTAGCTCAGATTTCAGTTCTTGTTTGAAATCTCTGCCAATCACTCTATGCAAAGTGCCCTTTGCACTCTGAAAGGGGTTTATTTAATTACAGCGCTAATCACGATTTACTAATATTTTCTTACAGGTGTCTTCTTCCCCAACTAGACTCTTAAAGAAGAGGAACTGCTCACACATTCATGTTTGTTCCTTAGCTGATCATTGTTAACACATAGCAATAAGAACTGAAAGACATATCTCAATAGATACTGGACCAGGAAGCATTTTCTTTCTCACATGCTAATTCAGTAAAGTATAATTAACTTTACTCTCTGTTCCTTCTCTTAGCTACTTCAGGCAAGTTTTCAAAATCAAGGTATTTTTAGAAACTATTACGTTTTGTCATATTTTTAATATGAAGCTAATATTGAGAAAACGCCAAAAGGGTACCTTGGTAAAGGTGTGAATTCACTGATTATTCCCTCTGCTCCAAGTGTAACTCCTTGGACAATAAATGTACTTCCCATTCCTTTCCAAAGGGCCCTTGGTCCCTAAAATGAACAAAATTTATTATTTCTGTTAATGCCTAAATAACACAAAAAAGGTCTTAATAATACTTGATATTAAATGTTTACTGCTATTTTCCAGTAAGGCATTATTCTTTAAGACATTTTAGTAGAGAACTTCAACTAAATTAATTCCTATCATTTTATTTTAATATTTGTCAGCTAACCTACATCTAGGCCAAGACAAACACTCCACTTAATTAAATAACACTAGGAATTCCCGCTGTGATGCAGTAGGTTAAGAATTGACTGTAGTGACTCAGGTCACTGGCCCAGCAGAGTGGGTTTAAGGATCTGGTGTTGGCATAGCTGCAGCATAGGTCACAGCTATGGCTCTCATTCAATCCCTGGCCCAGGAACTCCATATGCTATGGGTGTGGCCATAAAAAAAAAAAAACCTCTAATACAGATTAAACACCCATAATATTTAATTAATTCTGGCAAGGGTGTGAATTCACTAATTATTCAGCAACATCAAAAAGATGTCATTACCATGTTACATTAGTTTTAGTACAAGAGTTAAAATATCTTTAATAACTAAATTAAAAGGAATTATTGATGCTTTAATGATTCCTAAGGTGATGGTTTTTATAAATAACTTTAATAGAATATACAGACTAATTCTCACCTGAGTTTTATTGAAGCTGTACATAATATTGATGACTGTAAATGGAGTGAGATGATAATGCCGAGCATGGTAATTAACCTATAAAAAAGATATTTCATGATTATTTTGTTATTGTTTTATCAAGAAATAACAAGACATGAAAGATAGAGTGAGTCATAGCATAAATAAAAGTTCAGTTCTAAAGTCAGCATAAATTACACATGAGCAAAATGACTTTTGAATGTGCTATTTGAAATAACTTAAAAGTACAGTACATGTGGTTGGTTATACAAACACTGCCCTGAAGATCAGTGCACAATATATATAGTAATGTAGAATATGCAATGAAGAGGAATTTGTTGTTTGATATTTACATTTCTTTTTTCTTTCTTTCTAGGGCCGCACCTGCGGCATATGGAGGTTCCCAGGCTAGGGGGTCTCTTCGGAGCTATAGCTGCCGGTCTAAGCCAGAGCCACAGCAACACCAGATCCGAGCCATGTCTGCAACCTACACCACAGCTCAGGGCAACACTGGATCCATAACCCACTGAGCAAGGCCAGGGATCGAACCTGCAACCTCATGGTTCCTAGTCGGATTCGTTAACCACTCAGCTACAACAGGAACCCCGATATTTACGTTTCTTTAAACACAAGAATTACATTCAGTGTGGCAAAATGCTAAGCCATTTGACTCAAAGGACCCACAAAAGACTCAGGAAATAGCAGATTCCTATCTCCCAAAGGCAAGCAATAACAAGCTATAAACAATTGGTAAATTATGAAATAAGTAAAGGGGGTCGTAATTAATACATACTAAGTAAAATAATAAAATAGCATCAGGAGTTCCCGTCGTGGCGCAGCGGTTAACGAATCCGACTAGGAACCATGAGGTTGCGGGTTCGATCCCTGGCCTTGCTCAGTGGGTTAACCATCCGGTGTTGCCGTGAGCTGTTGTGTAGGTTGCAGACGCGGCTCGGATCCCGCGTTGCTGTGGCTCTGGCGTAGGCCGGGGGCTACAGCTCCAATTGGACCCTTAGCCTGGGAACCTCCATATGCCGTGGGAGAGGCCCAAAGAAATAGCAAAAAGACCAAAAAAAAAAAAACCCATCAAAATGCATCATACATTTTGGAGGTATTATTTCTTAAAACATTTTTTAAAGTTACTCATATATATGTATACACTGGATCACACTAATATTGTTGCAATGTAAAATTTGTGTGTGAAATTCACTGTTCTAGGGCATTTAACACTATTTATGATATTTATTTTATTTTAAAAAAGTACTTAAGGGAGTTCCCGTCATGGCTCAGTGGTTAAAGAACCCAACTAGTATCCATGAGGACTCGGGTTCAATCCCTGACCTCACTCAGTGGGTTAAGGATACGGCCTTGCCGTGAGCTGTGGTGTAGGTCGCAGACAGCTCAGATCCTGCACTGCTGTAGCTATAGCGTAGGCCAGTGGCTACAGCTCGGATTAGACCCTTCCTGGCTTGGGAATTTCCATATGCCACAGGTGTGGCCCTAAAAAGCAAAAAATTAAAATTAAAAATTAAAAAATTAAAAAATATTTTATCTTGGCTGTGCCTGTGGCATGCAGAAGTTCCCAGACCAGAGCTCAAACCCGAGTCAAAGTTGCAGCAATGCTGGATCCGTAACCCACTGTGCCACCAGGGAGCTTCCTGTAAATGCTGTTTAAATAGCTAATTCTCTCTATATTCTTGCTTTGTGGTACTAAGCGTTAACAGTTTAATTTTTAATTATATCTTTTCTAACTTTTCAAAGATGATACTAAGGCATCATTTGCCTTTTTGATTGTACTGACATTTCCGATAATAATGCAAAAGCAGCGGTGGGTAAAAATGCTAACTGCTAACTATCCATGGCATGAATCAAGGCAGTAGCACCAAAATGTATTTTTATACTAATTGTATTCTTCATATGACTCACTTGTCAACAGGAAAAAGCCACTCTCCCTAAAATGCCCTTGGGGAAACAGTAAAATATACTAATTTTATTAACTTTTGACTCTTAAGTACATATCATCTTTCTCATTAATATTTTGTACGTTTCATAATGAAGACGGCTATCGTAAGGAAAATAACATGTCTGGTGGAGTTTTAAGATTGAACTATCCACTTTTTTCATGGAACACCATTTCTGGAAAAACTAACAGACTATAATTATTCACACCTGGGACAAACATGTTTTAAAACTGGGCTTGTTGATTTAAAAAACACAAAAGTATTTATTACAAATGATGTTTGGGCTTACAAGCAAAAATTAGAATTCTGGAAAACCTATATCCAACCATCAGGAACCTACCAAAACTGAAATGCTTTTCTGGTGATATTGGTAGTGATTTTACTTTTATTTTTTATTTTGCTGTGGTGTGCAGTGGTTTGATGTAGGATCTCAGTTCCCAGACCAGGGAGTGAACTCAGGCTGCAGCAGTAAAAGTGCTGAGTCCTAACCACTAGCCTACCAGGGAACTCCCTGGTAATGAGTTTAATTATGTGTTTTTTTGATACTATAAAATCAAATGTCATACCATTTAGAAGATCTCTGTAATTTGGTAAATCAATATTTTTCAATTAATCAGTGCATGATGTAACGGAATCATGCATGGGTAAAAAAATCCATTCAACAGGAAGTACACATTAACAGATTTTAATTTAAGAGTACAGAAAGTTAATGGATGTGGTTTCAGATTTCATACTGCAAATCACTTTTAAAAAATTAAGACACTGAGTTTTGGTATAGGAGCAAAGAACATTATCTGCAAATTATCTGAAAAAGATACTCCTATTTTTAAAGACATATGTATATAAGGCTAGACTTCTTTCAAAAACAGTGTTTTGATACAGACTGATTCCAGAAGCAGATGTGAAAGTCTGGCTGTCTTATATTAGCCAGATACATTAAAGGTATTTTCAAAATAATAGTGATTTTGCATAAAAAACTCATTAACATCGAATGAGTTTACTATTATTTTAATGAATTCAAAATATATGTTAAAATTTTCCCTGTTTCGGTTTCTGAAATGGCAAATATTGACAGATATAATCCACATAAACAATAGTTCTTTGGAAACCTCAATAATTTTTAAGACTTAAGAGCTTTCAAAGACCAAAAAGTTTGAGAACTGATATATCATACATTTTGGTACATGTCACATAGAATAAGGGTCTCAGCTGTTTCTCTGAGGTCTCTACTTCAAATCAGGGTTAGGATTATTTCTTAGAAAATCACAGAAGTACACTTACCTGACACTGGCGGCGCAGAACAATGCAAGGATGGGCCAGTACATTTTCTGTAAAAAGACTATAAAAAATAATTTATATTTACATCATATTTAACTTACAGCATATGTAATCTGAATTTATTCTTACAGAACCATGCATTATTTTAATCATGCATTCTTCTTAAGAGTAAAAAAACAAAGAGTTTTCTAATGTCTAGACATGTTTGCAAAGCATTCTATCAATAACAAGATTCAATATGAATAAAACTAAAGCCAGACCTGCAAACTGGTAAGCAAAGGAAATAACACACAATATTAACACGTACAGCATAAAAATGAAATTACATCTTATATCCCTGATATGGAAAACTTCTTCCCTATACAATTTAAACACCCCTTCCCCTTTCCATTTCTTTCAAGGATGCTCTATGAACAATGTTTCTATCAGAAGAGCCATCTACTTCTCATGAACCCCATTCTATAAAGTCTGGTTTTGATGTACTCTGCATTTATGTTATAGGGATTTTAATGACTATGTAAGTGAAACCTAGATGCCGTGTTGCTTAATATCTTGTTATAATTTAAATATATTAGAAAAAGTTTTAACGGACAATCATTTTTTTTGGAGGGGAAGACAAGATTAGATTGTATTTCATTCTTTGGATAGACACATGGAAGTTCTTATAATATTCCTCGCAAAATTAATTTGTGATTACAAAACTGAATGACTATCCTCCATCTTTACTGAGGAAAAAAAAATCAAGTTATAGATTTTAAATAATTTTTTTCTGCAAAACATTTTTCAATATTTAATCGACTGCTCCAAAGAATCAACCTAAAGGAAACAATACTAATTATTGAATACTATAAATTTAAGAAACAACTTAAAATAAAAACTTGAATTAAAAATCTTTAGATGAAACATTAATTACCTTGCAAGTCCAATACCAAATCCAGCAAATCTATTCAACTGTTCTAAAATAAAAGGAATAAGATTACTCATAACCAGTATTTAGGTTTACTGTAAAAACAACAAAAAATATTTTCTTCTACTGTGACATTCTTTTAAACTCCCTGTCCCTAAATCAAATTTTTTTTTTTTTTTGGTCTTTTTGCCATCTTCTTGGGCCGCTCTCACGGCATATGGAGGTTCCCAGGCTAGGGGTCGAATCGGAGCTATAGCCACCAGCCTACGCCAGAGCCACAGCAACGCTGGATCCGAGCCTCATCTGCAACCTACACCACAGCTCACAGCAACGCCTGATCGTTAACCCACTGAGCAAGGCCAGGGATCGAACCCACAACCTCATGGTTCCTAGTCGGATTCGTTAACCACTGCGCCACAACGGGAACTCCTAAATCAAATTCTGATAGAGGTCAGGGAGTCCATTTAAGGCACGAGGGCTCTTTTGTTGCATGTGGCAAGTTACAAGGTATAGACCTAAAGGAACAACTGCTTTTCAGCTCCAATTCATTGTTACTACATGGGACTCTTAAGTCCAGGGTTTCAAAGCTGTGCTTTTCCTAAAGAGATATTCTCATTTTTATATAGTATCTTCCAATTTTAAAATACTGGCAACTATTTTTATAAGCGTTAAAATGTTGTGTGGGCCAGATGAAACACATCTGCAGGTAGAATCTAAGCGCTAGGAATTTTCAAATTCTGACTACAAACAATTTAAAATTTTTCCTAGAGAAGGCTCTGACTGTTACTTTCAAGAGTCGCAAGTAAAAATAAATAAATGAATAAATAAATACCATGAAAATTATTAAATTGAAAGAGCACTTAGGGTCATTGAAATGGGTAAACAAGGCTCTTTTTTCTGTCTCCCAAAGTTTTAAATACTTTGATAGTAGCTACTTAATTAGGTTTCTGTGATAGGCTACTATAGGTACATATGTGCTACTGATGATGCCATATCTATAGTCATTAGGAGAGTTTACAGCTGGAAAAATTCCTAAAAAACTAAAATAATTTTTTTCTCTTTGACTAAAAACCTTAAAATCATAAAGGTGATAAATCATAACCATAGGAGACTAGGCAGTAAATTTCAGTAATAATACAATATTCACAAGGGTAATTTTTCTCTCTCATTCTCTTTTCTCCAATCTGTCCCTCTCATCTCTGCTCTTTTGAATGAAGTAAAGCCTTCACTATTTCCTGCCAGAACAAGGCCATGTCAACAGTTTCTAGGGAAACCATTTGGTTCATCCTTGCCCTGAAAAATGTACAAGCTAGACAGAAAGACGCTTCTTTTGCTCAATTAAGATGCTTTCCTCCTTTCAGCTTTTCCCTTTTTTGTGTATAGAGGTCATCCACTAATATTAACAGAAATACGAATGACATTTTCTGGAAGGTTTATTACTGTCAACTGTATAAGTCGCTCAGGCTTTTAAACTCTTTGCAAAGTTACATTCACCAGTCTCTCTCTCCCTCTTTTTTTTTTTTTTTTTTTGTCTTTTTAGGGCAGCACGCCGGGCACATGGAGGTTCCCAGGCTAGGAGTCCAATTGGAGCTGTAGCCGAAGCCTATGCCAGAGCCACAGCAACTCAAGATCCTTAACCCACTGAGCAAGGCCAGGGATGGAACCCGCATCCTCATGGATGCTAGTCGGGTTCGTTAACCCAGCCACCACAGGAGCTCCAACCAGCCTCTTAACTACTGCAAAAAAGCCACAATACCCTGGTTATTAAGAGCTCCCGGTCACTGTAACCATCAAAGCATAAGTTATGAAAAGATAAAGACATCAGCTTTACTGCCTAAGAAGGTAACTGCAACAATCATATATGCATTTCAACTTATTTAACTTGTAACTTTCCAGTACTCCTTTTGGGACCAATAGAAAAAATCAAACTAGAGTGAAAACACTAATTGCATGACACTAAGTCAATGATCCTCCTCCAAATATCTTCGCTGGATAGTATTTAAAGTCTATTCCTCCCAGTAACCCAAATCAAATAAATATTACCGTGCCTGCAAGTCAAAATCAAAGAAATAAGAATAAAATTTATATCCAGAATATACATAATATTTAATGATACAATCTATTATTCTAACAATTTCAGGAGAACGAAGAGAGGCAGCAAATTTTTCCATCTTATGAAGACTTTAAGACTGTCTAAATCACACAGTGCTGCAATTAAAACACAGGTCTTCTGACATCCTACAGAGAATAATCGTATCTTAATTCCAAAGTATTATCTTGAAACTACCTGTTTTTTTTTTTTTTTTTTACCTTTTCTAGGGCCACTCCCTGCGGCTTATGGAGGTTCCCAGGCTAGGGGTCTAATTGGAGCTGTGGCCACCGGCCTACACCACAGCCACAGCAACGCGGATCCGAGCCGCGAATCCTTAACCCACTAATCAAGGCCAGGGATCGAACACGCAACCTCTTGGTGCCTAGTCGGATTAACTACTGCGCCACGACGAGAACTCCTGTTTTTTCATTCTTTAGTTGAGTTTTTAAATCAGAAAAATGAAAGCATTAGGTGGGAAAATACAGGGGCAGTTGGGGGATCTAGAACATGGGCACGACTTCTATGATTAAATGGGAAAAGGAGAGGTATCCTTTTAGCCTACTCTGTACTAGGCATAACTCATACCTCATTTTACCTGCCACTTCTAAAACCCTGAGTTATTCTTAGAGACGAGAAAACTGGGGGATTACAAAGGTTAATTAAGTCTCTCAGCTTTCAAGAAGTAGAGCCAGGTTTGAGCCTAAGAGGGCTTTTCTCTTTCCACAACACAAAGCCACAGTGATTAATTAAATCAAAGGAATACAGCTGTCGGTGAGTTAGGTATAGTTCGCATGATTCTCAACACAGTAAACCGACTTCCTTCTTTCTTGAATCAGATTATGGGTTGTAATACGCCAAAACCCTCCGCAATTCCTACCACACACCCCACAGCTAAGGCAGGTGTCTTTTTTGGAGACGATCCCGGAGAAAACATTTGTGTGAGCAAGAGGAGACGATCCCGGAGAAAACATTTGTGTGAGCAAGAGGGAGGAGCCCCGCCTGAGAGGCAGAGGACGAAAAGAGGGCAGAGGGTGTGGTGCGCGATAGGCCGAGAGGCCCGGGAGGCGGGACCCTCCAGGCCTGGGAGTTCGGCTTCTGGGCTCTGCGGATTCCCTTACGGCCCCATTACTCCACCAGCCCCTGCTTGTGCCCCATTTCCCTCACCGCTGTTCTGCCCGGGCACGCTACCACCGCTGCCGCTGGGAAAGGGTTCCTCCGCTGGGCCCTCGAGCGGGGTGGAGGGGGCGGGCACGCCGTAGGGCGGGCTCTTCTCGCCCCAGTGCAGGTTGCGGCTACCCGGGATGTCTGGGGGAGTGGTCACCCAGTGGCTCAGGTCCGACGCCGAGGTGAAAGACCTTGCAGGGAAAGCGCCGCCAAAGCCTTGCTCATCCCGGGCACCGCCCCGATAGCCCAAGCCATCGAATCCGTCCGGGCGCCTCGGATGCATCGCAGAGGGGGCAGGATGAGGCGAGCTCACCCGGACCCCACCACCACTGGGGCCACAGCGACCTCGAGGTCCACAGCTTCTTCTCTGCAGCCGCCGCCGCGTCTGGGGAAATTCTGACAACCGGAAGTCACGTTGCAAATCCGGAAGTCCGGAGACCACGTGACCGTAGTCTCTTCCGGCGGCCATTTGAGACACGGTTGCTAGGGAGACGCGGCCGTAACCCCTAAAACTGCAGTTTTTCGGGAGGAGGTGGAAACAAGACTGTGAGGTTAATGGAACACGGTAACAAGAGATGTTGTAGAGGAACAGGGGTGAGAGGGGTGGCCTGGGTGAGAAGAGGTCGAATAAAAATATTTCCTAGAGGGAGCTAACGGGTGGGTGGAGCTTACTCTAGAAATCAGATCTCAGCTGGAAACGCCCCATGGAATACAAAGGTCCCAGATTTACGTCTTTTATTTTCTCGCTGGGCTAATACCCGGCCTGCCGTCGAGAAGCTATTAGAGATTAGAGTTGCGGATGTTCCTAACGTTACGTGTAGCTTTGCCTGCCATACTTAGCGCTCTGGGTAGAATCGATTGAGAGATCTGGTTCGGCTCAGTGAACCCCAAAATATTGTTGACGGCTAGAGCAAACCTTAGAAAAGGAGGTAGCAGGAGAAAACCCTCCTTTACCTTTCTCTTCCCTGCTCCCCCCTGAGAATAAAAACTACTCTCTGAGATTTAGGAATTAGCATTTTGCTTTTCTAGGGCCACAAAACGACTATAGATAGTTCTCTGTAGTTTTCTTCTGGTGGAGCTAAATCACTCATGGTATTTAAATCCCAAGTGATGTCACTCAAAATCGCAAAATCGAGACCCTAGTTGAAAAATTAAAGAGTGTCCCCGATTACCTGTTTTTATCAGCTCCCTAGACCTGATCGAACCTAACATGGGTTCCTCCTGTGGCCCTTTTGCCCCACTTGACACCCAGGAATCTGAGAACTTTCAGAAAAGAACCCTGACGCACTGTTCGCAAGCTTCCAGAAACGAACCTTTATTTAAGTGATTATCAACTTCGTCTTGAGTCCACTGACATTCTTAAATTGAGTTATAATATGGCTACAGCAAATGTATTGAGTCTTTTCTCTAGTAAGTGTATCTACAATTACTCGAGTACTAGTACCAAATTACTGGGTAATATCAAATTAGTTACTGGGCATGGCAATAAAAATACTTCTGTGTTCCTTGAGAATGATTGGCTCAAGATTGGGACTGGCTCAGGTCCAAAACTTATTGACTTATTGCTTTTTATTATTTTTATTTTTAAAATTTTTTTTCAGAGTTCTTGACCTGATTTTATTTTTGCAACAGAATGCCCAACATAGACATAATTGCAAATATTCGGCTGTGCAAAAGAGAATAGTGCTTAAGTACAAACAGGAGTGACTTTTTATTTATTTATTTATTTATTTTTTGTCTTGTTGCCTTTTCTTGGGCCGTTTCTCACCGCATATTGAAGGTTCCCAGGCTAAGGGTCTAATCAGAGCTGTAGCTGCCTGCCTATGCCAGAGCCACAGCAACTCGGGATCCGAGCCTCATCTGCAGCCTACACCACAGCTCACGGCAACACCGGATCCTTAACCCACTGAGCAAGGCCAGGGATTGAACCCGCAACCTCATGGTTCCTAGTCGGATTCGTTAACCACTACGCCACGATGGGAACTCCTGGAGTGATTTTTTTAAAATAAATACTTAAACACAGGTTGCTCCTACAAGCACCTGGGGTCTAGGTCTGCGTTAGTAAAAGAAGGAGAAAAGTCTGTGTGTGCATGTGTACCTTTTGTATTAAAAACAACAGCATCTCACAATTTCACATGTGCTGTCAGTGGAGAAAGGATGAATTATTAAAAGGAAAACAACTGGGTAGCCAAATGAGGGGCGGAAACAACAGCCTCACTTCTTCACAACTTCCAAAATGAATTCATATTATTGTTTTTTCTTTAGTTTTTAAAGATTGTTGGAAGAAAATGCTTGGTGAATATTTTTCAAATAGTGAATTGAAAAACTTTCTAAAAGTGACAGCAAGAAAGCATGTCTAAAACCTGGTTTAGAGAGTGGGTCACTTTATTGTAAAGAAGAGCTCCTACCAGTAAGGGAAAGTCAGTAGAAATATGAGCAAAGAACATGGAGAAGCAATTTATTAACGAAACAAATGCAAATGGATAATAGTTATATGAACAAATATCTACTCTCTAGTAAGGCAAATTTGAATAACCATTTTCATCTATAAAAATGACAATGTTTCAAAGAGAAATGTACATTATTATGAAAAGTGAAAAGAAAGTAGCTCTCATTAATTTCTGGAGTTGTATAAAAATATAACAACTTTCTGGGAGTTCCCGCCGTGGTGCAGTAGTTAACGAATCCGACTAGGAACCATGAGGTTGTGGGTTTGATCCCTGCCCTTGCTCAGTGGGTTAACGATCCGGCATTGCCGTGAGCTGTGGTGTAGGTTGCAGTTGCGGCTTGGATCCCACGTTGCTATGGCTCTGGCATAGGCCAGCGGCTACAGTTCCGATTAGACCCCTATCCTGGGAACCTCCATATGCCACAGAAGCGGCCCAAAGAAATAGAAAAAAGACAAAAAAAAATATATATATATATATAACAACTTTCTGATAGAGGGCAGTTTGGCAATCTATGTCAAAACCCATAAAAATGATCATATCTTTTGACTCCTAAATCCTAGGAAACAAATGTAGGGCGTTTAAATAGATGAAAATACAACCTGAAAGTTGAGAGTTAAGTTTTATTTGGGGTGAAATTAGAACTTAAGCCCTGGAGACAGCATCTCAGGTAGCCCCAAGAAACCGCTCCAAGGAGGAGAGGGAGGAAGCTAGGCATATGGGTTTTTGTAACAATGGGGAGGCAGTAGGAACAAAAGATTTATAGATAACCAAATTTACAGAAAACCATTGCTATATGAAGGCAGAAAGGTCTGGGCTTATTGGAATCACTCCTTTGATATGCTTTCCTGAGTTCCCTCAGGGTTCATTGGCCCACCCATGGGAGTGGCTGTTCTCACAGGTGACCAGGACATCTTTTGTTTTGCCCACTAACTACAGCCCAGAGACAGTATTTCAGATAGTTATGAGATACTGTCCCAAAGAGGAAAGGGGGTCTATCAAGATATAAGTCATGAAAAGGGGGAGGAGGTGCATGCAGCCACGCACACATTTTACAGAAGTTTTCTGGTGGTCTTGTGAAGGTTACTACTAGTCACAAACATTAAGTCATCAATGATGGATTTTAGTGTTTTTCTGGATATAAGGAGATGCTGGAATTGGGCTCATAAAATCTCCTGAGACTGTCTAACTATCCAAAGGCTTTCCCAGAGCACAGAGAGCCTCCCTCCTGGTCTCCACCCTGAGCTCCACTCGGGTTGCTGTGGGTTGGTAGCTGCAGTGGCTCATGTTCTGCTCCAGGTAGAGGCTGATGGCAAGTGTCAAACTTCAGTTCACACCTATTGACAATAAATTTTTTATTTTTTATTATTCTGTGAAACATTTTCTTTAAGGACTCATAGTTTTCTATTTGCTGAGGTTTACGTTTATGCTATTAAGTGTCTCTTTCTATAAACATGTTATATACTTCCATTTGTTGAGTGTTATTTGGTGCATTGGGTGATTTGAGGAACTAGCTGAATTCCCCGAGCCACAGTGGTGGAACCTCTTTATTTCACACCACTTTATGAAAATTGAGAAATGGTTTTACTGCTTTCTCATACTTCACTATTTTAACTTGGAATGTAAAAACTATAAATATGTCATCCCATTCTGAGGCAAGATAACTCATGTAGTTACTGTAGGAGCATGGGCTTTGATTCTTTGCTATGGCCATTGATTAAAATTTGTGGCTTAAGGGCTCCAGGGAGTAACATCCCCGCAGGCCTTGTTTACTATAGGAAATGTACCTGTTTTAAGTCCAGGTGGAAGTTAATCTCTAACCAACTCCTCAAATGAATGAAAAGGAATGAGGGGAATGGTGACTCTCAGTCTAAGGAAGAGAAGGGCAAAGAAACCATAAAACTTACGGTGCATTTCTACCCCTAAGACCACTTTTGGACAAGGACTGATACAGGTAACTGGGCAAGGCCAATGGGAGAAAACCACATCTTTCTGGACTCCACATTGGTAACCCCCATCTTTAAGGGATAAAAACCCCTATAGGACAATAGAGGGGACTCTTCTTCCCCTTCTCACCCTGTCCTGGGAGCTATTTGTTTTCCTGTAATAAAGACTTTGCTTGCTTGCTGCCTGTGTGTTCTCAAAGTTCATTCTTTGGCTGCCAAACGAACAAGAACCCAGATTTCGGTAACATCTTTCCGGCATCACTTTCAACTTGCAGGCCTATTAGGGGGAATGTGTTCCAGAGAAGAGATCAGGGATTGTAATTTCTGGATTTTGTAAAGGCCATTATTTGAAATTTTTTTTTTTTTTTTTTTTTAGTTTTCATTATTACTATTGTTAGAGCAGTTCCAAGTTCACAGCAAAACTGAGAGGAGGGTAAAACAAGTTTCCCATTTACACCCACCCCTTCCCCCAGTGGATAGCCTGCCCATTATGAACATCTGCAATCAGACGGGTAATTTGTTGCAATTGATGTACTTATATTGACGTGTCATAATCACCCAAAGCCCATAGTTTATGTTAGAGTCCACTGTTGGCACAGTCTATGGATTTGGACTAATTTTTTTTTTTAATGTCAAAACTGCAAAGGAATTCAGAAGACTTATTTTGGTGCCTATTATGAACAAACAATTCAGGATTGATGTAATTCATCAGGATTAATTAAATTCTCTTTAGAAGTTTTAAATTTTTTTTTACTTTTTTTTATTACTCAAATGAATTTATCACATCTGTAGTTGTATAATGATCATAACAATCTGATTTCACAGGATTTCCATCCCACAGCCCAAGCACATCCCTCCACCCCCCCAAACTGTCTCCTCTTGGAGATCATAAGTTTTTCAATGAATGTGAGTCAGCATCTGTTCTGCAAAGAAGTTCCGTCTGTCCTTTTTTCAGATTCCACATGTCAGTGAAAGCATTTGATGTTGGTGTCTCATTGTATGGCTGACTTCCCTTGGCATGATAGTTTCTGGGTCCATCCATGTTGCTAAAAATGCCAATATTTCGTTCTTTTTAATGGCTGAGTAATATTCCATTGTGTATATGTACCACATCTTGATCCACTCCTCTGTTAATGGACATTTAGGTTGTTTCCATGTCTTGGCTATTGTAAAAATTGCTGCAATGAACATTGGAGTACATGTGTCTTTGCGAGTGGTGGTTTTCTCTGGATAGATGCTCAGGAGTGGCATAGAAGTTTTAAATTTTTTTAAGGCAGTTTATTCCACCAGGACAATCCCTGCTCATTACTTTTGAATTGAATTGGAATTGCTCTCAGTAAAACCCTTGTGAACTTTTATTTATTTATTTATTGTCTTTTTGCCATTTCTTGGGCCGCTCCCGCGGCATATGGAGGTTCCCAGGCTAGGGGTTGAATCGGAGCTGTAGCCACCGGCCTACGCCAGAGCCACTGCAATGCAGGACCCGAGCCTCGTCTGCGACCTACACCACAGCTCAGGGCAATGCCGGATCCTTAACCCACTAGGCAAGGCCAGGGACCGAACCCGCAACCTCATGGTTCCTAGTCAGATTCGTTAACCGCTGAGCCACGATGGGAACTCCAAACCCTTGTGAGCTTTTAAAGTTGCTTGCCCGTTAGTAGACATAGAAATATTGTAAGGATTTAAGTTAGATAATTTCATTGGCCTCTACCTTTAAAATTAGGCATCACTGTGTTTAAATTCGCCCTCTTGTGGTTAGTACATATAGAACACCCTGGATGGCTTTGCTTATGCGCTAACCTAACTGAGAAGGACACCGGCGGGTCTAGATCTGGCGTTCTATGTAAAAAGGATTTAGGAATAGCATTTTGATTAAAAGCCATAGTTACCCTCCTATACAGTGCTTTTATTTTTAAATTTAGATTTTTTAAATGATTTTATTTTTTGCTGCAAAGACTTGCCTCTCCTCCGCAGCAAAAAATAAAAGCGAGCATAACTGTGGTGGGGGGAGGGGAGGAGTCGAATTGCATTCACACGTCCTGATTGGCTAAGCGCTGGTCAGGAGCGTCTTAAAAGAGCAATCTTCCAACTCTGAGAGCGCCTCCTACAGCGTCCTTAGCAACCAGTGCCGGCCCCCAGCGACTCGGAGCGCTGAGGTGAGTGACTGCCCTGTCCGGCTTCTGACGATTTGAGAGCTAAGGTTATTGCCACGTTTACCATCCCGGGGCGACCGGGAGACCACAAATGGGTGCACCGAGTCTTCTTTCTTACGGTTCTGTAGCTCTTGCTGTTGGAAGACGCCTTTACTACTCACTTGCGCCCCCAGCCCAGGCGCCACATGCAGGCCTCCCTTAAGAATCTAGTCGGTCTCCTTGCAAACACTCCAGCGGAGGCTTGAGTGAGAAGGTGGGGGATCAGCCACCAGTTTCATTTATTTGATAGGGAAATAACTCTTTGCCAGGGAGACTAAAGGAGGTGGAGAAACTTTCCCACTGCTATCAGTGGGGGAATTCTTTTCATCTTCTTTAGACCCAGACGTTCTCTGGTAACCCTTAATTCAGAATCCCACTTGCCTCATTGAATAGTTTTCAAGTCCTTCTTATCTTTTTTTTTTTTTTGTATTTTTCTAGGGTCGCACCCGTAGCATATGGAGGTTCCCAGGCTAGGGGTCTAATCGGAGCTGTAGCGACCGGCCTACGCCAGAGCCACAGCAAAGCTGAATCTGAGCCGCATCTTCGACCTACACCACAGCTCACAGCAACGCGGGATCCTTAACCCACCCAGCGAGGCCAGGGATGGAACGCGAAACCTCATGGTTCCTAGTAGGATTCATTCACCACTGAGCCACGACGGGGAACTCCTCAAGTCCTTCTATATTTGATGAAATTGCACCCGCCCGCCCCATTTCCCCAGCCCTCCTCAGATTTTTTTGGACTTCAAATAAGTCCAAACATTTGGAGAGGTGGACAGTGGGGGTGGGAGTGGGTGGAGGATCTTTGAAGATGTGAAATAAATGGATTTTTAGAAAGGTAATTAATCTTGAGAAAAGGGCACAAGTTGTTGATTCGGAAAAATGTCTAGGAAGAGGTGAAGTGGTGGGATCCCTTCTTTACCTTATCTCGTCAATATATCTAAATGGATCTAGCTTCTTGGTTGTTTTTGGTCAATTAAACTACTCTTTCCTTAAGGTTAGATTCAAAATCTTGTTTTCACCAGTTTGTTACCTATCCAAAGGCTTACTATAATTTTAATATTGCCTAGTTCTCAGAAATTGTTTTTTAAAACATACCTTTCCAACTTTGTTTGAACTTAAAAAAATACACTAGGGATTAATGTTAAAACAAAAACAATTTCTGGGTCCTTGACAGATAGGTGTAAAACATCTTATTCATATTTAATTTGATTTTTTTTTGTTTTTGCTTTTTAGGGCATATGGAAATTCCTCAGCTAGGGGTTGAATCTGAGCTGCAGCTGCCGGCCTATGCCACAGAAGCAGCCAAGCCAGATATGAGTGTGTCTGCGAACTACTCTGCGGTTTTGTGGCAATGGCAGATGCTTAATCCACTGAGCAAGGCCAGGGATTGAACCTGCATCCTCATGGATGCGAGTCAGATTCGTTTCTGCTGAGCCACGACGGGAATTCCTGAGCTAAACTGAATTTTCTAAATGACAGCCATTTAAAATGAACAATGTGTGTACTATTTGGCAGTACTGAAAATGATCAAAAATGTTTAGAAACATTCATTTCTAGTTTATATGTAGGTATGTGTGTGTATGTATCTGTGTATATTGTTTTCCTGTTGTGTGTTGAATGTTGCAAATATAAAGCACCGGCATACAATAGAAATTTAATAAAAGATGGAGTTCCCGTCGTGGCACAGTGGTTAACGAATCCGACTAGGAACCATGAGGTTGCGGGTTCGGTCCCTGCCCTTGCTCAGTGGGTTAACGATCCGGCGTTGCCGTGAGCTGTGGTGTAGGTTGCAGACGCGGCTCAGATCCCGCGTTGCTGTGGCTCTGGCGTAGGCCGGTGGCTACAGCTCCGATTCAACCCCTAGCCTGGGAACCTCCATATGCCGCGGGAGCGGCCCAAGAAATAGCAACAACAACAACAATAACAACAACAACAACAACAACAAAAGACAAAAAAAAAAGGAAATCATGGACAATTACATCCATTTTTGCAGTCCTTTCACAAACCATTCATCACATGAGTAGTTTGCATCAAAGCCAAATGGCTTCCTTTGGTGGGTGTTAACCTAAATAAAGAGGGAGGAGTTCCTGTCCTGGCTCAGAATTAGCATCGATGAGGACGCAGGTTTGAACCCCGGCCTTGCTCACTGGGTTAAGGATCTGACCTTGCTGTGAGCTGTGCTGTAGGCTGGCAGTGGCAGCTCCAATTTGACCTCTAGCCTGGGAACCTCCATAAGCTGTGGGTGTGGCCCTAAAAAAAAAAGACCAAAAAAAAAAGAGGTAAACTCAGGCAAACTGGAATTAACGGACTGAGTTTATTCTTTGTGAATAGCAGAGGAATTGCAAAATTCGGGAAACACAAAGAATAGCAAGCTACAGGTGAGTCCACTGAGAGTTTGGAAGGAGTCCTGAAGAGCAGGAGGTCCAGCCAGAGTCCCATCAGTAAGTTCGTTGGTTTGAGGATGGGGAAAGATTCTTGGTGGATATTCATTGATCAGGATATAAGTTCTGGTTTTCTGTAAGTCAGACATTTATGAGAAATCAGTCTCTCAGTTTTTAATTTTTATTTTCCTGAGAGCATATGTGAGATTCTCTAGTGCCATTTTAGATGCAAAATCCTTTGAGTAAAAGAGAGTTAAGATATTTAACTAAGTCAGAATAAGACTATCATTTAAATATCAACTCATTGTCATTTTCTTGAATAAATAAGTAAATAAGTGATTGATGATGAGGATGAGAAATGAATGGACATAATTCATGTTTAACCTTTTTTTTTTTTTTTTTTTTGCTGCACCCATGGCATATGTAAGCTCCCAGGCCAGGGAACTCCCACCACAGCAGCAACCTGAGCTGCTGCACTGACAACATAGAATCCTTAACCCACTTAGCCACAAGGGAACTCCCACGTTTACATTTTTTTTTTTTGTCTTTTTGCTATTTCTTTGGGCCGCTCCCCCCGCATATGGAGGTTCCCAGGCTAGGGGTCGAATCGGAGCTGTAGCCTCCAGCCTACGCCAGAGCCACAGCAACGCGAGATCCGAGCCGCGTCTGCAACCTACACCACAGCTCAGGGCAACTCCGGATCGTTAACCCACTGAGCAAGGGCAGGGACTGAACCCGCAACCTCATGGTTCCTAGTCGGATTCGTTAACCACTGCGCCATGACGGGAACTCCCACGTTTAAATTTTAATGGTACTTTTCAATTCATTTTCCTCACTGTCCAAACCTTTCTAAATCATAAGTGGGGAGTTCCCTCATGGCGTAGGGTTAAGGATTCAGTATTGTCACTGCTATGGCTCGGGCTGGCTCTCTGGCCTGGGAACTTGGTGGACTGCCAAAAAAAAAAAAAAAAGTGACTACTTGAAACACTTCAGTTTTCAGTATTTTTAATATTGCTCTTTCATATGAATTATGAATTATATTTATTATTTCTGGAAAAAAAGTCAGTTTATTTATTTATTGCTACATAGTTAAAAGACATGAAGTAGTTTTGAATCACAGTTGACTTTCTTTAAATTGCACCCTCCAATTGCAGCCTCTCTTCTGCTTGGCTGGTTGGATATTAAGTCTTTGTTTTTATTAGGTCCGCTTCTGCCCTGGGATTATACAAAGGTCCTGGATGCTTATGTATCACAAAGCACTGGAGGGGCACCAACAAAGCGCTAGAGGGACATTGGGCCAAATGTCACATCCATATGGTCCCCTATTCTGGACTACAACTAAACCAGGAGAAGACATTTATGTCTCTGCTTTGTTATGGGGCCCAATCTTTGAATATTCAGTGCCCGGACCTTTCTTCTGTGGCACTGTCACCTTCTGGGGGTGTTGCTACGACAGAGGAGATGGCCCTGAGTGACCTCTCTTGCCTCTATTCCAGTCTCAGGAAAACTCTCTCCCGTGACCAACCCTCTCGGATCAAGTGGACCCCAATTAGGACCTTCCTTGCCTGGTGCGGCTAACGCCAACTGAAGGAGACCAGGTTCGGCAAAGTAGAGTAGAAACTTTACTGGTTAATCAAGGGATGGGGAAAGGAAAGATCGTGCTCTAAAGATTCCTTCTGAGGGGGTAAGGGGAAGGACCTGGGAAACTTTAAAAGAGGTGAGAGGTGGTAGCCAGCGGCATTCTGGGAAAGGGGTGGTGAATTTTGCAAACATCCGGAGCATGCGCAGGCCTTTGGGCGCCTTTGCACTTGCCACTGTGGTGCCTAGCAGGGCAGGTGCCCTGTGGGCAGAGATCGTAGCCTAGTAATTAGGCAGAGGCAGCTTTTGATTGCTTTGAGTCTCATCTGCCCAGGTGACCGTTGTGGTCAGACTGGAACCCATTCAGGTTAGTAGATTGTCGCTATCTTGGGCGTTTCTAGTTTGGGCTCATTCTGCAGTTTTGCTTATGTGGTCATCTTCTTTAGTTTCTTTTAAGCAAGCACAGCTGTGGGCAAAGACGAAGGAATTGTTGTGTGGAAAAAAGGGAAGTTGGTGTTGGTCTCTATCTGGTTACATCACCATGCTTGGAGTTTTTCTCAACTCCCCACAGGGCACCCAGTGTCATGTCTTAAATGACCTTAATTTTTTTATTTTTATGTTTTTTAAGTCAAGAAAAAGCCATTGACTTTAGGCACTTTCACCATTTTGTCTAGGAGAAATTCAGGCAAGAAAGAAACAAAAAAATATTATACATCTCCTGAGAATAGAGAAGTACAAATAGACTGGGAGAAAAGTTATTAAAAAAAACGTAAAGAGGATTCCTGCTGTGGCTCAGTGGAAACAAATCTGACTAGCATCCATGAGGATTCAGGTTGGATCCTTGGCCTCGCTCAGTGGGTTAAAGATCTGGTGTTGCAGTGAGCTGTGGTGTAGGTCACAGATGCTGCTCGGATCTCACATTTTTGTGGCTGTGGTGTAGGCTAGCTGCTATAGGTCTGAATTGACCCCTAGCCTGGGAACCTCCATATGCCATGGGTTTGGCCCTAAAAAGACAAAAAACCCAAAAAACAAACCATAAAGATTTCACACTTGAGGCAATGACACTCCATTGTCCATACTTCTCTTTTACAAATGAAACATCTTGTCTTTTAACTATTTGCACAAAGACCTGGTTTTATGTTTCCTTTATTTTCCCTTCAAGATGAAACTGAGTATTGCCCTGTGGGTCCCTCTTGGGTACAAAAACCTCTTTGTGTCCCCAATTTCTTGTTTGTAGGAAAAAACGCTTTCAGCCTCCTAGACCCTCCCTGAGTTCCAGAAGGCAGGTTCAAACTGTTACTAATTAGGGGAGTTCGGAGACGCTTGTTTGCTAAGTTGTCTAGCTTTGGACTTTTTAACATCGGAGAGAAATACACTTTCATCTTGTATGAGCTGCTGTCATTTTTACTTCTGTTGTCTCTAAACCTAATTCTAATACAATATATTCTCTTATAATCTTATTTTTATTGAGGTAAAATTTGCATATAGTGAAATGCACAGATGTTCACCATACAATTCAGTGAGTATTCTGGGTATTAATTACTGGTAGCAATCACTAAAACTTAGTGGCTTAAATAATTTTTTATCAACGCTCATGGTTCTGGAGTTGACTGTATGCAGCTGGGTAATTCTTATGTGGGCTCTTGTATGTGATTTCAGTTAGGTATCAGCTGAGGCTCTAGTTTTCCTAAGCCTTGAGTTTGTCTCCAAAATGGCTCAATTACATGCCTGGCAGCTGCTGCTTGCTGTCCCAGGGAAGCCTGGCTGGGAACTTACGGAGAGCTATCAACCAGAGCACTCCCACACAGCTTTCCAGGTGATTCTGGCCTCTTGGTAGGGTGGCTGGACTCTGGGAGAACATTCTAGGAGGAAACTGCAAGGCTTTTTGTTGATGGTCTAGCTTTATATGTCCCAGAGTATTACTTCTGCCGTACTCTGTCAAGCAAGTCACTGAATTAAGCCCAAATTCACTGGGAGAGTGAATTACCTTCCATCTCTTGTGGGATAGTGACAAGGCCATATCATAAAACAGTATACAGTATGGGAGATATTGTTCTACTGTTTTGAACAAATGCAATCTGCTATAATGAGTTTTGAAACATGTATATAAATCCATGGTATCATCATATATAACATTTCCATTTAATCTACAGTCCAGCTCCACATCCCATCCTCCTGTAGATCATCACACTGTAATAGTTTTGCCTTTTCTTAAACTTAATGTATATGGAAACATGTATGTGTTAGGCTTCTTTAATTCAGTGTAATATTTTTCTCTCAATGTATTATTTTTGTTGCATGTAGCAGTAATTTGCTTTTTTATTACTGAGAAGAATCCTTTTATATAAACATACTCCAATTGGTTTATCCTTTTTCTTACTGATGGATGTTTGAGTTGTTTCCAGTCTGGGACTATTGTGATGAATACCATTCCTATAAATATTCTGGTACACATCTTTTTTGTAACATTGTTTCATTTCTTTTGGAATGAAATTTCTGGGTCAAGGGATAGGTGTATGATTAACTTTCTAAGGTCAAATAGATTTCTAAAGTGGCTGTAGCTTATTTTCACTCCTATCAGCAAGGTATGAGAGTACCATTGCTCCATACCTTACAAAACTTGGTATTGTCAGTTTTTTTTAAAAAAGTTAGCCATTCTACTTAGAGTGAAATAGAATTTAGTTGTGGGTCTAATTTGACTTTCCTTGAATATAAATGATTTTGAGCATATTCTGATTTTCGCTGCCAGATTTTGTTTTGTATGTCACTCATTTCTGGGGTTTTTATTTTCAGTTTTTTTTTTTTTCTTTTTAGGGCTGCACCCACAGCATATGGAGGTTCCCAGGCTAGGGGTCGAATCAAAACTATAGCTGCCTGCCACAGCCACAGCCACAGCCACACAGGATCCAAGCTGCTGTCTGCGACCTACACCACATCAACGCCCGATTCTTAACCTACTGAGCAAGGCCAGGGGTCAAACCCACAACCTCATGGTTACTAGTTGGATTCGTTTCCCCTGTGCCACAATGGGAACTCCTAGGATTGGATTTTTCATTTCCCGACATAAGGATGGTTAGTTTATCTTTTTATTACAATTTTTTAACTGTGTTTTGAAGTCAGAAATATAATCTCATGTAGATTACCTACTCTTTGTAATTTAAGATTTGCTTTAGGATAGAATTTTTAGAAATTGTACTTGTGTGCTTAGCAAAAATGCATATATTCTCCAATGGTTGAATATAGAATTCTCTTTGTGTGCATCATATTAATTACACTGTTTAAATCTTCTATACCTTTGCTGATTTTCTCTTTGTTGCCTACTTGACTTAGAGTTAAGAAAGTATAGCTCACACTGCTTTTTCTTTTTATTAAAGTATAGTTTATTTACAATGTTTCTTCACTTGCTGTGTGCAGCAAAATGACCCAGTCATACATAAAGGCGCATTTTTTTTTTTCTTACCATCTTCCGTCATGTTCTAACCCAAGAGTTTGGACAGTAGGACCCCATTGCTTATCCATTCCAAATGTAACAGTTTGCATCTACTAACCCCAAACTCCCTGTGAGCTAAGGTACAGGGGGAAATGAAAAGCTGTTAAGAATTTCTGTGTATATGGGTAGAGAAAGAGGTGGTTTGTCACTATACCTCTGAGAAAATAAATTAGTAAAAGGTCATGTGATAAGACAAAATTCCCCCTGTAACTTAGCTCAGGGGGTTTTCCCTTATGATTTCCTGGATTTCAAATTTCCTCCTTAGTCCTACAAACTTGCTTTTAAAGACAGAATCCAAAGCCTATGCTAATTAGTCATTTTTTCTGAAACAGAAACCCATATCATTAGTATTTCTACATTGTTTATTCCTAAATCTTTTAAAACTGAATAGAACGTATATTTTGTATGAGATTTTTCGTAGATATTTTTCAAATAAATTCACTGTCCTTCTTTTCTCCATTTTTATACCTTTTTTCCTTATATTTTTGTTGGCTAGGAGTATCTGTAAAATGCAGAGGAGTGGCAATACTATGGATATCCTTGTATTGTTCTTGGCTTTTCAGATAAAGCTTCTACACTTTGTTACCATGTTTCCTTTAGTTTTTCCCAGGTACCTCTAATTAAATTGGGTAAAACTTCAAATCCTAGTATGTAGAGTTTTTCTTTTTATAATCATGAGTGGAAACTGAATTTAATTGAATTATTCTTTGGCATATATAAAAGTATTTTATAGTTTTTTGCCTTAAATCCAACAATGTTATGGTCTGTAATAATAGCTTTTATAATATTAAATTATCTTTGCTCTTCTGAGACTAACCTTTCTCACTATAAAAAAATTACTTTTTATTGGTATTGTTGGATTTGGTTTCCTTATGTTTTAAATAGAATTTTTGCAGCATGTTATTAGATGAGATTTCCCTATAAATTTATTTTCCCATACTGATCCAGATCCTGTAACCTTGGATGATCTAAAAATGTACCTTTTTGTATAAGATCTGGTAAGATTGTTGAAACTCTTAAAAGGCATAAAAATAGTAACATAATGAAAGATCTTAGGTATTCTGGACAGAAAGAATGAGAATAGGAATAAAAGAAAATGACTAAATAATTGTATTAAAAGTAGTAGTTTAAGTGTTGTGGTTCTTTTTGTTTTAAAATATTAAATATTGTGTCTCTTTTGGTTTATTAACATTTAGGGAACATCTGATATATATCATATACTGTCTCCATCCGTGTGATATATATGGTGGTCTTGTGATTTTTAGTTAAATGCTGAGGAAAAAATGATATCTATGTAACTGTGAATCAGTACTTTAAAATATTTTGTTATAAAAACTTTGGTCACGTGGAAAAGTTGGGAGACTTTTTCACCCAGATTTAGCAATTATCAATTCTATTCATACATTGTGATGTATTAATTATATAATATCTTGATTTCTAAAGTGTTTATTAATACATTTAGATGATAGTTAGGAAAGTATTACTCAAAGAACAACTAGTAAGTAATGAGTTGTACTCTCCACTTGGGTAATAAAGACTCACTAACAGGAGGTACCTTTATATTTCTATTTTTATTTGTATTTATAGATGAGGAAGCCAAGGCATCTGGAATCAAGTAATTTGCACAGACATAATCTGTGCTGGAAACTAGAATTTAAAGTAAGCTGTTGATTCTTAGCTGTTACAACATACAGGAGTCTGATAAGGAGAATTCACAGAGGCAGACAAGCCAGGAGAGGAGTGTCATGATAAATTCAGTAGGCATTTGTTTCTAGGGGAGCAATGGTAGACAGAGTCAGTAACTATAGTGGGATTAATTATTAGTACTGAAAAACTCCTACTGGAATCATCCACCTAGAGACCATTGTCAGCCTTGGCAAGATTATCCTAGCATTGGGATTCCAGATACTGTGTTTTGTGCACTGGAATAAATTTAAGGGAAAAAGCATGTCTGATATGAGTGTAAGATGAAATCAAGCTGTTTATTTGCCCACTTCAGATAATAATGCAAGGTAAATCTTCCAAATCTTTAAATTACTGAAAATTATCTCTAGAAGGTGTTAGAGAAAGAGTTACTATATGTTTTACTACATGAGTTACTGCAGACCATATACACCAAGAAATTAGAGCAAGTGAAGAAGCAGGGGTTCTTAGGAATAGTTAATATCCAAAATAATGTTTTTTTTTTTTTTTTTAGAATTTGAGGAAAGACTTAATTTAAAAGCAGAGAAATCCAGTCTTTAAGATCAAATTTTATTCATGAAAGATTTTGTTTCCATTTCAATTCTCAAATTCAGTCAATACCCTGCAGAGAATAAAAGGATGTATAAATTGTAAAGATCTATTTAACTTAGAGAAAAGCTCATTTTTACATTTATATCACCTTTTGCTAATTCAGGAAGGATGATGGCTATTTTTTTAAATTAAATTAAAAAATTTTTAATTTTTATTATTTATTAATGTATTTTTATTTTATTGCTATTTCTTGACAGTGATGGAAATGTGAAATTTAACAAGTCCATTTTGGCTCAGTGGGTTAAGGACCCGACCTAGTTTCCATGAGGATGCAGGTTCCTTGCTCAGTGGGTTAAGGATCTGGAATTGTTGCAAGCTGTGGCGTAGGTCCCAGATGTGGCTTGGATCCAGCATTGCTATTCCTGAAATGTAGGCTGGCAGCTGTAGCTCATATTCGACCCCTAGCCTGGGAACCTTCCTATGCCACAGGTACGGCCCTGAAAAGACAAAAAAAAAAAAAAAAAAAGTCCCCATTTTAATTTTCTGTTCCTGTTTTAAGGTGGTCTAGATGTTATTGGCTCTGGTCTTTGGACTCTTCAATCAGTAGAAATTGCTAAGAGGCCAGATGAAGAATTTAGGCAGCATAAGGGAGCAAAAACAAAAAAACAGCTGCCCTTGCTCCTTCCAGAGGCAGGTTTCTTAAAGGGGCTGAGGGTTGAGGTGGATCAGTGGGTGAAACCATAGGCGTGGCTTTGGTGGTTTGCCCACCTCCTTGGTGGTGCTCTGTGCCAGGGTCATGTGCATTAACCTGCTTTGCCCCCAGCATCTCAGAAATGGCAGTTGATTTATGGCCACTTTGTATCTAAATGTTCATAATTACCCCAACTGGGAAGCATGCAGTTATTTTCAGTCCATTTACTTTCTTTGTATTCTTTTGCTGAAGGAAACATTTGTCTGGGAAACAACACTCCTAGGTCTCAGGTCCCAGGTCCCAGCCTGTATCATGGGGTAACTAAAGAGAATGAGTGGATGCCCCTGTTTGTCTTTTTCTGTACAATTCACAAGTCAAATTACTACATGTAACTGTCCTGAGGAGGCATGCATAATGGTACAAATGATTTACCCTGTAGATTTTAATAAATGGTTCAAAAATTTATCAAATAGTGTATTAGAAGCTGAATGTTTTAGCTCAACTAGTGATTAATATGTTATGTTAATACAGTGCAAAAAAGGCCCTGTTGCATGTAAAACAATAGTAGTGATAACAATTTCTTGTTGATAACTTTAGCTTTTGGACTGTACTGAGAATTTAATGAAGAATATTATGAAAAGACTAAAAATTTTGTGGTAGCTAATAACATTTTAAAATTCTCTTTTTTGAGGGTTTTTAGGGGGAGAAGAGAAGTCATTGTAACTTTTTCTGTTTACCCCACTGAGGGTTTAATTCTTGCATCTCAGTGGGATACATTTTTGAAGACATTCATCTTTTCTTTTTGGAAACTTGAGATTATTTTGTTTACTGTTTCTTTTACACTTAGCCAAAAGCAATCCTAACTAATAAAAACCATTAGGGAGTCATACTATCTCTCTTGTATATCATGATACTGTTCAAACAGTGGTTCACAAACTAGTGTTGGTTAAACACTGTCACTCCCAAGGTTAAATACTCCCAAGATAAGCTAGAAATTCAGAGTCAGTATGTCTTTTTCAGCAATTTGACTTTTTCTCCCCATCCATTCTGGGGAAGTCTTATCAATAGGATGTTGTGCAACTTGCATGTTGAGCAGATGGTGCAAATCCTTGCCATTTTTACCCACAGATGTTGAGGCATCTTTGGCTAGTAGGTTCTGCGATCAAGGGAAAATTTCTAAAATAATTAGTCTTCTAATTTTTTGCAATTTCAAAACATGTGACTAATCATAGTCTTGTGAAATAGATCAAGAAACAGCAAAAAGCTCAAGGTCGGTATGCCTAACACAGGCTCAGTACAGCTGCTGACTTAAGAATATGTTTTCTCTGTACTCTAATGGATATAGATTATCCATTAGAAGCAGATTTTGTTATAACCAGGAGCAGTAGATAATGGTGGTTTGTGTTTATAATCCATTTTGCTGGATATTTTCCCATTGCCCTCCAGACCCACCTTCAGTCCTTCTCCACTTTGCCCTGCACCTTCTGGCTTCTAGTTTGGTTTAGCTAATGGGAAGCAAAGGTAGATGATTGGAATGGTGAGCAGGAGGGTTTCTTCTTAGCAGGCAGCTTCAGATTGGTTGTGTTTCTCCACCAAAGGCCAAAGATTTTTACTAAGCACCACTCCCCTGAGCTTTTCTTTCTGGGTCCCACTTCCCCTCAGTCCTCAGAGTAGTAATGGTTCAGCCTCTTCTTGCCAGCCCCTGAGAATGGCACCACTTAGTTTTCTTTTAAAATGTGTTTTATATTTTTTACTTGAATAACTCTGCCCACATCTTTGGAAAGTTGATTTATTCAGTTACCCCATTGGAGGGTGCTGTTTCTTGCCAGAACCTTGACTGGTAGGTTTTAAGAATTAGCTTTCTTAAAAGTGAAATGCAAAATAAATCAATATAAGGCCGACTACCCAGTTCATTCTTTTATTTTGTATTTGACCACTCTGTTAAACACAGTATGTCCTAGTTTTGCTCATACCCTCATAAAATATGCTCAGATATACTTCAAGAGGGAAATAAACTTGAGTGTGAGAGAGAAGCATAATCTAAATGGCAAAAAACAGGAGACTTTGAAAAAACTTTACAAGTAACTTCAAAAAACAGCATAGTAATCTAGTACTTATCATAAGCACTTATATAAAGCTTCCAACATGCCAGGCCCTTTTCTAAGCAATCTACATATACTTAAATATTTATTTCTTCCAGCAATCTATAAGGAGGTACTGTTCCTGTTGTCTAAGTGAAGAGGCTGAGGCAAGGTTAAGTAAATCAGTCAGTCTGTATTCTCTTAATTACTGTGCTATGCTGTTCTTTCAATAGTTTTTCTGATAAAACTGCCGAAGTGTAATAAATACTATTATATGAAAGGATAAGTTTATAGTAGTAACATAATAGAAATAACATGAGTTTTCAGTTCACAGTTGGGTTTGACTCCTAGGTCTGACAGTTTAAATTTAAATTCTTCCTTAATAAAATTTTCTCCTTTAGCCTGATTTTCCTTCTTGTCATCCTTTCTCCAATAAATCATGAATTTACATGAAATGAATTATTTGGTATTGTGAGTGCATTTGTATTCTAATAGGAAATTTAATATTTCTTTTTAGGTCTATGATTTGTGAATATGCCTGTTAATAAATCACCTGTGATAAATAAATCTGGAGTAGGACCTTCCTCTTATCGTGAAAAATCCAAGTAAGTTTAAAAAATAGTTTCATATTATTAAAGTAGTGGACCCATATATACTGGAGAATTTAAGAAGCACAGAAAATTGTGAGCAGTAAAAAAAATAAGTTGTGGTTCGATAAAGGATAAAGATGTTAAGGTTTACTGTTTTTAATTTAATCTTATTATTTTACATCTTTTTAATTAAAATGTAGCTGATTTCCAATGTTATGCCAATTTCTGCTGTACAGCAAAGTGACCCAGTCATACATTTTACTTTTCTTCCATCCTCCCTCCCTCTATTCCTTCCTTCCTCCCTCTTCTCCTCCCCTTTTAGGGCCACACCTGTGGCATATGGAAATTCCCAGGCTAGGGGTCAAATTGGAGCTGCACCTGCCGGCCTACACCACAGCAACGTGGGATCCTAGCTGAATCTGTGACTTACACCACAGCTTGTGGCAATTCCAGATCCTTAATCCACTGAGTGAGGCCAGGGATTTAACCCACCTCCTCACTGATACTATGTTGGGTTTTTAACCTGCTGAGCCACAATGGGAACTCCTTTATGTTCCTTTTCTTATAGTATCTTCCATCATGGTCCATCCCAAGAGATTGGATATATTCCCTCTGCTGTACAGTAAAACTTTATTGCTTATCCATTAAGGTTTACTGTTTTTTTTTTTTAAATAAATAGCTTTGTAATGATTTTGTTTTTCTTTTTTTTTAGGGCTGCACCTGAGGCATATTCAAGTTCCCAGGCTAGGGGTCGGATCCAAGCTACATCTGCAGGCCTACACCACAGCCATAGCAACGAAGGATCTGAGCCACATCTGTGACCTATACCGCAGCTTGCAGCAACACTGGATCCTTAGCCCACTGAGAGGTGAGGGGTTGAACCTGCATCCTCGGGAACACTATATCAGGTTCCTAACCTGCTAAGCCACAACAGGGACTCCCTGTAATGATATTTTTGTAGTCACTGTATATTTCTAAAATTTCAAATATTGTACTTTTTTTTGTATTTTTTTTTTTTTTTTTTTCTATTTCTTGGGCCGCTCCCGCGGCATATGGAGGTTCCCAGGCTAGGGGTCCAATCGGAGCTGTAGCCACCGGCCTACACCAGAGCCACAGCAACTCGGGATCTGAGCCGCGTCTGCAACCTACACCACAGCTCACGGCAAGGCCGGATCGTTAACCCACTGAGCAAGGGCAGGGACCGAACCTGCAACCTCATGGTTCCTAGTCGGATTCGTTAACCACTGCGCCACGACGGGAACTCATTTTTTTTTTTTTTTTCAAATATTGTACTTTTTTTTAAAGCATTTTTCTATAATTGCAAAGTCTCTTCCTCTTTTTTCTTTTTTTCTTTTTTTTTTGGCTTTTCAGGGCTACATGGCATGTGGAGGTTCCCAGGCTAGGTGTCCAAATCGGAGCTATAGCTACTGGCCTACACCACAGCCACAGCAACACGGGATCCGAGCCGCATCTGGACCCACACCACAGCTCATGGCAATGCCAGATCCCTAACCCACTGAGTGAGGTGAGGTCAGGGATCAAACCTGCAACCTTATGTTTCCTAGTCGGATTTGTTTCCACTGTGCCATGACAGGAACTCCAGTAGTAAAGTCTCAGGTTGCTAAAATAATCCGTGAAATACCTAAGGAGAAGGTATTCAACAACTACTGAATTGTGAAATATTAGTTATTTCTAAGGTCTTTGCTATTTCAGATTAAACCATAACATAATGTTTTTCTGCATTTCAAATTATTTCCTTGAGATAAGTTTTCTGAAATGAAGTTCCTAGATCAAAGTTTGTTGATAATTTAAAAGTTGTATGTTTTTTTGGAGTTTCCATCATGGTGTAGTGGAAACAAATCCAGCTAAGAACCATGAGGTTGCAGGTTTGATCCCTGGCCTCACTCAGTGGGTTAAGGATCTGGCATGGTTGGGAGCTGTGGTGTAGATCGCAGACACGGCTCAGATCCTGTGTTGTTGTGGTTGTGGCTTAGGCTGGCAGCTGTAGCTCTGATTGGACCCCCTAGTCTGGGAACTTCTATTTGCTGTGGGTGTGGCCCTAAAAAGGAAAAAGAAAATTGTGTGTGATTTTATGAAATTTTTAAAAATTCAAAAATAGCCAGATAGAATACGTAATAAAATTTGTGTTGACGTAGTGTTTGTTCAAATATTTTTCTTTAATAAATAGATCAGCAGATAAACTTGAAGCTCTTTGACCATGTGTCCTCTCAACTAAAATAATTGTGGCATATATTATTTCCATTCATTTTTGTACTTAATATATAAAAAGTAAAATTGTAGCTTTCATTCTGTATCCTACAGTACATAGCAAGGAATGGAATTGTTGAAATTTGTGGATATACCATTAGTAAATGGAACTTAGTCTTTAGTGTTTAGTCATTTTTATATTTTTTGCGACATTTTATTTATTGGACTTCAACAATGTTGTATTAATTTTAGATGTACAGCAAAGTGAATCCCTTATGCATATACATACATCCATTCATCTTTTCCATTTGGGTTATTAAAGAATAGTGATTTGGAGTTCCTGTTTGTGGCTCAGTGGGTTAAGACCCCAACTAGTAACTATGAGGATGTGGATTCAATCCCTGGCCTGCTCAGTGGGTTAAGGATCCAGTATTGCTGCAAGCTGTGATGTCGGTTGCAGATATGGCTCAGATCCCATGTGGCTGTGGCTGTGGCATAGGCTGGCAGCTGATGCTTGGATTTGACCCCTAGCCTGGCACTTCCATATGCTTCAAGTACAGCCCTAAAAAGACCAAAAAAAAAGAGCAAATATTGAGTAGATTTCCCTGTGCCCTACAGTAGGCCCTTGTTAGTTATCTGTTTTATATATCATAGTGTATATTTGTTAATACCACCCTCCATGGTTTGGTAACCATAAGTTTGATTCTGAAATCTGAGTCTATTTCTGTTTTATAAATAAGTTCTTTTGTCTCATTTTTATTAGATTCCACATAGAAGTGATATCATATGATGTATGTCTTTGTCTGACCTCACTCAGTATGGTAATCTTTAGGTCCATCTATGTTGCTGCAAATGGCATTATTTTGTTCTTTTTCAGTGGCTGAGTAATTCATTGTACATCTTCTTTATCCATTCCTCTGCCAGTGGACATTTAGTTTGCTTTTATTTAATTAATTGGATATTTAATTAATTTATTTTTGTCTTTTTGCCTTTTCTAGGGCTGGATATTTAATTAATTAATTAATTTATTTATTTACTTTTGTCTTTTTGCCTTTTCTAGGGCTGCTTCCGAGGCATATGGAGGTTCCCAGGTTGGGAGTCTAATCAGAGCTGTTGCTGCCGGCCTATGCCAGAGCCACAGCAACGCAGGATCCAAGCCACGACTGCGACCTATACCACAGCTCATGGCAACGCTGGATCCTTAACCCACTGAGCAAGGCCAGGGATCGAACCTGAACCTCATGGTTTGTTAGCCACTGCGCCACGATGGGAAATCCTTGGATATTTAATTAATTAATTTATTTTTTGTCTTTTGTCTTTTGAGGGCCGCACCTGTGGCATATGGAGGTTCCCAGGCTAGGGGTCTAATCGGAGCTGTTGCTGCCAGCCTATGCCAGAGCCACAGCAATGGCAGAACTGAGCTGCATCTGTGACCAACATCACAGCTCTCAGCAATGTCGGATCCCTAACCCACTGAGCAAAGCCAGGGATCGTACCTGCAACCTCATGGTTCCTAGTCGGATTCGTTTCTGCTGCGCCATGATGGGAACTCTTGTCTTGGATATTTTAAATAGTGCTGCAGTGAACATTGGGGTGCATTTATCTTTTCCATTTATGGTTTTCTCTGGGCATATGCCAGGAGTGGGATTGCTGGATCATATGGTAGTTGTATTTTTACTTTTTTAAGGAATACCCATACTGTTCTCCATAATGGCTATACCAATTTACATTCCCACCAGAAGTGTAGGATGGTTCATTTTGTCCATACTTCATCGTTTATTCTTTTTAGACTTTTTGGTGATGGCCATTCTGACTGTTGTGAAGCGATACCTCATTGCAGTTTTGACCTGCAGTTCTCTAATAATTAGTGATGTTGAGTATCTTTTCATGTGCTTTTTGGTCATTTGTATGTCTTTTTTGGAAAAATGTTTACTTAAATCTTCTGCCCATTTTTTTTTTTTTTTGCCATGCCTTTGTCGTGTGGAAGTTCTTGGGGCAGGGGCTGAACCCACGTCACAGCAGCAACCCAAGTCACTGCAGTGACAACACTGGATTCTTAACATGCTGTACCACAAGGGGACCCCTTCTGCCCATTTTTTGAATTATTATTATTATTTTTTTTTCCATCAAAGCTGCACGAGGTGTTTGTACATTTTGGAGATTAATCCCTTGCTTCCTTTGCAAAGGTTTTTTTCCCATTCTGTAGGTTGTCTTTTCGTTTTGTTTTTGTTTCTATTGCTGCACAAAGGCTTTTGAGTTTAGTTAGGTCCCATTGGTTTATTTTTGTTTTTATTACCTATGAGGTGGATCAAAAAGATAGTCCTATGATTTATGTCACAGAGTGTTCTGCCTGTGTTTTCCTCTATGAGTTTTATAGTGTCCTGCCTTACATTTAGGTCTTTAATCCATTTTGGGTTTATTTTTGTGGATAATGTTAGAGATGTTCTAATTTCATTATTTTACATGTAGCTGTCCAGCTGTCCCAGCACCACTTATTGAAGAGGATGTCTTTTCTCCATTGTATATTTTTGCCTCCTTTGTCATGGATTAATTGACCATAGGTGCATGGATTTATTGATGAGCTTTCTCTTCTGGTCCACTGATGTAGATTTCTGTTTTTGTGCGAGTGCCACATTGTTTTGATGACTGTAGCTTTATAATATAGTCTAAACAGGGGTCATTTCTATAGTAGTTAACAAACTGTCTCTACCACAAGATTATGAAGATATTTTTACATATTATTTTGAAGAAAAGTTACTGTTTTGTCTTTTATTTAATACATATGGAAATGATTTTTGTTAGTGGTGTTAAGTTCAGGTCCAATTACCTTTTTTATGTACCCACCAAATTGATCAACACCATGTATCTAAAAGAACATCCTTCTCGACTATTTCTCTAGTACAACTCTTACATAAATCAAATATCCACATACAGTGGTTGTGTTTCTGGACTCTCTTTTCTGTTTCACTGGCCTATTTGTCCCTTTGTATATTAATGTCACACTACTTTAATTATTGTCATTAGTGATAGGTTTTCCAAATTTGTTCTTCTCCAGTGATATCCTGCATATTATTTTTATTATGTCTCTCTCTGTATATATATATAGCTGCATTTTTGGGGGGGAGGGGCTGCACCTGCGGCACATGGAAGTTCCCAGGCTAGGCTCTAATCGAAGCTGCAGCTGCTGGCCTACGCCACAGCCACAGCAACATCAGATCTGAGCCATGTCTGTGACCTACACCACCACTCACAGCAATGCCAGATCGTTAACCCACTGAGCGAGGCCAGGTATTGAACTTGCAACCTAATGGTTCCTAGTTGGATTCATTTCCACTGTGCCACAATGAGAACTCCTATAGCTGCAATTTATGTCAAAGGGTTTTCTGTATCTGTTTTCTTTTAGGAATTTTGTGGTTTCCAGTCTTTAAACATTTATGTCTTTAATCCATTTTGAATTAACTTTGTTTATGGTGTGAGAAAGTGTTTAATTTCATTTTTTTACATGTGGCTGTCTGGTTTTTCTAGCACCACTTATTGAAAAGACTGCCTTTTCCCTATAGTATATTTTTGTCTCCTTTGTTATAGTTTAGCTGGCCCTAAGTGTATGGGATTATTTCTGGGTTCTTTATTCTTTTCCATTCATCTATGTGTCTGTTTTTGTGCCAATACCATACCATTTTGATTACTGAAGTTTTGGAGTGTAGTCTGTAAAGTCAGGCAGTGTGATTGCTCCAGCTCTGTTCTTCTTTCTCAAGATTGTTTTGGCTATTCAGGGTTACTTGTATTTCTATACAATTTTAAGATTATTTGTTTTAATTTTGTTACAAATGCCATCAATATTTTGATAGCAATATTTTAATAGGGGTTGCACTGAATCTATAGATTGCATTGAGTAGTATAATTATTTTAACAATATTAATTTTTCTAATTCATAAATATGGTATATCTTTCTATGTTGTTTTCAATTTTTATTTTGGAGTTCACACCTTTTACTTCTTTAGATTTTTTTTTTATAGAGGTGCTGTAATTTTTCTTAGATTTAGTCCTATATATTTGGTATTTTTGATGCTATTATAAGTTTTATGCACATATTTAAAAATGAATCTTTTTTTAGCTGTTTCCAGAAGAAAGGCAATTGTGTTTTTTTTTTTTTTTTCTTCTAAGGCCTTATTATGCACAGGGGTGGGCATGTTCAGTTTTACTTGACTGCTGGTTTCCTCATGGCTGCCAGCATATTGCTCAGCTTCTTCCTCTTCCTCTTGGCACAGATGTGTATCTGCATCTTTTTTTTTTTTTTCTTTTTATGACCACACCTGCAGCATATGGATGTTCCCAGGCTTGGGGCTGAATTGGAGCTACAGCTGCTGGCCTATGCCACAGCCATAGCAATGCAGGATCCAAGCTGCGTCTGTGACCTACACCACAGCTCATGGCAATGTCAGCTCCTTAACCCACTGATTGAGGCCAGGGATTGAACCTGCAACCTCATGGTTCCTAGTTGGATTCGTTTCTACTGTGCCACAATGGGAAATCTTCTGCATCTTTTTCTTGATAAACCTGACAAGGCCCACTTGTCCATGGAGAGCTTGAGCAGCTCCATAGCCTGTACCACATATAAGGCATGAAGCCGTACACCCACAGTGCTTGATCTTGGTGTGGTTGGTGAGGTAACCACAGCCTTGGCTATGCCTGGGCATGCTCATCTTCGTGGTCACCTTGTAGCCCTTGTGGGGCCCACATCCATGGGGTAGCTAAAATCCATGGCCCAAAGCTTCTTGGAGCCCTGAGGGTTGGGATGGCAGCAAATCCTACCCGTGTGGGGCATCACTTGACAACTGATTTTTGTACACAGATTTTACATACACAAATACTGTTAAATTCTCTCACTAATTCTAAACATGTTTATCTCAGTCTCTATTTAAAAGGAATACTCTATAAACATTTCACAATTAAGCATGATTTTCTTTCAAACCTCGTCTGGCACTTATATGGTATTTTGTGTTTTTTTAAACTTCACTGGACTTTAGACTATTTGAAGCAATTAATTTTCCTTTGTATTTTATTTACTATTCATTCCTTTCTTTGCTTTTCTTCTTTGTTATGTCTTAGCTTTGGTTTTTCATTTGCCGCGTGTATAACTTTTTGAATTTTCCTTACTGAGATTTTATTGTTGAGAAAAAAAAATCTTAGTTTTTGTTAGTCTGAATATGTATTTATTTTATTTTTGTTTTGAAAAAAATTTAAAACTGAATATGGAATTATTTTCTGTCTGTTATTTTTATTGTTTCTTTCCCCTTAGCCCAGTGATGATGTCATTCCACTCACAGCTTCCATTGGTGACGTTGGGGAGTTAGCTGAAATTTTTATGCTATTTCTTTAAGTTTAATCTGTTTTCCCCAATTTTGGGTGCTGTAAAAATTTTCTTATTCTCTTATATTTGTCAATTTTACTATGATGTGGTAAAATGTAATTAAAATTTATTCTGCTTGGATTTCTTGGACCTGTTTGTCTGTGGACTGTGTCTCTCATAACTCCTTAAAAAGTATCAAATATTGTTTCTTTTTCACAAATTTTTTATTATAGTTGATATATAATGTTCTGTTGATTTCCACTATACAGCAAAGTGACCCAGTCATACATATATAACTTTCTTTTTTTTTCATGTTGTCCTCCATCATGTTCTATTACAAGTGATTAGATATAGTTCCCTGTGCTGTACAGCAGGATCTCACTGCTTATCCACTCCAAATGCAGTAGTTTGCATCTACCATCCCTCCCCTTCCCCTCCTCCTCAGCAACCATAAATCTATTCTCCATATCCTTGCGTTTGTTTCTTTTCTGTAGATAGGTTCATTTGACCATATATTAGATTCCATGTATAAGTGATATCATATGGTATTTGTCTTTCTCTTTCTGACTTATTTCACTCAGTATGAGAGTCTCTAGTTCCATCTATGTTGCTGCAAATGGCATTATTTTGTTCTTTTTAATGGCTGAGTAGTATTCCATTGTATATATATACCACATCTTCTTCTTCTTCTTCTTTTTTTTTTGTCTTTTTGCCTTTTCTAGGGCCGCTCCTGTGGCATATGGAGGTTCCCAGGCCAGGGGGCTGATCAGAGCTCTAGCTGCCGGCCTACACCAGAGGCACAGCAATGCAGGATCCAAGCCAAGTCTGCAACCTACACCACAGCTCATGATGACAATGCTGGATCTTTGACCCACTGAGCAAGGCCAGGGATTGAACCTGCAACCTCATGGTTCCTAGTCGGATTCGTTAAGCACTGCACCATGATAGGAACTCCAATACCACATCTTCTTAATCCATTCACCTATCTATAGACATTTGGGTTGTTTCCATGTCTTGGCTCTTGTGAATAGTGCTGCAATGAACATAAAGGTGCATGCATCTTTTTCAATGAAAGTTTTGTCCGGATATATGCCTAGGAGTGGGATTGCAGGATCACATGGTAGTTCTTCATTTAGTTTTCTGAGGTACCTCCATACTCTTGTCCATAATGGTTGTGTCAATTTACATTCCCACCAACAGTATGCTTTTTTCCAGCATTAGAGAATTTGTAGACACCCTGTCCAGCATTTGTTATTTGTAAACTTACTAATGATGTGCATTCTAACTGGAGTGAGGTGGTATATCATAATAGTTTTGATTTGTATTTCTCCAATAATTAGTGCTATTGAGCATTTTTTTTCACGTGACTGTTGCCCATCTGTATGTCTCCCTTGGAGAAATGTCTCTTCAGGTCTTCTGCCTATATTTCAATTGGGTTGTTGGTTTTTTTGCTGTTGAGTTGTATAAGTTGCTTGTATATTTTAGAAATTAAGCCCTTGTTGGTTGCATCATTTGAAACTATTTTCTCCCTTTCTGTAGGTTGTCTTTTTTTTTTAATGGTTTCATTTGCTATACAAAAGCTTGTCAATTTGATTAAGTCCCATTTTTATTTTTGCTTTAATTCTGTTGACTTGGGAGACTGACCTAAGAAAACATTTGTACAGTTGATGTCAGAGAATGTTTTGCCTATGTTCTCTTCTAGGAGTTTGATGGTATGTTGTCTTACATTTAAGTCTTTAAGCCATTTTGAGTTTATTTTTGTGCATGGTATGAAGGTGTTCTCTAGTTTCATTGATTTACATGTGGTGGTCCAGTTTTCCCAGCACCACTTGCTGAAGAGACTTTTTCCCATTTTATATTCTTGCCTCCTTTGTCAAAAATTAATTGACCGTGGGTATCTGAGTTTATTTCTGTGTTTTCTATTCTGTTCCATGGGTCTGTACATCTGTTTTGGTACCAGTACCATACCGTCTTGATAACTGTAGCTTTGTAATATTGCTTAACGTCCTGAGAGTGTTATACCTCCTGCTTGTTTTTTGTTCCTCAGGATTGCTTTGGCAGTTCTAGGTCTTGTATCATTCCGTATAAATTTTTGGATTGTTTGTTCTTGTTCTGTGAAAAATGTCATGGGTAATTTGATAGGGATTGTACTCAATCTGTAGATTGTTTTGGGTAGTATGGCGATTTTAATACTAGTTCTTCTAATCCAGGAGCATGGAATATCTTTCCATTTCTTTGAATCCTCTTTAATTTCCTTGATTAATGTTTTATATAAGTCTCAGCATATAAGTCTTTCATCTCCTTGGTCAGGTTTATTCCTAGATATTTAATTTTTGGGGGTGTGATTTTAAAATGTACTGTATTTTTATACAATAGTATACAATATTTATTGTATAATATTTATTGGATATTTTGTACAATATTTATATACCTTTTCTAGTATTTCATTGTTAGTATATAGAAATTAAACAGATTTCTGAATGTTAATCTTGTATCCTGCTACTTTGCTGAACTCATTGATCAGTTCAAGTAGTTTTTATGTGGAGTCCTCAGGGTTTTCTATGTATAGTTATCATGCCATCTGCATAGAGTGACAGTTTTACCTCTTCTCTTCAAATTTGGGTACCTTTTATTTCTTTGTTTGTCCGATTGCTATGGCTAGCACTTCCAATACTATGTTGAATAACAGTGGTGAGAGTGGGCATCCTTGTCTTGTTCCAGATTTTAGTGGGAAGGCTTTCAGTTTTTCTCCACTGAATATTATATTTGCTGTGGGTTTGTCATAAATGGCTTTTATTATGTTAAGGTATGTTCCTTCTATACCCATTTGGGTAAGAGTTTTTATGATGAATGGATGTTGGACTTTGTCAGATGATTTTTCTGCATCTATTGAAATGCTCATGTAGTTTTTGACTTTTCTTTTGTTAATGTGGTATATAATGTTGATTGATTTGCATATGGTGGGAGTCCCCATTGTGGCTCAGTGGAAACAAATTGGACTAGCATGCATGAGGATGCAGGTTCAATCCCTGGCCTTGCTCAGTGGATTAAGGATCTAGCATTCCTGAGAGGTATGGTGTAGGTCACAGATGTGGCTTGTATTCCTGCATTTCTGTGGCTGTGGTGTAGGCCAACAGCTACAGGTCTGATTTTACCCCAGCCTTAGAACCTCTGTATGTTGTGCATGCAGCCCTAAAAACACACACAGACACATAAAGATTGCATATGGCGAACCATCTTTGTCAACCTGGGATGAATCCCACTTAGTCATGGTGTATGATCTTTTTTATATGTTGTTGGATTTGTTTGGCTAAAATTTTGTTGAGAATTTTTGCGTCTGTATTCATCAAAGATATTGGCCTATAATTTTCTTTCTTGGTAGTATCTTTGTCTGGTTTTGGTATTAGGGTGATTGTGGCTTCATAGAATGTCTTTGGGAGTGTCCCTTCACTTCAACCTTTTGGAAGAGTTTAAGAAGGATGGGTATAAGTTCTTCTTTGTATGTTTGGTAGAATTTTTCTGTGAATCCGTCTGGTCCTGGACTTCTATTTGAAGGGAGGGTTTTTATTATATATTCAGTTTAATTTCTAGTGATCAGTCTGTTCAGTTGATCTATTTCTTCTTGATTCAATTTTGGCAGGCTGTAATTCTCTAGGAAGTTGTCCATTTCTTCTAGGTTGTCAAATTTGTTGGCATATAATTATTCATAGTATTCTCTTTTTTTTGTATTTCCGTAATATCCTTTAATATAATTGTCCAATTATATTAATTATATGGAAGTTATATTAATTATACAGCATATAATTGTTCATAGTATTCTTTTTTGTATTTCTGTAATATCCTTTAATATGTAATATTCTGTAATATCATTTTTTTTTGTCTTTTTTTTTTTTGTTGTTGCTATTTCTTGGGCCGCTCCCGCGGCATATGGAGGTTCCCAGGCCAGGGGTTGAATCGGAGCTGCAGCCACTAGCCTACGCCAGAGCCACAGCAACGCGGGATCCGAGCCGCGTCTGCAACCTACACCACAGCTCACGGCAATGCCGGATCGTTAACCCACTGAGCAAGGGTAGGGACCGAACCTGCAACCTCATGGTTCCTAGTCGGATTCGTTAACCACTGTGCCACGACGGGAACTCCTGTAATATCATTTTTAATTTCTTATTTTGTCTGGGTTTTTTTCTCTCCTCTTCTTGGTGAGTCTGGCCAGAAGTTTGTCAATTTTGTTTACCCTTTCAAAGAACCAACTCTTGGTTTTATTGTTTTTTTCCTATTGTTTTTTGAATCTCTATTTTATTGATTTCCTCTATGATCTTTATGATTTCCTTCCTTCTGCTGACTTTATGTTTTGTTTATTCTTTTTCCAGTTCTTTTAGTTGGTGGGTTAAGTTGTTGATTTGAGATTTTTCTTCTTTTCTGAGGAAGGCCTATGTTGCTATGTACGTCCCTATAATCACTGCTTTTGTGGCATCCCATAGATTTTTTTTTTTGTCTTTTTAAGGCCACATCCACAGCACATGGAGGTTCCCAGGCTATGGGTGCAATCAGAGCTGTAGCTGCTGGCCTACACCACAACCACAGCAACTCTGGATCTGAGCCATGATTGATTTCTAGTTTCATTGTGGTCAGAGAAGATACTTGAAATAATTTCTATACTCATAAGTTTGTTGAGTTTAGTTTTGTGCCCCAGTATGTGGTCAATCCTTGATAATGTTCCATGTGCGCTTGAAAATAATTTATTTTATTTTTTTGGATGTAATGTCCTGAAAATGTCAATTAAGTCTAACTTTTCTATTTTGTTATTTAGGAGCTCTGTTCCCTTACTGATTTTCTGTCTAGAGGATCTGCCCCTTGATGTGAATGGGGTGTTAAATTCTCCTACTATTATTGTATTCCCATCTGTTTCTCTTTTTATGTCTATTAGTATTTTTTGTATGTATTTGGGTGCTCTTATATTAGAGGCATATATATTGACGGGTCTAATATTCTCTTATTGACTGGATCCTTTGATCATTAAATAGTGTCCTTCTTTGTCTTTCTTTATGGCCTTCATTTTAAAGTCTATTTTGTCTGATATGAGCATTGCAACTCCCACTCTCCTGTATTTTCCACTCACATAAAATATCTTTCTGTTTCCTCACATTCAATTTATATGTGTCCTTTGCCCTAAAGTGAGTCTCTTATAGGCATCATATTGTAGGCTCTTGTTGTTTATCCAGTTTGCCACTCTCTGTCTTTTGATTGGAGCATTCAGTCCATTCACATTTCTGGTAATTATTTATAAATAGTTATTATTGATAAACATGTATTTATTGCCATTTTAAACCTTGTTTTCCGGTTGATTCTGTTTCTCCTTTGTTCTTTTCTTTTTTTGGTTGGATGATTTCCTTTTATTTTATGCTTATGTCCTCTGCTTGGTAGTTTTAGTGAATGTAGTTTTTGGTTTTGATTTGAGGTTAACCTGTTTCAAGAATATTAACCTCTTTCTATATCTGCTTACTTTAGCCTGAGGGTCTTATAGGCTCAAACACATTCTAAAAAAAAAATGGTCTGTATTTTCTTACTTTCCTTCCCCACGCTTTATGACTTTGATGTTCTTTTTTTAACATGTTCATGTGTATCCTTTGCTGATCCTTGTGTTTTTACAATACGTTTCAAAAAGCTGACCCTGTTACTTTTACAATAGGTTTTTTTCCCTTTAAATCTGTTTACTGGTTTGCTTAAGTGATTACTTTCCAGTTGTGATTTCCTCCATCCTATTTCTTCTTCTTTTTTTAATTAAAGAGAATGGGTTTTTTAATTTAGAATGGGTTTAGTATTTTTGCATTGTTTTCAGTTTTTGTTTGTTGAAGAAATTCTTTATTTCTTTTTCTATTTTAAATGATATTCTTGCTGGGTAGAGTATTCTAGGCTGCAATTTTTTCTTTTCTAGAACTTTGAATATATCTGGCCACTCTTTTGGCCTGTAGTGTTTCTGTAGAGAAATCAGTTGATAGCCTTATGGGGGTACCCTTATAATTAAGTCTTTGTTTTTCTCTTGCTGCCATTAGAATCCTCTCTTTATCTTTTACTTTTGCCATTTTTAATATAATATCTCTTGGTGTGGGCCTGTTTGGGTTTGACTTCTTTGGGGTCCTCTGTGCTTCCTGTATCTTGATATCTATTTCCTTTAGATTTGGGTAGTTTTCAGCCATAATTTCTTCAAATATATTTTCATTCCCCTTTTCTTTTTATTCTCCTTCTGGAATCCCTATTATGTGTAGATTGGCCTGCTTTATATTATCCCATAGATCTCTTATATTGCTTTCATGTGTTTTCATTTGGTTTTCTGTCTGCTGTCCTGATTGGGTGATTTCCATTATTCTCTCTTTCAAGTCACTAATGTGTTCCTCTGCATTATTCATTCTGCTCTTCAGTGCCTTTAATTCAGCTTGTGTCTCTGCAAATGAACTTTATAATTTATCTTGTCTCTTCCTTATATTTTCTAGTTCCTTTCTAAAGTAATCTGCATTTCTGTTAATTTCTGCTCTTAATTCCTTCAGTATTTTCACTGTCTCCTTTTTGAACTTGTGCCAGTTAGACTGCAGAGGTCTGTTTCATTGTTTGCCTCTTTTAACTGTTCTTTTAACTGAGAATGGTTCCTGAGCTTTATCATTTTGCTTATATTTTTCTTATTTTGTGAGTTTAGAGAAACCAACTACTGTAATCTTGGAGGGCTATTTATATGTGTGAGTGCCCCTGGGTATTTTATGTGGGCTTACTATTTATTTTTAGGGTGCTGCATGTGCTTCCAGAGAGAGAGAGGCAATAGGCAGGGCTAGTAGCCAGTGCCTGGTTGCTGGGCCCCTGACATTGGCAAGGACCTGTGGGATGGTTGTGCAGACTGCTCTTAATTGCAGGGCCCTGGGAAGTGCCCATCCTTGGGCTGGTGTAGGCGGTGCCTAGAGCATTTGGCAGTACTAGCATCAGGGCGTGTGCATTCCTGGGGCAGTGAGAGCAACAGGTAGTGCTCCTTTGCAGTGCCCTCCTCTTTGCTGACCTCTGAGCTGAGTGCCCACCTCTAGAGTCTGAGATGACTGAGTTTGCCTCTGCTGCCTGTAGACCATGCAAGAGGCACCCTGTCACATTTAGCCTGTACAGGAGGTTCTGACACTCTGGCCCAACAGGAGGGACCCATCACCCGTAGCCCATGCAAGAGACACTTCGCAACCCATAGCCCCACCCTCTGAGAGTCCACACAGTGGTGGACTTGTCTTCCCCAACAATGGTGCCTTGCTTGTCTTTCGGGCCCAGACCTCCTCCTGGGTTCCCTTGGCTGTGCCTCTCCACTCCCCAGCCCTTGCACACTGCTCCCTAGCCCCTCTGGCTGTCTCCACACAGCCAACCCTAGTTCTCTCCCTGGAACTGACCTTCAGAGCCTGAGTCTCAGTGCCCGCCCCTGACCCAAATTTCTCAGGCTGTGAGTTTTTGGGAGAGGGGTACTGATGGTCTGTGGCTCTCTATCTGCTTTGCCCTCCTCAGTCCAGCTGCTGTGCTTTTCTCTGAGGCTTTGAGGTCCCTTCATGTTGGCTTAGGTAGCTTCCCAGGGTGTGGGTCCCTTTCCTCTTTCACAGCTCCCTCTCAGGATTGCTAATCCCTTCCTGATTCCTTTCTCTCTCTCTCCCTCTCTTTTTTCTTTTTTTTCTATCCAATTATATGGAGGGTTTCTTGCACTCTTTGGAAGTTTAAGGTCTTCTTCCAGCATTCAGTAGATGTTCTGTGTGAATTGTTCTACATGTAGATGGTTTTGTTTTGTTTTGTTTTGTTTTGATGTGTTTGTGGGAGAAGGTGAATGCAACGTCTTACTCCTCCAGCATCTTGATCCTACTACCTCAAATATTGTTTCTTTAGATATTATCTTGACAACCTATTTTCTGTTTTCTCTTTTTCTAAGACTCTTGATTGAATGTGTATGAAACCGTCTCATTTTATATTTTATCTTTTAGCTACATTTTCTGTCTTTTTGTCTTTTTCTACTGTATTTTGAATAATTTATTCTTATACCTGTTTTCCACCTGACTAATTCTGTCTTGTTACCAGTTTATCCATTAAGTTTTTAAAAACCATACCTTAGATTTCTAGTAAGTCATTTTTTTCTTCAAAACTTCTACTGTAGACTTATAGTTTCTGCTTGCCTGTGTATACTTTTGTTGAGCATATTCTAGCAGAACTATGATGGTTTTATAATTTGTGTTGATTAGTCCAATGACTGGGGTTAAATCTCTGTTGAAATTGATCTTCTCAGATATATGTGTACACACAAACACACACACATACTTTTTTTTTCTTTTTCTTTCCTCCTCTGCTGAGCACCAAGGCAACCTTCTCTATAGCTCCTTGAGGTTGGAAAAGGGGTTGGGATTAATTCTGATTGCTCTTACTTCAGAAATATAAGCAGACAATGTGAAGAGAATCTCATATAACTTTCCTGCACTTTGAAAATCCTGGCTTTTTTTTTTCTTCAACTGTGTAGTCGTTTAGTAAACATACTTTGTCTTGTGTCGGTGGCCCTTTATCAAGGTAAATGAGATTCTGTCCCTGGTATCAGCTTTTTGAGATGAAGCAGAGACCTCGCTTTCATGAAAGGATGTTACCTTTTTTTTTCTTATGTGTTGCATGAATTGTCATAGACCTCCTGCTATATTGTTCCTCCTTCACTTATTGTTCCTTAGAAACACAAGCTTTGTAGGTTTAGTGTGGGTTCTGTTGGAGATACATGTAGGGTTCCATGTAAATCCTTCAAATGAGGTTCTAACATCTACATATTTTTGATCCAAACAGAAAATCACACACTCATGCAGTAAAGTATATTGCTGGTTCAGAGCATACTATTGTGTTACAGTTTTATTTCACAACTAAAAATGTTTTATCATATATAGTCTTTTGCTTTTTCTCCTTATCTAAGATATGGAAAAAACCAAAAGATTTTGAATATTTACATCAACTGCACACACCTATTTAAGCTGATTGGAAAAATTAAAAAGGATATAAATCTTACATTAGGAAGAGTTAATCAAGCTATTAGATTATTTTACATCTTTCTCACAGAAGTTGCTTGAGGTATTTTTTATATCTGGGATGCTGTAGTTTTCAAAGCTTCTTAAAATGTTAATAAGCCTGACATTTTTCCTTTTTATTAATGTTTTTGACGCTTTTATATTTAGTAAAACATGCTCTACAAATATGTGCTTTAAATATTTAAAATTATGTGTTTACAGTCTATATATAATAGTATTGATTTTGATATGTACACTTTATAATACAATATAGCTCTATCCTTAGGCTCTAAATGTGCTATCAGCAGCAGGAAGAACCTTCTCTGCTCTCATATTTATATTCTGGTCATTTGCTTATTTGATCTGTAGTCTGTTTTTCATTTGTTTGAATTATTGTAAGCCTTAAGTGAAATTCTAATTGTTAATACTTCATAATTAGGTATGTTAAATTTAACCTAGGACATCTTACTTGTAGCATTTGTATTGGCTACAAATGATTTAGCCAAAAATATGGTAACTCAGGAGCTGGATGGCCATAAAGAGCATAAATGCATTCAATATATTGTAGTATAATTTCTTTTAGGATGTGTTGCCCCAAATGAGAGATCAGCAGCTGCCTAGGAGATATCTGTGCAAAGTATACAGGGTCTTGCAAGATCTTAGAAATCATATTCCTCTTATACTTGGGTGTGCACCATTGTCTTGGCTCATATTTCTAGAAGGCAGAAGATGAGAAGTGAATTAAGAGTTTAATACTTTATTTGGGGTATACATGTTCAGTTCAGTGAAGGTGGAGGCCAAAAGGAAAATGAGGCAATAAATTTTGATGTATTATCATCCTAATCACTAAATCACAACTTGCTATAAAAAGGCATGGCAGATCCATGTCCATACTTGACATCTAGGGTTTATCAAGACAAATTCCAAGAAAAGAACACATCACACAAAAGACCATAAAATGGAGAAATCAAAGAGGGGGTATTCAGCTTTTCTCCTCCCTCCTGTCTAACATTTTCCTTGGTTAGGATTCATCTTATAGGTGCTAACTTATCCCTACTTCCAAGGTATGTCACCCAGCCCTTGTGTCTACCCTAAATGTGGAAGGGAGTCCCATATAGCACCCGTAATGACTATCTGAGGAATTACCAGCCAGTACCTAATGAGTAGCAGTTTGTGCTAGTCTCTCAGTCTGTTTATGATCAGCTCTGGTCACCAGCGCAAAGAGTGATAATTGTCCTTCCTCCTAGAGCCATTTTTTTCTTCTGTATTAATTAATAGAACTCATAGGGAGTTCCCATTGTGGCTCAGTGTTAACAAACCCCACTAGTAGCCATGAAGATGTGGGTTCAATCCTTGCCCTTGCTCAGTGGTTAAAGGATCCTGCATAGCCATGAGCTGTGGTGTAGGTCACAGATGTGTCTTGGATCTGGCATGGCAGCTGCACCTCCAGTTTGACCCTTAGCCTGGGAACTTCCATATGCCATGCGTGTGGCCCTAAAGAGCAGGAATCCAGTGGGTCTAGGCTTATGGGTTAGCTCTGCTTTTGGGGTGAGTGAGAAACTCAGAACCCTCATTATCTCATGGTTTTATTCATCTGCCTAATCAAAGTTAATACAGTACTATTTTTGTGTTCCAGTCTACTGGAAGGGGAAAAAAAAAGTCTTATTCTAGGGAAAGTGGCATATCTTTAAGTTAGAGGTGACCTTAAATTTGTATGTGTTAAATCTCATAACCTGCTGATTTGGCCACATGGCCATAGCCAGCTGCAGAAAGACTGGGAAATATAGGCTCTGTCTGGATGATCATGTGACTAGGAAGAAGCAGAGAAAAGATTTTGAAAGGACAGCTGCCTTTCTTTCACATTCCATTACCTATCCACAAGTTGAGGTACAGCTCAAGTGCCATTTCTGTAAAGAAGTTTTTATTTATTTATTTATTTTATTTTATTTTATTTTATTTTATTTTTTGTCTTTTTGCTATTTCTTGGGCCGCTCCCGCGGCATATGGAGGTTCCCAGGCTAGGGGTCGAATCGGAGCTGCAGCCGCCGGCCTACGCCAGAGCCACAGCAACGCGGGATCCGAGCCGCGTCTGCAACCTACACCACAGCTCACGGCAACGCTGGATCGTTAACCCACTGAGCAAGGGCAGGGACCGAACCCGCAACCTCATGGTTCCTAGTCGGATTCGTTAACCACTGCGCCAAGACGGGAACTCCAAGAAGGTTTGTTTGAATCTTCAATCCAAAACAGTAATTCTGGAGTTCCTGTTGTGGCATGGCAGAAACAAATCCGACTAGGAACCGTGAGGTTGCTGGTTTGATCCCTGGCCTTGTTCAATGGCTTAAGGATCCAGCATTGCCGTGAGCTGTGGTGTAGGTTGCAGGTGTGGCTTGGATCTGGCATTGCTGTGGCTGTGGTGTAGGCTGGCAGCTATAGCTCCAGTTAGACCCCTAGCCTGGGAACTTCCATATGCTGCGGGTGCAGCCCTATAGACAAAAGATAAAAAAAAAAAAAAAGCCCACCAAAAAACCCCCAAAAAACAAACAGTAATTCTTATTATTAATGGTTACTCAGTGGTAAATCTTTGCCAGGAACTAGACCATGTGCTCCAGTTTAACACTTTTCAAAATTCTACAAGAAAACTTGTCCTCGTGTTCAGAGATGGAAAATTATAGCGCACATAGGTTAAGTGATCTGAATACTCCACAGGATTTTATTTCTCTCTTTTTTTCAGTCCGTCTGCTTTACATTACATCATTTGTGATGTCTTACTTCCCTCCTAGATTACGAGCTTCCTGGGGCCAGGCATGATTCCTCTCTTAGCTCTCATTCTATCTAGCAAAAGCTCTTGTATGTGGGAAGCTTTCATTTAATGTTTACTGAACAAATAAATGGTCAGCTTAAAAGAAAGTTCTGAAGTCACAGATGGCATAAATAGTGGGTTGTTTGGAAGGGTATCCATGCAGTCAGAAGACTTGAGTATATTTCCTTTATATGCATATTGGCATGGCGACCTTTAGTCATTACCTCTTCCATAGGGTCTGCACTTTCACACTTACAGTAGATGACATTTATCTTTGTGAAGTATTTTGAAGAAATTGAAACGTGTAGAGCTAAGCTATATTTTCCTTTCAAATGCCTGTATTTTCTTTTTCAAGTTTCCTTTTGCTTCTTATCATGGGCTGTGTTTATCATTAAATAAACATTACTTTATCTAACAACCTCTCTTTGTAATGGGCAAGAAATAGTTTAAAAAGCTATATTTATTGTCATGCACTGTGGGAGACAAATTAAGGTACTCAATCTCTGTATAGAAAGCTGAAAAGTATTAGCTTTACATATTTTTTTTTTGTCTTTTTGTTGTTGTTGTTGTCTTTTTAGGGCCACACCTGTGGCAGATGGAGGTTCCCAGGCTAGGGGTCTAATTGGAGCTGTCACTGCCAGCCCATGCCACAGCCACAGCAATGCCAGATCTGAGCCGTGTCTGCTACCTACACGACAGCTCACAGCAACGCCGGATCCTTAACCCACTGAGCGAGGCCAGGGATCGAACCCAAAACCTCATGGTTCCTAGTTGGATTCGTTTCCTCTGTGCCATGACAGGAACTCCCGAGCTTTGCATGTTTTTAATGATTCATTATAGACCACAATCCATGCTAAAAATAATTGACAAAGCTAAAATTCTTCATAAAATATACTGTAAGCATAGAAATTGAATTAGATATTACTTTCTAATAGGATCTGGCATTGTCACTGCTGTGTTGTGGGTGCAGTTCTTGGCCTGGGAACATCTATATACTGCACATATGCACCCCCCTCACCAAAGATTTTAGAAATAAAATGATGTAAATGCGTTTTTCTCAGAGCCTATATAAAAGTTGAGGTAAAATATCTAACTTCAGAAAATGTATTTTTGATTTGAATTTGAAACCCTTGGATTGTGTGTGGGTGTGTGCGAGGTTTATGTGGTTGGTGGTGGGGAAATTTGCTTAAATGAGATGGTTTTAATTTGAGTTTCTCTATTTATGATGTAAATCATCATTTCATAGTTGCTGGCCACATGGATTTCTTCTTTTGTCCATTATCTGTTAAAGCCTCTTCTCTGTTTCTGTTGTTTGGGAGTTCTTTCTATGTGTTGGATATATTATGGCTGCTAGCCCTTTATCAGCTACATTGTTGGAAAATACATTCTGCCATGATGATGTCTTTATATACATAAACTTACAAGAGGTGTTAATCAAAATATTTAACTATTGATATCGTGTAGAGATTGATAAATCAGAATAGTGTGCACTACTGAATGTCAGGTCTATGTATAACGGTTTTTAAAAATTATAGCATCAGTTAGCATGGCCAAAATTATACTGGAAATAATGGCAGTACGAAAATCGTTGCGTTTGCTGTGTATATCCATATGATTACATATTGGCATTAGTTGAACTTGCGGAATATGTGATAAATTTAATGAATAAAGCATGCTTCAATGTTGTGTATGCCTGGTTCTGTGTATTAAAAAGAGTGCACATTGTTTGGTTTATGTTTATGAGCTTTGAGAAAGGCATGAGGATACACATGGACCCATTAATCTTGGTGATTTCTGATAGGTAAAATTGGGTAGAATTCTGATGGGTAGAATTGGAGGCCCCTGAATGTTTGGTTTGTTATAAACAGCACTCTTCTGTTATTATTTTTAAAAATCTAATTTTTAATCAAATTTAGAAAAAATGTGGATAAAGTGTTACCATATTCTGGTCCCCACAACATTCTGTACAAATGGGAGGATGAAAGCTACTTTGAACTCTTCATGCAGAGTGGGTCCATGTTGATCAAAGATATGTTACCGCAGATGACTTTTGAGTTTTCAGCCAACCTTCATGATGTCTTTCTAAGCACCTATTTCTAAGAGCAAGCGATCAGGAGGTCAAGAGTGAAGCTGATTATTTCAGATGCGCAGTTCTAGCTGACTTTGTGAGTTCTAACACCTTAACTCTTCAGCTATTTTACTGTACGCTTTTTGAGGCCAAGGTTATTTGCCTCACCATTGTGTCCTGGTTCCAAGGTTAGTGCCTCATAGTCAAGAAATGCTTACTGATTGAGTGGCTGAATGCATGCCCATTTTAAGGTGGCAGTTAAATAGTTGGTCATTTTATTAGTTGTATTTGGCTCTGGTTTACAGAGTCTTTGTCTCTGCTTATCCTGTGATTGTGTGGCACTGTGATTACTTTTACATACGTCTGTTTTCTCAATAGGACTATGAGTTACTTGGGGCAAAATCTGATTTTTTTTTTGTCTTTTTGTCTTTTAGGGCCATACCAGTGGCATATGGCTTCTCAGACTAGGGGTTGAATCAGGGCTGTAGCCGCTGGCCTACGCCACAGCGACGCAGGATCCAAGCTGCGTCTGAAACCTATACCATAGTTTGTGGCAGCACTGAGATCCTTAACCCACTGAGCAAGGCCAGGGATCGAACCCACGTCCTCATGGATGTTAGTGGGATTTGTTAACCACTCAGCCATGACAGGAACTCCCCAAATCTGATTTTTATTCACTTTTTTTTAATATATCCCACAGAACAACCAATTCAGTAAATTTTGAATATAGTAAGTTGTTAAAAACGTGTTTTATGCTTTCAGATTACTCCTTTTAAGACATGACTCCAAACAATTATTTTCTTACACAAATAACTCACTGATTCTACTACCCATTCTCTATTCTTCTAATGTTACTTTTGATCCCATGCCATTTAAAATTCTGTGGTATGTCATTATACTCCCTTTATTCATTCTCTTATGTATACCTTCTACTTATTTTTATCACTTCTCTTTTGAAATACTTGTCTACTCTCTGTATACTTTCCCCATGGAATCCTTTCCATTCATAAGACTTTAAATACCATATATATGCTCACGACTCAAAAATTGATATATTTAGCCGGAAGCTTTTCCATTAAAATTCAAGCTCATACATCTAAGTGCCTACCCTGTGTCTGTATTTGAGTGACCACGGTCATTTCAAATGTAACATGTCCAATACTGAACTTACTCTCTACCCTCAACCCAAATTTGCTCCTCTAGAAACCTTTCCCATCTTGATAAATAGCAATTTCATCCTTCCAGTTACTCAGTTCAATTATAAGCCCCCCCCTTTTTTTCCTCTCATGCCAAATTTCTAATTCATTGAGCAGTCTGGTTGGGGCTAATGTCAAAATATATCCATTACTCAAACTCTTCTCTTAATTACTTCTCTTCATTTCTGATCCAAGCCAAATTACCTCTCACTTAAGTTTATGTGTGCTTTCTCCCTTGCTACCTCCCTATACTCTACCTCTCAACACAGCATGGGAATGATTCTGTTAAAACTTTAATTATGCTGCTCCTCTTATCAGAACCCTGCAGTAGCTTCCCATCTCAACCAGAGTTAATCCAGGCTTCTTGTTATACCTCTCTGACCTTACTATATACATCCTTCTGCCTGTGCCCACCTCAGCCACAGCTGGACTGATTCTACTTGCTTGGAGGGAATAATGATCTAGCTTAAATTGAATCAACACTGATATATGTGAGGAGATAAATCAGTCTTGAACAAAATGAAACTATGTTAGATATTACCTATGAAGGAGACATGTGTGACTTCCAACAACTATGTCAGAAATTTCTCTTCCAGAGGCTGGAAAGTTCTTTGACATCATGAGAATTATGTTTCTCAATCTAAGAGTATGATAAGATCAATCTAGGGGATGTGTGTGTGTGTATATATATATATATGTGTGTGTGTGTGTGTGTGTATGTATGTATGTATTTTTTTTCTCAGTCCAATAGTATAAGACCAATCTAGGATGGCTAATTTTTCTGATTTTGTATGAAATATTCTTATCAAGGTAAAGTAATTTTTTAGAAAATAGATATACTTAGCCACTGCAAGTTGATTAATTAAAATTTAGAACTGTTAGTTATAATAATTTTTTTTTTTTGGTTTAGGCTACAATATTCAATCACAAAAGAATTCATCTTGAGATTCAATCAAACAAAAAATCCTAAAGAGGAGGAAGAATTACTGGACATAGCTAGAAAAAACCTTATCAAATGTAAGGTAATGGCACAGTATTTGATTACTTAGTATATGAATTTTCTCTTCTAGTTGGTAGTTACATGTTCTAAAATATTGAAAAAAAGTAAGAATACATGTCTCTTTAATTATAGGTAGGCATAATTTAAACTACTAATGCAAATTAAAGCTTATAACCAAGTAATTCAATGTCAGATGGCTTTTAGGTTGAAGATGCTTCATAAGTTATTGGGGAATATAGCTGTTGGCACCAGTCCAAGAGCCCACAGCTAAATATCAAAGGCTGGTAAATAAATTTCTGATTATGAAAATTCTACTTATTTCTAAAAAAAAGTTAACAAACATATGATGTGTCCCAAAGAGGAAAGAAAGCCCTCATAAATGTTCACTGTATGTGTACAGAATACTCTGTTCTTTCTATGTAACAGACTATTTTGCCTAACTTGTAGAAATACACGTTTTTTTTAGTCTTTTTAGAGCTCTACCTGAGGCATAAGAAAGTTTCTAGTCTAGGGGTCAAATAGGAGCTGAAGCTGCCGGCCTACGCCACAGCCACAACAACATGGGATCCAAGTCATGTCTGTGACCTACACCACAGCTCATAACAATGCCAGATCCTTAACCCACTGAGTGAGGTCAGGGATTGAACCTTCGTCCTCATGATTACTAGTCAGGTTCGTTATCACTGAGCCCCAATGGAAACTCCCAAAAAATATATTCTTTAAGAATATGTCATTACTTCTCAGAGTTCCTGTCGTGGCTCAGTGGTTAACAAAGCCATCTAGGGACCACGAGGTTGCGGGTTCGATCCCTGGCCTTGCTCAGGGGGTTAAGGATTCAGCGTTGCCATGAGCTGTGGTGTAGGTCGCAGACGAGGCTCAGATCCCGAGCTGCTGTGGCTCTGTCGTAGGCCAGCGGCTATGGCTCCGATTAGACCCCTAGCCTAGGAACCTCCACATGCCATGAGATCGGCCCAAGAGATGGCAAAAAGACCAAAAAAAAAAAAAAAAGTCATTAATTCTCAAATTGTCAAACGCATATAAAAAAAAGAACAGGAAGTGAAATAAGACCTTGTTTTACCTTTTCTATATTAGATCCAGTGTAAGTTTTGGCAGAGAAATAATATACATACAACTTTGCTTTAATACTAAATAATCAATGAAAAAAAGCTGCACAAAAGCAAAGCATAAATTAAGCCAACTTTTTTGTGGTTATTTCATAGTATTTTAGCTCATGGTTGCCCATATATTTATAAATTTTTTGAAGAATTCATGAAAGGAGTTCCCGTTGTGGCTTAGCAGATAAAGGGTCCGATGTTGTCTTTGGCCATGCTCAGGGTGTTAAGGATCTGGCAGTGCTGTAAGCTGAGGCATAGGTTGCAGATTCGGCCCCAATCCAATGTTGCTGTGGCTGTGGTATAGGCTACACCTGCAGCTCTGATTCGACCCTTAGCCTGGGAACTTCCACATGCTGCAGGTGCAGTTGTAAAAAGAAGAAAAAAATCATGTAAAAAGTTGATTAGAAAAAAGAATGTACTTTATTAAGTATACATACAGATAGTTGCCACAGGTACATTGAGCTTCTCTTCTATGGACCCTGTACTTCCTGGGACAGCCTTAGTCATGGGCACATTAAGATTAAGGGGGCCACTTTGATATCTTTTACATTCACTAACTTCAGCCATCAACAGTGAAGTAGCTGGAGTTTTCCAGCAAATTGGCATCACAATAATTTATGTTGAATCATATTTTTTAATATACTTTCCATTTATTTATTTATTTAGTCAGTCTTTTTTGGGCCCCACTTGCAGCATATGTAGGTTCCCAGGTTAGGGGTTGAATTGGAGCTGTAGCTGCCGGTTACGCCACAGCCACAGCAGTGCCAGATCTGAGCCACTTCTGTGACCTACACCATAGCTCACCACAATACCAGATCCTTAACCCACTCAGCAAGGCCAGAGGGTCGAACCCATGTCCTCATGGATACTAGTTGGGCTCATTAACCGCTGAGCCACGATAGGAACTCCTGTACTTTTCTTTTAAAATCAGAGATGCATTCTTTTGGTGGTGACATGAGATAGAACTAATCCCTAGAAGGAAAAGATTGAGAATTATTTTCAGTACGTATCTAGCGATATTACTCAGAATACAAACATTCTCTACATTTTAACACTGAGACAGTTTACTAAAAGGTCAAAAAATAAAAGTAATAAAAGCAAAAATATAAAGCTTTAAGAGCATCAGCCTCTTAGAATGAATTTCAGAATATAATTAAAGGACAATATAAAAAATGAGTAAAGTTAAACAAGGAAAAATTAAAAATAAGTGTCAAAATATTAGTAAAATAAATAATAAAATAAAATATAAATAATAAAAATATAAATCATATAAATATGTGAATAAATATATAAAATCAATAAAACCAAGAGTTGGTCTTTTGAAAGGATAAACAAAATCAGCAAACCTTTGGCCAGACTCACCAAGAAAAAAAAGAAGACCCAAATAAATAAAATAAGAAATGAAAGGAGAGAAATAACAACTAATACTGCAGAAATACAAAAAACATAAAATACTATGAACAGCTATATGCCAACAAAATGGAGAACCTAGAAGAAATGGATGTTTCTAGAAATATACATCCTACCAAAACTGAATCAAGAAGAAACAGATAAATTGAACAAACCAATCCTGGAAATGAAATAGAATCTATAATTGGAAAAAAAAAGCAAACTCTCTGTGGGAATTCCTGTTGTGACTTATGGGTTAAGAATCCAGTACAGTGTCTGCAAGGATGCTAATTTGATCCCTGGCCTTGCTCAGTGGGTTAAGGATCCAGCATTGTGGAAACTGTGGTATAGGTCACAGATGCAGCTCAGATCTCAAGTACTGTGGCCGTGATGTAAGCCACCAGCTACAGCTCCAATTTGACCCCTAGCCTGGGAACTTCCATATGCTGTAGGTGTGACCCTAAAATTAAAAAAAAAAAAAAAACAAAACTCCCTGCAAACAAAATTCCAGGAGTCTTCACTGGGGAATTTTACCAGACATACAATGGCTCTTCTGACTTTTCCACTTCTTCCAAAAGACTGAAGAGGAGCGAACACTCCCAAAGTCATTCCGTGAAGCCACCATCATCCTGATGCCAAAACCAGATAAAGATGCTACCAAAAAATAAAATGGGCCAATGTCTTTGTTGACTATAGATATAAAAATCCTCAACAAAATATTAGCAAATGTAATCCACCAGCACATAAAAAGGATAGTGCACCATGATCAAGTTGGATTTAGCCCAGGGTCACAAGGATGGTTTAACATACACAAATCAATTGATGTGATACACTACATCAACAAAACAAAACACAAAAACCATATGATCATCTCGATAGATGTAGAAAGCATTTGATAAATTTCAATATCCATTCATCATAAAAAACGCTTATGAAATTGGTATGGAGGGAACACATCTCAGCGTAATAAAAGCCATTTATGACAAACCTAAAGCCAACATAATACTCAGTGGTGAAAAGCTGAAAGTCTTCCTGCTAAATTTTGGAACAAGACAAGGATGCCTCCTATCACCACTTCTATTCAACATAGTGTTGGAATTCCTAGACACAGCATTCAGACAAGAAAAAGAAATAAAACTTATCCAAATTGGAAAGAAGGAGGTAAATTTTCATTAATTGTAGATGACATGGTATTCTATTTAGAGAACCCTAAAGACTGCATAAAAACTATTAGAAATGAAAAATAAATTCAGCGAGGCAGGAGGATACAGGATTAACAGGAAGAAATCTGTTGCATTTATTTACATTAACAAAATATCAGGAAGAGAAAGTACAAAAAAATTCCATTTAAAACTGTGTCCCCCCCCCAAAAAAAAAACCTAAGAATAAACCTGACCAAGGAGGTGATAGACTTATATGCAAGGACTGTAAAACACTGACAAAGGAAATTGAAGATGATTCAAAGAAATGAAAAGATAACCCATGCACTGGACTGGAAGAATTAGTATTTTTTTTTAATAATTTTTTTTTTAATTTTCCCACTGTACAGCAGGGGGGTCAGGTTATCTTTACATATATACATTACAATTACATTTTTCCCCCAGCCTTTCTTCTGTTGCAACATGAGTATCTAGACAAAGTTCTCAATGCTATTCAGCAGGATCTCCTTCTAAATCTGTTCTAAGTTGTGTCTGATAAGCCCAAGCTCCCGATCCCTCCCACTCCCTCCCCCTCCCATCAGGCAGCCACAAGTCTTCTCCAAGTCCATGATTTTCTTTTCTAAGGAGATGTTCATTTGTGCTGTATATTAGATTCCAGTTATAAGTGATATCATATGGTATTTGTCTTTGTCTTTCTGGCTCATTTCACTCAGTATGAGATTCTCTAGCTCCATCCATGTTGCTGCAAATGGCATTATGTCATTCTTTTTTATGGCTGAGTAGTATTCCATTGTGTATATATACCACCTCTTCCGAATCCACTCATCTGTCGATGGACATTTGGGTTGTTTCCATGTCCTGGCTATTGTGAATAGTGCTGCAATGAACATGCGGGTGCACGTGTCTCTTTCAAGTAGAGTTTTGTCCGGATAGATGCCCAAGAGTGGGATTGTGGGGTCCTATGGAAGTTCTATATATAGATTTCTAAGGTATCTCCAAACTGTTCTCCATAGTGGCTGTACCAGTTTACATTCCCACCAACAGTGTAGGAGGGTTCCCTTTTCTCCACAGCCCCTCCAGCACTTGTTATTTGTGGATTTATTAATGATGGCCATTCTGACTGGTGTGAGGTGATATCCCATGGTAGTTTTGATTTGCATTTCTCTTATAACCAGCGATGTTGAGCATTTTTTCATGTGTTTGCTGGCCATCTGTATATCTTCTTTGGAGAAATGTCTATTCAGGTCTTTTGCCCATTTTTCCATTGATTGATTGGCTTTTTTGCTGTTGAGTGGTATAAGTTGTTTATATGTTCTAGAGATTAAGCCCTTGTCAGTTGCATCATTTGAAACTATTTTCTCCCATTCTTTGAGTTGTCTTTTTGTTTTCTTTTTGGTTTCCTTTGTTGTGCAAAAGCTTTTCAGTTTGATGAGGTCCCATGGGTTTATTTTTGCTCTAATTTCTATTGCTTTGGGAGACTGACCTGAGAAAATATTCATGATGTTGATGTCAGAGAGTGTTTTGCCTATGTTCTCTTCTAGGAGTTTGATGGTGTCCTGTCGTATATTTAAGTCTTTCAGCCATTTAGAGTTTATTTTTGTGCATGGTGTGAGGGTGTGTTCTCGTTTCATTGCTTTGCATGCAGCTGTCCAGGTTTCCCAGCAATGCTTGCTGAATAGACTTTCTTTTTCCCATTTTATGTTCTTGCCTCCCTTGTCAAAGATTAATTGACCATAGGTGTCAGGGTTTATTTCCGGGTTCTCTATTCTGTTCCATTGGTCTGTCTGTCTGTTTTGGTACCAGTACCACACTGTTTTGATGACTGTGGCTTTGTAGTATTTCTTGAAGTCTGGGAGAGTTATGCCTCCTGCTTGGTTTTTGTTTCTGAGGATTGCTTTGGCGATTCTGGGTCTTTTGTGGTTCCATATAAATGTTTGGATTGTTTGTTCTACTTCTGTGAAAAATGTCATGGATAATTTGATAGGGATTGCATTGAATCTGTAGATTGCTTTGGGTAGTATGGCCATTTTTACAATATTGATTTTCCCAATCCAGGAACATGGAATATCTTTCCATTTCTTTACATCTTCTTTGATTTCTTTGATGAAAGTTTTATAGTTCTCGGCATATAGGTCCTTTACCTCCTTGGTCAGGTGTATTCCGAGGTATTTGATTTTGTGAGGTGCAATTTTAAAAGGTATCGTATTTTTGTATTCCTTTTCTAATATTTCCTTGCTGGTATACAGAAATGCAACTGACTTCTGAATGTTCATCTTATATCCTGCTACTTTGCTGAATTTATGAATCAGTTCAAGGAGTTTTGGGGTTGAGTCCTTAGGGTTTTCTATGTAGAGTATCATGTCATCTGCATACAGTGACAGTTTGATCTCTTCTCTTCCTATATGGATGCCTTTTATTTCTTTTGTTTGTCTAATTGCTGTGGCTAGGACTTCCAAAACTATGTTGAAGAGCAGTGGTGAGAGTGGGCATCCCTGTCTTGTTCCAGATTTGAGTGAGAAGGCTTTCCGTTTTTCCCCATTGAGGATTATATTTGCTGTGGGTTTCTCATAAATGGCTTTGATTATATTCAGGAATGTTCCCTCTATACCCAGTTTGGCGAGGGTCTTGATCATGAATGGATGTTGGACTTTGTCAAATGCTTTTTTTGCGTCTATTGAGATGATCATATGATTTTTGACTTTTTTTTTGTTAACGTGGGGTATGATGCTGATTGATTTGCGTATGTTGAACCATCCTTGTGAACCTGGGATGAACCCAACCTGGTCATGGTGTATAATTTTTTTGATATGTTGTTGGATTCGGTTGGCTAAGATTTTGTTGAGAATTTTTGCATCTATATTCATCAATGATATTGGGCGATAGTTTTCTTTTTTGGTGTTATCTCTGTCTGGTTTTGGAATGAGGGTGATGGTGGCATCATAGAATGTCTTTGGGAGTATTCCTTCTTCTTCAACCTTTTGAAAGAGTTTCAGGAAGATGGGCACCAATTCCTCTTTCTATGTTTGATAGAATTCACCTGTGAAGCCATCTGGTCCTGGACTTTTATTTGTAGGGAGTGATTTTATGAGCTCTTCAATTTCATTTCTAGTGATCGGTCTGTTCAGTTGGTCTGCTTCTACTTGATTCAGTTTTGGCAGGCTGTAAGGTTCTCGAAAATTGTCCATTTCTTCCAGATTGTCAAACTTGTTGCCGTAGAGTTGTTCATAGTATTCTCTTATGGTTTTTTGTATTTCTGCTGTATCCGTTGTGATTTCTCCTTTTTCATTTATAATTTTGGTTATTTGGGTTCTTTCTCTCCTCTTTTTAGTGAGTCTGGCCAGGGGTTAGTCAATTTTGTTCACCTTTTCAACGAACCAGCTCTTGGTTTTATTAATTTTCTCTATTGTTTTTTGAGTCTCTATTTTATTGATTTCTGCTTTGATCTTTATAATTTCCTTCCTTCTGCTGACTTTAGGACTTTTTTGTTCTTCTTCTTCTAATTCATTTAGGTGGAGGGTTAAGTTGTCAATTTGGGATCTTTCTTCTTTTTTGAGAAAGGCCTGTATTGCTATAAATTTCCCTCTGAGCACTGCTTTCGAAGCATCCCATAGATTTTGAGAGGTTGTGTCTTCATTATCATTTGTTTCAAGGTAGTTTTTGATTTCCTTCTTGATTTCCTCATTGACCCATTGGTTTTTTAGTAGCATGTTGTTTAGTCTCCATGCAGTAGGTTTTTTCTCTTTCCTTTTCCCATGGTTGGTTTCTAATTTCATGGCATTGTGGTCAGAGAAGATACTTGAGATAATTTCTATGCTCCTAAATTTATTGAGGTTAGCTTTGTGTCCCAATATGTGGTCGATTCTTGAGAATGTTCCATGAGCATTTGAGAAGAATGTGTATTCTGCTTTTTTTGGATGTAGTGTCCTGAAGATATCACTTAAGTCTAACTTTTCTATTGTTTCCTTTAGGATCTCTGTTGCTTTATTGGTTTTCAGTCTAGAGGATCTGTCCATTGATGTGAGGGGCATATTAAGGTCTCCTACTATGATTGTATTCTCATCAATATTTCCCTTTATGTCTGTTAATATTTGATGTATGTATCTGGGTGCTCCTATATTTGGGGCCTATATGTTGACGATAGTAACATCCTCTCCTTGGATGGATCCCTTAATCATTAAGTAGTGTCCTTCTTTGTCTTTCTTTATGTCTTTTGTTTTAAAGTCTATTTTGTCTGATATGAACGTTGCGACTCCTGCTTTTCTGTCTTGTCTATTGGCGTGAAATATTTTTCCCCACCCTTTCCCTTTCAATCTATATGTATCTTTTGTCCTAAGGTGAGTTTCTTGTAGGAAGCATATTGAAGGTTTTTGCCTTTTTCTCCACTCAGCCACTCTGTGTCTTTTGATTGGGGCATTCAGTCCATTGACATTTAAGGTGATAATTGATAGATGATTATTTATTGCCATTTGAACCTCGTGTTCCAGTTGATTCTATGGTTCTCCATTCTTCCTTTCTTTTTTTTTTTTTTTTTGGTTGGATGGTCTCCTGTTATTATCTGCTTGAGTGTATTTTTTATGTCATTTTTTGCAAATGCAATATTTGCTTTTGGCTTGTGGTTGCCCTGTTTTTTAAGTATGCTAACCCCTTCCCATAATTGTGTGTTTTAGCCTGATGGTCCTGTAAGTTCAAACCCTTCATTACTATATTAAAATTAAGAAGAGAAACATACAAACAAACAAACAAAAGGGTTATTTACTTCCTAACATCCCTTGCCCACATTTTATGGTTTTGATGACTCTTTTTTATTTTTTTCTTTTTAATTTTATTTTGTTTGAAGCATGTTCATGATTAAATCTGTATGCGGGCTTATTTGAGTGACTGCTCTCTGCAGTTTCCTCAGTCCTAGTTCTTCCTCTTCTTGTTTGTTTTTTTTCTTTTCTTTTTTCTTCCCTTTCCTTCCTTTCTTTTTGGTTTAGAGAAGCCCTTTCAATATTTCCTTTAACCTGGGTTTTGTGTTGCAGTATTCTTTAAGTTTTTGTTTGTTGGAAAAAATTTTTATTTCCCCCTCTATTTTAAATGATATTCTTGCTGGATAGAGTATTCTAGGTTGCATATTTTTTCCTTTGAGCACTTTAAATATCTCTTGCCATTCCCTCCTGGCCTGTAGTGTTTCTGTAGAGAAGTCAGCTGATAATTCTTATGGGGGTTCCCTTGTAGGTAACATTCTGTTTTTCTCTTGCTGCCTTTAGGATCCTCTCTTTATCACTAACTTTTGCCATTTTTATTATGATGTGTCTTGCTGTGGGTCTATTTGGGTTCAGTTTGTTTGGGGCCCTCTGTGCTTCCTGTATCTTGAACTCAGTATCCTTTAGATTTGGGAAGTTTCCAGCGATAATTTCTTCAAATATATTTTCCATCCCCTTATCTTTTTCTACCCCTTCTGGAATTCCTATTATGCGTAGATTGGCCCACTTTATATTATCCCATAGGTCTCTTATATTGCTTTCCAGTTTTTGGATTCGGTTTTCTGTCTATTGACCGGATTGAGTGATTTCCATTATTCTATCTTCCATATCACTGATTCGTTCTTCTGCATTATTCATTCTGGTTTTTACTGCCCTTAGTTCAGTTTGCATCTCTGCAAATGAATGTTCTATTTTTCTTGGCTCCTCCTTATATTTTCTAGTTCCTTTCTGAGGGTATCTGCATTACTGTTCATATCTTCTCTTAATTCCTTCCGTATTTTCACTGTTTCTCTTTTGAACTCCAGTTCTGTCTGACTGCAGAGATCTGTTTCATTGTTGACTGTTTTAGGTGAATTCTCCTGTTGGTTTGACTGGGGGTGGTTTCTCAGCTTCTTCATCTTGCTTGTTGTTTTCTTTCTCCTGAGGGAGTTGTACTCTCCGTTATCGGGCAGTGTTTGCCTTGTCACTGCCGTGGAATATTTCCTGAGGGCTGGCGTTGTTGGTCAATCTTTTTTGAGGCAGTGTGGCTTTTCTGGAGTGTTGATGGGGCTAACAGTGTTTCTTTGAAGCAAAGGAGGGCTTCCTGAGGGCAGACAGGACTGGGAGGTCCACACCACGATGGTAGCAGATTTCACTTGGTCATGCAGAGCTTGCTCTGGTGTTTTTAGGCTGTGGGGTTCTTGCAGGGGGTTGGCGGTGTTGGGCACCTGTTTCTCAGGAGTGCAGCGCCCCCTGGGGGCTGGAGCAGCTATCTGGGTCACTGAGAACCTAAGAGGCTCTTCCCTAGGGCAGCCCAACTCAGAAGGATGGCCTGAGAATGTAGGCGGATCTTTCCACAGTCTGGCCAAGCTTGTTGCAGCTTTTCTGGGCTGCAGGGGCTCTTCCAGGGGGCTGGTGGTGCTGAGCAGCTATTCCGCGGGAGTGGGGCACCCCTTAGGGGCTTGGGCGGGTAGCAGGGCCACTGGAAACCCAAGAGGCTCCTCCCCAGGGCAGCCCGACTCAGAAAGACCGTCTGAGATCTTTTCCCGGCTCGGCCAGGCTTGTTGCAGCTTTTCTGGGCTGTAGGGGGTCCTGCCTGGAGCTGGCAGTCCTATGCAGCTGATCCTCTAGAGCTTGGCACCCCCTGGGGGCTTGGGCGGGTAGCAGGGCTGCTGGAAATCCAAGAGGCTCCTCCCCGGGGCAGCCCGACTCAGAAAAACCATCCGAGAATTAGGCACATCTATTCCCGGCCTGGCTAGGCTTGTTCTAGCTTTTCTGGGCTGCAGGCCTTTTCTCGGGGGCTGGTGGTGTTTGGTGCTACTCTGCAGAAGTGTAGCCCCTCCAAAGGGCAAGCAGGCCTGTGCAGGGACAGCCCCTGCGGTGGTAGGCTTCAGGCAATTGTTGAGGCCAGCCCTCCTGGATGGCAGGCAGCCCCAGGTTCAGGAGAGCGTAGGGGGTGGTGGGGGTGGGGGGAGGGGATGCACTGGGAAGCACAGCTTTCAGCTAGCTAGCGGGCCTGTAAGCTTGCTGTGGCGTGGGGGGTATTCTATGGGGACCCACCCCTTCTTCTCTCCCCTCCCAGCAAGGGCGCAGACCAGGCTCTTCTGCCAGGTTCCCTCTGATGTGGCTTTCCACTTCCCCACCCCTACAGTATTGCTCCCTTTCTCTGCGACAGCTTTGTTTTCTAGTCTCCCAGGCAGTCTCTGCCCCGTCAAATGGTTTCTAGACCTCCCAAGCAGTTTCCGCTCCGCACCGCCCCCCCAGCCCATTCTTGGGGTCTTACCTCTGGAGCCGAGGATTCGTTGCCCAGCCCCCACCCAGGCGTCTCAATTTTTGGTGACTGTGCCCGTAGTTCAGATGGTCCGTTGGGTTCTTGATCGGCTTTTCCCTACTCCAACTTACTGCTACACTCTTCTCTGCATCTGGAGATTCCTCCGGTTCGTTTGATCTTTCCCCCGTGTAGGTGACTTTCCAGGGTGCGGGATCCCTTTCTCCTCCTCATTTCCCTTTCGGGAGTGCCCGTCCCGCTCGGATTTACCTTCTCTCACTCTCCTCTTTTCTCCCGTTCTGCCCAGTAATGTCACGAACTTCTTGCCGTTATTGGAGTTTAGGTTCCTCTGCCAGCGATTGGTTGCTGCTTCTGTGCGAGTCATTTATTCTGTGGATGTGCTTTTTTTGTTGTGTTTGTGGGAGAGGGCGAGCGTGTCCCCCTACTCCTCCGCCATCTTGTCCTCTCTCCAAGAATTAGTATTGTTAAAGTGGCCATACTGCCCAAAGCCATCTACAGATTTAATGTAATCTGTATCATATTAATCTGGATGTTTTTCACAGAACTAGAACTGAAATTTATATCGATTCAAAGGAGACCCAGAATTGCCAAAGAAATCCTGAGGAAAAAGAACAAATCTGGAGGCATAACCACTTAGACTTTGGGCAATACTACAGAGCTACAGTCATCAAAACAATGTAGTAGTGGCACAGAACCAGTCATATGGATCAATGGAACAGAATAGACAGGCCAGAAATAAACCTGCATGCCTACGATCTTTTACAAAGCAATCTTTTACAAAGGAAGCAAAAATATACACTGGAGAAAAAGACAGTTTCTTCAGCAGGTGGTGTTGGTAAAGCTGGACAGCTTCCTATAAATCGGTGAAGTTAAAACACTTCTTCACATCATACACAAAAATAAGCTCAAAATGACTGAAAGACTTAAATATAAGACACTATAAAACTCCTAGAGGAGAACATAAGCAAACATTCTCTGACATTAATTGTAGCAATATTTTCTTAGTTTGGTCTCTCAAGGCAAAAGAAAGAAAAGCTAAAAAAAGCAAATGGGACCTAATCAAACTTACAAGGTTTTGCTCAGCAAAGCAAACTATAAACAAAATGAAAAAAATTTACATACTAGGAGAAAATAGTTGGAAACAATGTGACTGATGGGGGCTAAATTTCCACAATATGCAAACAGCTCAATATATATAAAAAAAAACCCAATCAAAAATGGTTAGAAGACCTAAATAGACTTTTTTTTTCAAGGAAGACGTACAGATGGTCACTATGCACATGAAAAGATGCTCAAGATTGATAGTTACTAGAGAGATGCAAATCAAAACCGCAATGAGGTGTCACTGCACACCAGTCAGAATGGGTGTCATCAAAAAGTCTATAAATAACAAATCCTGAAGAGGGTGTGGAGAAAAGGGGGTATCTTCCTACACTGTCGGTGGAAATGTGAATTGTTGAAGCCACAATGGAGAACAGTATGGTGGTTCTGTTTACCATATGATCCAATAATCCCACTTCTGTGCATGTATCTGGAAAAGCTGAAAACTAATTAGAAATGATACTTGCACCCCAGTATTCATAGGTGCACTGTTTACAGTAGTCAAGGCATGGAAGCAACCTAAGTGTCCATCAGTAGATGAATGGATAAAGAAGATGTGGTATTTATATGCAATAGCTATTACTCAGCCATAAAAAAGAATGAAGTAATGCCATTTTATAGCAACATGGGTCGACCTAGAGATTATCATACTAAGTGGAGTAAGTCAGAGGACAGATATAGTGTGATATCATATATATGTGGAATGTCAAAAATGATAGAAATGAACTTACTTACAAAATGGAAACAGACTCAGACATAGAAAACAATCCTATAGTTACCATAGGGGAAGGGATAGAGGGATAAATTAGGAGTATGGAATTAATAGTTGTTACACATTACTGTATATAAAATAGATAAAAATTAAGGACTTATTGTATAGCACTGGAAATTATATTCAATATCTTATAATAACCTCATGGAAAAGAATCTGAATACATACATGCACACACACACACACATAAACTGAATCACTTTGCTGTATACCTGAAACTAACACAATATTGTGAATCAATTATTCTTCAATAAAAATGATAAAATATTAATGAGTAAAATATAGAATAAAATAAATAATATAGATAATAAAAATAAGTATATATTCAATTTTAAAACTTTGTCTCTTTTATGCTTTCCTGTAACAGAGGAAATTGGGTCTCAAAACCTTAGGTAGTGGGAAGAATGTTCATCTTCCTACTGCGTGGACAGAAGTAATATATCTGGCTCAGTGCAAAGGAGAAATCCAAGATGGTATGTCCTCTAACTAAGCTCTTCTTAGTTACCCCAAGTGTTTTCTATATTAGCAATGATGACATAATTGGAGAACTTTAATATTTAGAAATTGTACAGGAGCCAAGGAAAATTTGCTTTTATCTATTGAAATATCTGATAATGCTTCATTATGAAAGTTCCTTTTGTAATTTTGAATTTATGAATTTGGCTACTCAACTTTTTAATTACAAAATTGTTTTTAAAACTTTGGCTCAGCAGAGTCTTTATTGCTTTTTTCTAAAATTAGTAACTAATTAAAAAGTAATATAAAATGTCACTTAGTGATTTTCAATTACAATAGGCACTATACTTTAGTGAAACTTGTTTCTGCGTTTTATAATGTATACTCAGGAAACATTAACCAAATGGCCAATAGTTTCTCACTTATTTTAAACAGCTATTTTACTCATTACCTTTTCATTTATCATTCTCATTTCTGTGTCTTCTTTTAAACCACACTCCAACCAATCTAAAAAGGAAGTTAAAAAACATTATTTTTAAGGAAGTAAGATTCTTTCTATCATCATTCTAAATTTTATGTGTAGGCCTTTTAAAATGAGTTTTAGAATGTTAACCATAGGAGGTCAGAGAGTAATCCCCATGTAAATTGGGTTTTGTAGTGCTATCTGGGAGCTTTCAAGCAATAGGAAGAATGAGAATGATTTTGCATTTAACTTGCCTTTATGGCACTTCATCACAGTGCTATCCACAGCTTGACCCTATCAAATATTTAAATGATAATGAAGTAGACAATCTTGATTTACCGGCCACAGCAGCCACTTGCTCTTCTTCTGTCAATTAAACCTGTTTTGTTCATGACAGCTCCTTAAAATCTTTGTATAAGCACACTTTGGAGATATTGTGAATTTGGTCCCAGATCACCATAGTAAAGCAAATACTGCAGTAAAGCGAGCCACACAAACTTTCGTTTTCACAATGCATATAACAGTTGTGTTTATTCTATATTGTAGTCTATCAAATGTGCACTATCATGTCTAAAAAATGTACCTAAAAATAATTAAAAATTAATCCTGTGAAAAAGTGGCACCAATAGACTTGCTTGATACAGCGTTACCACAGACCTTCAATTTGTAAAAAATGCAGTATCTGCAAAGCACAGTAAATCACAGTGCAATAAAAAGAGGAGTGCCTGTAGTGACTTGAGGGGCAATTTTCTGTAGGGCTCTAGCTCTATATTCTTCCTTGTTGAGCTCCACTGGGCCCTATTTTCTCTGCCCTGATAGTCTAGTCTTCCACTTTACTCTTCTATAGCACTTTTCCTGAGCTTTATCTTTTGTCATACAGTTTTATCCCATTTCCCCACTATTGTGTATGTGGTCTGATGATCTATTTTGTGTTGTCTGGAATGGCTGGAGATCCTCAGGCATTTCTCTCTCTCTGTTCACCCCCCACCCCGACCCAACCCCCATTGCACACCTCTCACCCTTCTCTACCTCTGTAGTTTTTCCAGCTTAGTGACTTCTGAGTAGTTGAACATTCTACATAGCAGCTTAGACTTCCAAAGCTAGTATCTTGATGAAGAGACTGAGGAGGCAGCAGTTTTGCCTTTTCTGATCTCATCTTGGAAGTCATGCAGTGTCACTTCTACCACATTCTTTTGGTTGAAGCACTCAAGGGCTCAGGTTTAAGGGGAAGGGGGCATAGACTTGACTTCTAGATGGGAGAGATATCAAAGAATTTATAAATATTTAAAAACTGCAATCTGGTTTTGATGACTGAGCATACAGTTAATTATAAGACTTAATTGTAGCATGTAGAAAAACAGCATGATTTATAAATAATGGAGTTTCTACTTTTTAATATTTCAGAAGCTTTAAATATGCTTTATGCTTCCCTGGATCATGCTTCCTTTGATTATGATCATCTGCCTGCCTTATTTTTTCTTGCGGAATCAGTTTTATATAGACTCTGTTGTGATGCATTTCTAAAGCCTTACTTATACTCAGTTGAAATAAAGCTGGCAAAGGTATGTTTTAAAATATTTTAAATGTGTTTTTATTGCTACATGTACTACATCTAGCCATCTATTTTAAAATCATGACATCTGTTTTAGGATCTAAACAAGCCATTTGGTTTTATTATGGAATATTCTCTAGTTTCATAGTTTATTTTAATCTCCTCTAACTGTGGGCACTATGTTATTGCTTGATATCCAAATGGAGGTAGTTTAAGAAAATATAATTTTGTCAGCCATGTAAGAAAAGAACAGTTAATTAAAATCAAGTTTATATTTATATCTGATAAGCTATATGTAGCTTTTCTCCTCTTTGTTTTAAGGATTTCTAAATAACCCTTTTCCATTTAAAAATGCTGACAATCTTAAGTTGCTGCCCTGTTTTGAGAGGATGAGTTCTTCTCTCGGTATTCTGTGTCATTTTATAACCATAATGTGGGAAATTCTCCTCATGTAGCTCATGTTTTATAAGGTGTTGGAAGTCATATAGTTCCATTCCCTGTAATGATCAAGGTTGCCTGCTGCAAAATTTATTATTAGTCAAAGAAATTTAGCTTAATTAGTGGCTAGATTGCAAGGAAAAAAGCTAGAAGAATAATTTCTTTAAGAATAAAGAAATAGGAGTTCCTGCTGTGATGCAGTGGAATCAGAGGCATCTCTGCAGCACTGGGGCACAGGTTCAATCCCTGGCCTAGCACAGTGGGTTAAGGATCTGGTGTTGGCGCAGCTGTGGCATAGGTTGCAACTATCGTTAGGATCTGATCCTTGGCCTGGGAACTTCATATGCCATGGGGCGGCCAAAAAAGAAAAAAAAAAAAAAAGCAAATAAATACATACATATAAATGTATGTGTATATATCTTGAGATGTATATACACATACATATAAATGTATGTGTATATATCTTGAGATGTATATACACATACATATAAATGTATGTGTATATATCTTGAGATGTATATACACATACATATCAATGGAAATTAAGTACAGTATTTGCAAATTTCTTTCCTTATTTAGTTTTGATTATGAACTACTAGAAAATGAGCATGAAGGGACTTCCCGTCACAGCTCAGTGGAAACGAATCTGACTTGCATCCATGAGGATGCAGGTTCGATCCCTGGCCTTGCTCCGTGGTTTAAGGATCTGGCGTTGCTGTGAGCTGTGGTGTAGGTTTCAGACACATCTTGGATCCCGCATTGCTGTGGCTGTGGCATAGGCCCATGGCTACAGCTCCGATTTGACCTCTAGTCTGGGAACCTCCATATGCTGTGGGTGCAGCCCTAGTTAAAAAAAAAAAGAAAGAAAATGAGCATGAAGTTGTTGGTGATGCAGCCAGAGCATCTTTGAAAATACCATATCTTAGGCTATAAGTCTAAAGTTTCTGTGACATGTTTTGGGGTAAAAAACTTACGGAGACCAGGCAAGACATAGAGAGCATGTAATAGAAATTGAAAATGCAGAGAACTGAGGTTTTGCATAGAAGAACAAAGAGACAGGTAAGATTGTGATGTCTTTTTCTTCCTTCTTCTTTCTTTATTCTCCAAACTCTTCAGTATAGAGTATATATAAAAGATTATATAATTGTTTTGGGATTAAAATATCTTTTATAATGGAAAAAGGACAGAGTGGAAAAACATATAGAGCAAGTGTGGCTTTTCTCTCCTTTCCTTGTCATCCCCTTTAGTGACCTTTTTCCTTTTCTTAGCTTTTATAGTTCTGCCAGCAATAAAAATGGCTATAAAATAAAGTTTTAGCCATTGAACATATTGCTTATAATTTACATACACCATGTATTTATTTAATTTTGAAAAGATACCTATATCCTCTCATCTGAATGTTTAGATTATTTGTATAGGTTCTTAGAGCAGCTGTAAACACTTCGCACTTAACTTTGTGCATTTCAAGATGATCAATGCTTTAAATGTAGACATAATAATTTATTTAATCTTTGATACAATCCTAAAAGGAGGTGCAATTATTATCCACCATTCCACAGACTAAGGCATAAAGAGTTTAAGTAAATTATCCAAGATCTCAGTAGAGAAGGTTTTGAAACCCAGAGTCCAGTGGATTCTCAGCCATGATTCTACTCAGTTACCTTTGCTTTCAGATTTACTAACTTTAATGCTTGCTTTTTATTGTTCTAGAGGATATAAATTAACTAGTAGAAATAAGCATGCTTTATATGTACCTTTGATTTCAGGCAAGAAGCCATTTCAGTTATCCTCGTCTTTGTAGAATGTTCTTCGTATATCTAATAGTCAGTTGGAAACTTCCCTTTTTCCTGTTGAAGGGCTTTTCCATGGAGACACTGCTCACATTTCATACACACTGTTTTGCTTATCCTTTGACAAAGTAGTATATAGCTCAGGGTTGGAAAGACCCAAACATACCTGATTCCCTAATGTTACTTACTTTCAGATTTTGTGTGCATTCTTTCTTCATTGTTTACCTCTGAATGTGGAATCTTAACTATTGAAGGCTATTATTGAAGTTTAAGAATAACATAAGAGCAACAGTTTATTTATTTTTCTTTTTAGGGCTGCACCTGTGGCATATGGAAGTTCCCTGGTTAGGGGCTAAATTGGAGCTGCAGCTGCTGACCTATGCCACAGCCACAGCAGCGTCAGATCCGAGCCATGTCTGTGATCTACACTTCAGCTCACCCTGGATCCTTAAACCACTGAGCAGGGATGCGCATGGAACTTGCATCCTCTTTGATACTAGTCTCGTTCGTTACCACTGAGCCACAATGGGAACTCCATGTTTTAGATAAAAAGTGTTCTTTAAGTTCTGTAAAAAACATGGATCACATAACCACCTGTTAAAATGTAATGCATAGTAAATATTATTCCCCATTTATATTTCATGGTTAGGTAACATAGAGAGATGAAGAGAAGAGATAGAGGAGGAAAGAAGGGGATTAAAGAATAAAGGAAAAGATGGACGGGTAGAGAATGAAATTGACAAGCGGAAATTCAGTCTGGGAGGCAAGCTTAAATTGTCAAGCTACAGGGAGAGTATGTACACAAATAAGACATGAAGAAAGCTGCATGGAAATTTCCGGAATTCCTTAAAGATATTGAATGGCAGATTTTTCAATAAAAATCTGGCTTTTCATAATATTACAGATGGAAACTGTCAAAACCATTTTTCCAAGCATAATTACATAGAGTTGCACTTCCTGATCATGTGAGACTTGTGACCAAATTTGTGTATAACACAGCAGTTATTCAAACTAATTTCTCTTTTTTTGGTGCAGGATATGGAAATCCCCAGGCGAGGGGTCGATCAGAGCTATGGCTGTCAGCCTACACCACAGCTCACACCAATGTTGGATCCTTGATCCACTGAATGAGGCCAGGGGTCGAACCCGCATCCTTGTGGGTACTTGTCGGGTTCGTTACTGCTGTACCACCATGGGAACTCCTCAAACTAATATGTTGATCATATATTTTTCTGTTTTGTCCCACATTAAATTTTTAAACATTAATGTTTACTTCAATATACTTCTCATATCTCTTGCAAAATCTTAGTCTTCTTCTGATGAATTTATTATTTCTGATTTTAATATTCTCACTTATACTATTGTAATATTATTTTAAAATGGTCTATGGATTTCCACTTCCTTCTTATCTAACTTCAGTCTCTTGGAGAAGCATAGTGCTATATCAGAGTGGCTTATATGAGGAGATCCCCTTGAACAATGTAAACATTTTATTTTTATTTGTTTTTTAAGTCTGTAAATGGTCATATTTATAATTTATGGATACACACAAATGTTAATGGTGCATTCTCAGAATTTGATGATAAAGTTTGTGATAAAAATATTTCGAAATCACTGCTGTAAAAGAAAGTTCATGTCTTTTGATGCAATACACATAGTCCTGGGTTCAAAGTACATTAAGGCTGTTTATTTGCCTAATAGTGTTGGGTGAAGCACTAAGACTTGGAAGAATCATTTTTTAAATTTTATGTCATTTCTTAACATGTAAATATAATAATGCCCTTCATCATTGTGTATGTAATGGTACCCTGCACCCAGGTATATGTATGTATATATTTATGCATACATATATGTATAGTGTTTATCTCGATGATGGTGTAGTGATAGTTGTTATTATTTGGTCCTTTTCCATAACTTTATGATTTAGCAATTTAGGCATTTAATATTCCATTTATTCTATAGTTGGTAGTTTTCTTCTCATTTTCTGTGAAATCTATATATATATATATATGTGTGTGTGTGTGTGTGTGTTGTATATATATATATATATTTATTTTTTTTTTTTAGGGCTGTACCTGCAGCATATGGAGGTTCCTGCAGCATATTCAAGGCTAGGGGTCGATTTGGAGCTACAGCTGCTGGCCCACGCCACAGCCACAGCAATGCCAGATCAAAGCTTCATCGGCCACCCGCGCCACAGCTCATGGCAATGCCGGATCCTTAACCCACTGATCGAGGCCAGGGATCGCACCTGCAACCTCACGGTTCCTAGTCAGATTCGTTTCTGTTGTGCCACAATGGGAACTCCACATATCATATGTTTATATATATATATAATGATTTGTTATTTCTTTCTGTTATAGCTGGTTTACAGTGTTCTGTCAATTTTCTATGGTACAGCACGGTGACCCAGTTACACATACATGTATACATTCTTTTTTCTTACATTATCATGCTCCATTATACGTGACTAGAAATGGTTCCCAGGAGTTCCCGTCGTGGCACAGTGGTTAACGAATCCGACTAGGAACCATGAGGTTGCGGGTTTGGTCCCTGCCCTTGCTCAGTGGGTTAACGATCCGGCGTTGCCGTGAGCTGTGGTGTAGGTTGCAGACGCGGCTCGGATCCCGCGTTGCTGTGGCTCTGGCGTAGGCCGGTGGCTACAGCTCCGATTCAACCCCTAGCCTGGGAACCTCCATATGCCGTGGGAGCGGCCCAAGAAATAGCAACAACAAAAACAACAACAACAACAAAAAAGACAAAAAAAAAAAGAAATGGTTCCCAGTGCCACACGGCAGGATCTCATTGCTAATCCATTCCAAAGGCAATAGTCTGCATCTGTTAACGCCAAGCTCCCAATCCATCTCACTCCCTCCCCCCACCTCCCCCTTGGCAACCACAAGTCTATTTTCCAAGTCCATGTTTTTCTTTTCTGTGGAAAGGTTCGTTTGTGCTGTATTAGATTCTAGGTATAAGTGATATCATATGGTATTTGTCTTTCTGACTTAACTTCACTCAGTATGAGAGTCTCTAGTTCCATCCATGTTTCTGCAAATGGCATTATTTTGTTCTTTTTTATGGCTGAGTAGTAATTGTATATAGATACCACATGGAAACAACCCAAATATCCATTGACAGATGATTGGATTAGGAAGATGTGGTATATATCATATGTTTTTGTAGATACCTTATTTTCTACAGTATGTGTTTAGCAGTTTTAGCTTTACATGTGTTTTAAACTTCACAGAGGTAAGCTCTTAAAGTGCATACCTAGTAATGACATCTTGTGTTTGTGTGTGTGTTTTCACAAGAGTATCGGGATCTTAGTATAGCATACTATGTATGCACAGGCGGAATAGTTCTCAAAACTACCTAAAGCAATATTTTCAAACTGTTTTCACTGAGACCTATTGAAAGAAATATCTTTCGCATTGCAACCAGCACACACGTAATACACATTCATTTATATATTGAAACAATAAACTGTGATGTACTGTGATATTTTCTCTTCTCTTTTGTTTAAAAATCTCGGTTGATTTCGTGACTCACTTAAGGGGCATGACTTGCAATTTGAAAAATATTGTTCTAAAGGAACATAGAAACAAAATAGCATTCAGTATTGGTCATTATAAGTAATGTAGAGATGATTTATAAATTTTTATTTTTTGCTGAACCAGTATTTCAGCCTTGATACGGATGTTTTAAAGTTGTTTCAAAAGCACGTAATCTCAAGTGAATTTGAAATTGTTTCATCAAAAGTATATATAATAATAAAATGGTTTATTTCCCTTATGGTTTTTAAACATTTACTAATACAACACAAAAATGATTTCTTTTTCTCTTTTGACAGATTGGCTATTTGGTCTTCTTACGACTTTATATATATTTCCTTCACGGTCACCTGGAAAGTTTTAAACAACATTTACTTAGGCTTCAACCATATTTATACGGTATACTATCTTTTATTTTATACACTTATAAAACTTACATTTTATGATTTTGGGATGCTCAGACAGTCACTGTAAAGAGTATAAGCTATATTTTATTTTTTGTGAAAGATCACAGGTGTAGCATTGAAAAGCACAGCTTCTGGGCAAGACCGCATGGGTTTTATTTTCAAATTTTGTACTTCACTAAGCATATGACCTTGTCTGTGACTCAGTTTTCTCATCTGTATTAGTATCTAACTCAGTGGATTTCAAGAAAGATAAATTCACATTTTAATAAGGCACCACTAGTGGAGATGTAGATGCTGGATTGAAATGAGAGAGTAGATACAGGGGGTCCATCAGCTATGATGTTAGTATAGGCAAGAGATGTTACAAATATGAACTACTAAAATGAGGATGGATAGAGTAGTTTTGAAAATGTTTAGGAGGTAGAAAACACTGGACTTGGTGATCACTTGAATTTGAGCTATATATACAGGAAAGTGAGGAATTCAGGACAAATCTTCAGTTTCACATATTGACTAATAAGATCAAGATAACGAGGCTATAATTTGCAGCAACATGGATGGAACTAGAGACTCATGCTAAGTGAAGTAAGTCAGAAAGAGAAAGACAAATACCTTACGATATCACTTATATATGGAATCTAATATATGGGCACAAATGAACCTTTCCACAGAAAAGAAAACCATGGACTTGGAGAACAGACTTGTGGTTGCCAAGAGGGGGGAGGAGGGAGTGAGATGGATTGGGAATTTTGGGTTAATAGATGCATACTGTTGCCTTTGGAATGGATAAGCAATGAGATCCTGCTAGATCTAATCACTTATGATGGAGCATGATAATGTGAGAAAAAAGAATATATACATGTATGTGTGACTGGATCACTTTGCTGTATAGTAGAAAATTGACAGAACACTAAACCAGCTAGAATGGAAAAAATAAAAATCATTTTAAAAATAAAAAAATTAAACATAAAAAAGATAATGGGGATTTAAACAGGAAATTTTGGAGGAACATTGAACATACTGAATTTAAAGGTTACTTAGGTATATATACCTAGCAAGTACCTGGAAACATGAGTTGAAGCCTGGCCATCACTTGATTCGTGAGGATTAACATGAATCATTTGACAATCATTTTTTTTTTTGATGTGTGTGTCTTTTTAGGGGCACACCCACAGCATATGGAGGTTCCCAGGCTATGGGTCTAATTGGAGTCTCAGCTGCCGGCCACAGCAATGTGGAATCCAAGCCGTGTGTCTGCAGCCTACACCACAGCTCACAGCAATGGTAGATCCTTAACCCATTGAGCGAGACTAGGGATTCAACCTGCATCGTCATGGATACTAGTCAGATTCCTTTCCACTGAGCCACAACAGGAACTCTGAGAGTCATCAGTTTTAATATGGGTGAGAGAAACTGGGAATGGGAGATGGTGGTGGGGAGAAATTTATTCTAGGAATAGAGTCTTGGGGGATATAAACATTTAATAGATTGTTGGGATAACAGACATCAATCAGTGAAGGTGAATTAAGGGAAATGAGGGAATGATGATATAGAAATCCAAAGATGAGATTCAAGAAGATCAGTGTTTTAAAAAGATCAAATTTATTTGTTTATTATTTATTTTTAGGGCTGCACCTGTGACATATGTAAGTTCCCAGGCTAGGGGTCAAATCTGAGCTACAGCTGCCAGCCTATACCACAGCCATAGCGATGTAGGATCTGAGCCACGTCTGTGACCTGCACCAAAGCTCACGGCAACACTGAATCCTTAACTCATTGAGTGAGGCCAGGGATTGAAGCTGCGTCCTCATGGATACCAGTTGGCTTATTACCACTGAGACATAATGGGAACTCCTAAAAAGATCAAAAATTTTTAAAAAGCTTCGCTATGAAGGGGAGGAAAAATATGTCAATAGTTTGTTTGAAATAAAACAAGGTTAAAAGAAGAGAAGATTAATATATGGTAGGATAAGAGATCAAGAGACTCAAGATACAAGAAGAGGAATAATATCTGATGGGAAAAACTGTGGAGGAGGGAGTAGAACATAATAGTGGAAGTGTTTTGGAGACTGACCAATATGTACACAGTACAAGCGTTGACAGGGTGCGAAACCAAGACGATGCTGTAGATTGGCAGAATAGGAATTTGTGTCTATCATACCACTTGTTTTGCTTTGTTCATTATAGTATAAATCTTTTTAACTCCTCCCAGTGTTCAGAATAGTGACTCATCAAATACTCAAGTAATGGTGACACATTTTGAAAAATTATTTGAATCAAACCTCACGTTCTCACATTAGCTTGTTATTGTTGGTGTATGTCAAGAATACCAACATCTTTGTTTCATATAAAGAAAAAATCCCCAGATGTTGCCCTCTTACTTAGGCTACATTTCCATCTTTAGTAACAGACTGATTTCTACCTATTGCTATTAGTGACTCCTACCCTTCCATATAGCCATCCAGTGGAAGAGTGGTTATTACTGATTTTTCCAGTGTCGTTGGACTGAAACTCACAGATTGTTTAAGTTTATAGAAAAGGTGGTACAAAGGTGGTTCCATTAAATATCACATAGTCTTATGTTGAAGGACGTAGTTGTTGGCTATAGTTAAACACTGTGCTTTTAAAAATCAATTAACATGTTGAAAAGAATGGGGAATGTTGGGTTAAAAACAATGACATTGATAACAGTTTCAGACTATCCTTTATGAATAGTATTAATTCTAAATTGGTTTATTTTCAGCTGGAAGTTTCTAAGGATTGTTGTCTAGTAACTAAACTTAATTGGACCAACCATTATGCAATTGCTGTTCTGGATTATATAAACTGTTATATATATGAATTATTTATCTTGCAGTTTTCTATTATACCACCAGGGGTCATACATAACATTATTAATCTTCAACAGATGGGGAAATGTACAGCAATTTCAGCCTCAAAGTACTGAATTTAATTGTATTTTAATGACTAAAAGACAAATGAAACAGAATGCGAGATGTTAATGAAATACTTCTCACAAATTATTTTTCTTACAATAGCACTTTCTTTCTCTGGAGAATTATATTGCAAGTATCCAAACGTCTTTTCGAATGTTCGGTACATTCTGAAAATCATGAAAGTTATATATAAAAGAGAACTCCGTTTTGAATCAGTTTTTGGCCCTGCAGAAAACAAGAAGAGATATAAGCATGTAGATTCTGAGATGGTGAGTATATCCCAGTGCATGATGAATCAGATCAGATTATTATGATTAAATAATCATGTTTGCTGGTGTAGTAATATTGCTTAAGATGAGTTTAGCTTGTGGAGGTGGGGGCGGGGGGAGAAGAATGAACAGCACAGACACAAAATTCATGCAAGCTTATATTCATTTCCTGGATAGTAGTTAGTAGGATCAATGGTGGGGCAAGAATAGCTACACTACTACCTTAAATAGGTAATGTCATAAAACTTTCTTCCTTATAGAGTCCATCTAATTGAAAATTGAAGCATGATTGAGATTGTCTTATAAATGAACATTTTAAGATACTACGTTTTTATTAAAGGGAGTGTGTGTAAAGTGCAGACTATTAATGACAGCAAGTGTAATATTTTTATGTTTCCATAATTCATATGTAATAACATTTAAATATGCTATTAAAATCAACTGAAAGTTTTAAATGGTTCAAAACTGAGGAATTAAAGTAATCTGTGCTCTATGACAAATCTCCTTTTAATTTCTAACTCAGATATTAGTGATCAACATTGGAGAAAGCTGTCTGGCTTAGTTACATAATTCCTTGGTATGTAATAAGCCATGTATTATGCAAACAGAACTACAATATTCACATACCTTATAGGCTGAAGTACTTCAAAAGACAAACTTTGATCTCTGGGATTTATAATGTCTTTACTTCCTCTTCTCATATATATTCCAAAAGAAAGCAGTAAACATTTCAAAACTTTGATTCTTTTATTTTTTTGCTATATGTACATATTATTTTATAGTTTATAAATAGAAAATTTTGTTTTTCTAATAATTCCTTAAAAGGGAAAAACATTTAACATAATGCAAGTTGGAACAACTAAAGAAATTTAAATAACCTTCTCTTTTTAAGTATTTTTGCCTATGAGGTACTTTTACAAACATCCCTTGCTTCCCTTGGGCCTTTTCTAAAACTATCTACAATTTAAGTTTATAAGGAAGAACATTTATACTCACATATTTGTAATCTTTCTAGGAGTTAGTTTTTCTCTTTGACCCATGGGGAAACATCTACAGAGTGGCTTATAAGCCATTTGAACCATTTGGTTATACTTTCTAATGAACACAAATTTCTTCATGCATAAAAGGATCTTATTTTAAAGTTTAAAAATGTTTTAACAGGGAATTCCCTTAGTGGCTCAGCAGTTAACGAACCCGACTAGGATCCCGACTAGGCGGATTTGATCCCTAGCCTCACTCAGTGTGTTGGGGATCTGGCAGTGCTGTGAGCTTTGGTGTAGGTTGCAGACGCAGCTTGGATCCTGCATTGCTGTGGGTGTGGCTTGGGCCGGTGGCTGTAGTTTGGTTTCGACCCCTAGCCTGGGAACTTCCATTTGCCACAGGTGTGGCCCTATAAAGCAAAAAAAAAAAAAAAAAAAAAAAAAAAACCAAACAAAAAAAAACCAGTTTTAACAGTAAATGTATAACCTAAGATATGAAGCAACAGAAAAAACCCGTAGCTATCAAGAAGAAAGACCTGCTCACCAACTGACTGTGATCTACAGTAGGTACATAAAGCTCCCCATATTTATTTATTTGTTTGTTTGTTTATTTTTAGGGCCGCACCTGTGGCATATGGAGATTCCCAGGCTAGGGGTCCAATCAGAGCTATAGCTGCCTGCCTATGCCACAGCAATGCCAGGGCAGAGCCGAGTCTGTGACCTACGCTATAGCTCACAGCAATGCCAGATCCTTAACCCACTAGCAAGGCCCAGGTGGAACCTGCGTTCTCGTGGATGCTAGTCAGATTCGTTTCCACTGAGCCATGACGGGAACACCCCCATTATCTTTAAAAAAGACACTACCATCATCGCCACTACCACCATCATCTTAGCGTTGTCGGCGTTGTTGTATTTGCCCTGTTTACGTGGTTATTGTGAAGATTGCAGAAAAACATGTGCCTTATACATTATTAAGAGCTGTGTAACCATAAATAATGATTACTGAGAAATGTACTTAGGAACTCACTTTAACTCAGGCAGTTTAATATAATAATTTTCATCTAGGGACATGATTATTCTGACTAAATAATTGTGCTTAACTATGTAGTTAATTGTGCTGAACTTAATGTAGTGATGATTTGAGTGTTTTTCCTTTAAACAAGTAAGATACTGTGAAATCTTGATAAAATGAGTGTTATAGTTGTGAGACGCGAAACGTTCAATGTTGATTCTGCTTCCCCTTAAGAATCACTCTATTTTTTGTCATGCTTGGTGCACATACATAGCAAGGAAATGGAGGCTTACTTCTCTTCAACGTGGTTTGAACTGGATGGGGCAAAAATGTCAACCCATGAAAAGAATTTATCTGCCTAGAATGGGAGACGTCTCTAAATCTCTCTACTTTTTTACACCTTTTTTTTTTTTTTTTTTAATGATACCAGCGAAGGTTTGGAATGACATGTTTTCTCATCAGCATGTACTTTTCTCATATTTAAAAATTTTTTTTTTATTGAAATATAGTTGACTTACAATGTTGTGTTAGTTTCAGGTGTACAGCAAAGTGGTTCAGTTATATATATGTGTGTGTGTGTATTATATATGTTTATATATATTTATATATATACACACATTTTTTCAGATTCTTTCCCATTATGGATTATTACAAAGTGTTGAATATAGTTCCCTATGCTATAAAGCCGGTCTTTTTTGATTATTTTATATATAGTAGTATGTATATGTTAATCCCAAACTCCTGATTTATTCCTCTTTCCCTTTCCCCTTTGATAGCTGTAAGTTTTCTCTATCTGTGAGTCTGTTTCTGTTTTGTAAATAAGTTCATTTTTTTTTAAGATTCCACACATAAATAATATCATATGATATTTGTCTTTCTCTGCCTGGCTTACTTCACTTAGTATGACAATCTCTAGGTCTATCCATGTTGCTGCAAATGGCATTATTTCATTATTTTTTATGGCTGAGTAATATTCCATTGTATATATGTACCACATTGTCTTTAGTCATCTGTTGATGGACATTTAGGTTGCTTCTATGTCTTGACTATGGTAAATAGGGCTGCTATAAACATTGTGGTGCACGTATCTTTTTGAATTAGATTTTTCCTGGATGTATGGTCAGGAGTGGGATGGCTGTACCATATAGTAATTTCATTTTTAGTTTTTTAAGGAACCTCCATACTGTTCTCCATACTGGCTGCACCAACGTACATTCCCACCAAGAGTGTAGAAGGGTTCCCTCTTCTCCACAGCCTCTCCAGCATTTATTATTTGTAAACATTTTTTTCTTGTCTTTTGTCTTTTTAGGGCCACACCTGCGGCGTATGGAGGTTCCCAGGCTAGGGGTCTAATCAGAGCTGTTGCTGCCAGCCTATGCCAGAGCCACAGCAACACAAGATCCAATAATTTGTAAACATTTTGATGAAGACCATTCTGACCATGTGAGATGATACCTTATGGTAGTTTTGATTTGCATTTCTCTAATAATTATCAATATTGAACACCTTTTCATGTTCCTGTTGGCCATTTGTATGTTTTCTTTGGAGAAATGTCTAGTTAGGTCTCCTGCTCATTTTTTTTTTTTTTTTTGATTGGGTCTATCACTTGGTGAAGTTTATTTTTGTTTTTACTTATTTTAATTTTTTAATAATGATTTTTATTTTTTCCATTATAGCTGGTTACAGTGTTCTGTTAGTTTTATACTGCACAGCAGGATGACACATACATGCATACATTCTTTTTTCTCACATTATCATGCTCTATCACAAGTGACCAGACATAGTTCCCAGGGCCGGATCCCATTGCTTATCCATTCCCAAGGCAATAGTTTGCATCTTTTAACCCCAGATTCCCAGTCCATCCCACTCCCTCCCCTCTCCCCTTTGGCAGCCACAAGTCTGTTCTGCATGTCCATGATTTTCTTTTCTGTGGAGAGGTTCATTTGTGCTGTCTATTAGATTCCAGATGTAAGTGATATAAAGTGGTATTTGTCTTTCTCTTTCTGACTTACTTCAGTTAGTATTAGAGTCTCTAGTTCCATCCACGGGGCTGCAAATGGTATTATTTTGCTCTTTTTTATGGCTGAGTAGTATTCCATTGTGTATATATACCACCTCTTCTTAATCCAGTCGTCTGTGGATGGACGTTTAGGTTGTTTCCATGTCTTGGCTATTGTGAATAGTGCTGCAATGAACAAACTTTCCTTTTCTTTTTTCTTTTTTTGTCTTTTTGCCATTTCTTGGGCCACTCTCGTGGCATATGGAGGTTCCCATGCTAGGGGTCTAATCGGAGCTGTAGCTGCCAGCCTATGCCAGAGCCATAGCAACACGGGATCGAGTTGCGTCTGCAACCTACACCACAGCTCACGACAATGCCGGATCATTAACCCATTGAGCAGGGGCAGGGATCGAACCCGCAATCTCATGGTTCCTAGTCGGATTCGTTAACCATTGTGCCACGACGGGAACTCCTTCCTTTTCTTTTTCAAGGAGAGTTTTGTCTGGATAGATGCCCAAGAGTGGGATTGCTGGGTCATAGAGTAGTTCTATGTATAGTTTTCTAAGGTACCTCCATACTATTCTCCATAGTGGTTGTACCAATTGACATTCCCACCACCAGGGCAGGAGGGTTTCCTTTTCTCCACACCCTCTCCAGCATTTGTTATTTGTGGACTTATTAATGATAGCTATTCTGACTGGTGTGAGGTGATACCTCATGGTAGTTTTGATTTGCATTTCTCTAATAATCAGTAATGTTGAGCATTTTTTCATGTGCTTGTTGGCCATATGTATATCTTTGGAGAAATGTATATTTAGGTCTCTTGCTCATTTTTCATTTGGGCTGTTGGCTTTTTTGTTGTTGAATTGTATAAGATGTTTGTATATTTTAGAGATTAAGCCCTTGTCAGTTGCATTATTTGAAATTATTTTCTCCCATTCTGTAAGTTGTCTTTTGCAAATTGGTTTTATTATTTGCTGCAAGGAAAGAACACACACGAGGAAATATGCGACATTTTAGTTGGAGGATTTTGGAACGAATCTTTTACGGGATTTGGACTTTGGGTGACTTGAGGGAGGTGCTAAAGAACCAGGGGTTCTTGCAGAGTTCCTGTCATGGCTCAGCAGTTACCGAATCTGACGAGCATCCACGGGGACGCAGGTTCAATCCCTGGCCTTGCTCAGTGGGTTAAGGATCCAGTATTTCTGTGAGCCATGGTGTATGTCGCAGACACGTCTCAGATCCTGCATTGCTGTGGCTGTGATGTAGGCCAGTAGCTGCAGCTCTGGTTCAGCCCCTAGCCTGGGAGCCTCCATATGCTGAGGTTGCAGCCTTAAGAGCAAACAAACAAACAAGCAAACAAAAAAACCAATAAACAAAACTAGGGTTCTCTCTAGATTTTATTTATTTATTTATTGAAATGCAAATCAAAACTACCATGAGATACCATTTCTCTAGATTTGATGCTGACAGGAAGTAGGGGTGATTCTGATTGGGTATTTTGTAGGTGGCATGGTGATTTTTTTAATCTCTGCTTCAGAAAAAATATCAAGTGGCTTTATTAATCATGGGCCTAGAGTAATATTGTTTCAGGTTGATGTTCTTGAGTTTATATTCAACAGGAGAACAGAGTGACCTATGAGAACCAGACTACCTTGTAGTAATATTGATGTCAAATTAGTTCCAGAAATCAGAGACTAATTTTTCCCCCATTTTTAATGATAAGTAAAAATGGTATCATATATTAAAAATAAAACAAATTTTGTTCATTGTCTAAATCCTGGTCATTTTTACCGAATGCTTTTGGGAAAGTTCTCTGGTGATGGTGTATAAGTTTGTTCACGAGGATTTTTGACCTGACTCAATAGTGTCTCTAGCCATGCAGTGTACATGATTTGAAAGAACCAAGTATTGATTGTTTTCATTTAATTAGTCAAGCCATCCACAAGTTTCAAAACATATATACATATGCATTCAGAATGTTTGCAACATGAAGAATGTCAGGCATCCAGGCTGAGCCTTGTAGAGCAATTTGAGAAAAGAATTTCATTTATATGGGTTCTGCTTTTGGGGGAGACTACCACAGAGCAGAAAACTGAGTTTTTTTTTTTTTTTTGATGAAATATGTGCATGTAATGAAGTCTGCATGTCTCAGTCTGAAGTCTTAACATTAATTTAGAATGAAGCTTTTCTGTGGGCTATTCTAACATTCTCAACACTGATTCATCTCCATTTGCTTTTGTGGATGCTTGTTCCCCTAGGTCAGTAGACTTGTGCAGCAACTTTATCTTACTCCTGCCTTTCTTTCCAACATCTGAGTTCCTGAGATAATGTAGATCAATACGCATCTGTGAGACAACCAAAATGTTTACTAGAAATTTAAAATGTCTTATTTTAAAATTTATGTGTGAACTTCTGGCCTTCTCTCTAAAGAATACTCAACATGAAAACTTTTAAAGATATATATTCCTTTTTATATTCTTTTTCATTATGGTTTATTACAGGATACTGAATATAGTTCCCTGTGCTGTACAGTGGGACTTTATTGTTATTCATTCTGTATATAATAGTTTGCATCTGCTAATCTCAAACTCCCAATCCACTCCCCACTCCCCTTGGCAACCACAAGTCTGTTCTCTAGATCTAAGAGTCAGTTTCTGTCTTATAGATAAGTTCATTTGTGTCATATTTTAGATTACACATAAAAAAGATCTCGTGTAGTATTTGTCTTTCTTTTTTTGATTTACTTTGAAATGAAAATCTCTAGGTTCATCATGTTGTGCAAATGGCATTATTTCATTCTCTTTTTATGGTTGTGTCATATTCCATTGTGTCACATCTTCTTTACCTGTTGAAGGACATTTAGGTTGTTTCCATGTCTTGGCTGTTGTAAATAATGCTGCCATGAGCATTGAGGTGCATGTGTCTTTAACACAAAAACTTTCTTTAAGCTGTAGTCTTGATGTTACTTCATATAGTAAATGAGAATTATAAAACCCTTTGGGATTTCTTTAAGTGTTTCTTTTGAGCATAAAAGAATAAAGTATCTCCTAAATTAGTAACTTGAATACATACCACAGGATGTGTATTTGAATCTTTACTGTTGACAGAAATTCAGTGGGAGTGCTATGCCTAAAAATAAGACATGTTTCATGTTTCTTTGTACCAGGTGCTTTTGTAGATCAATTAAATCTACAAAACTGTTAGGAAGCACTCTAAGAAAAAAAACAGGCAAATGGCCCATTTGTTTTCTGAAATTGTAGACTCTTAAAATAGTTACTTAGCAGATGTTGACCATGTACAGCTAGGCAATATTTTGGTCCTTAAAGCAAAAAGTCCACATTTTTAAAGAATGATTTTTATTTTTTCCATTATCGTTGGTTTACAGTGTTCTGTAATTTGCTATTTGGTCATTGTTGAAACTCTTCCCCATTCCTTCCCCTGGGTGTTAGGGAGGTTTTAAGAAGCACAGTTGTGTCTAATAGTTGTCCCTTAGACGATACATAATTTTTGTTATGGTGTAAAACTGATGTCATTCAACACAGAGATCCATGTGCAAAATATTAAGACATTAAATTCAGGTTAACTGCTTATACTTAAAAAGTATATTTGAGTAAATTGCTTCACTTTGTGTAACATGAAGTATAGGAAAGCAGGCATTTAAAATATATTTTCGGAGTTCCTGTCATGGCTCAGCAGTTAATGAACCTGACTGGCATCCACGGGGAACGGGTTCGATCCCTGGCCTTGCTCAGAAGGTTAAGGATCCAGCATTGCCATGGGCTGTGGTGTAGGTCGCAGACACAGTTTGGATGCAGCGTTGCTGTGGCTGTGGTTTAGGCTGGTGGCTTCAGCTCCAATTTGATCTCTAGCCTAGGAATCTCCATATGCCGTGGGTACAGCCCTAAGAAGATAAAAGACAAATAGATAAATAAATAAAACTTATTTTTGTGTTTATTCAAGTCAAAGAACTATTTCTCAGACTTTAATATTTTAATTCCAGGACCATTTGCAACTTAATCAGGAAGGATATGAAATCACCCCCCTGCTCTGGCACTGTGTTGCTGCCTGGACTTGTGTTCAGAAGAATCGTTCTCAGTTGAATAAGGTTCTTGAACATCTCATCTTTCATAAAACACAGCTTCAAAAGAAATGCTGGTAAGAGGGATCCTATAAATCCAAAGTAACTCACGGAGAAACCTTTGTGTTTAAATGTTAAATAACCTTTGTACTTAAATGTTAATCACACCTTAGTTGACTATGAAAAAAATTTATAATCTCAGTTCCAAAGGCAAGAGCAGTTTATGTATTTTGTATTAGTTCATTTCATCAATAAATTGTTCTTATCTTTTTTTTTTGGCTAGATGAGCATGGGTGTCTTGCACTGTTTGTCTTTATTAGAGGAACTTTGTTATTGATAACTTTATTCCCACATTTAAAACATCTTTTATTTTCCAAGTTGCTAAACAACAATGGAGTACAGTTGATTATCCTTGAAGGAAATATACTAAGGTTCTGTTTCTTTATGCCTTCCTTGTAATGGGTAACAGAAATGAGTGATAAGTATTAGTTTCCTCCTGTATATATTTTAATTTGAAAAGGGAAAAAGAAGACTTAAATTACTATAAAAGAGGGCATAGGTTCAATGGAGGAAAGAAGAATTTTAGAATATTTCTGAGGAAATTGATCAGAATAGATATCTTTCCAATATTTGGGAATAATTAGAGATTTGAGTTCCTTTTCTACTACTACTACTAATAATATGTTGTGCCATAGCAAGTTGCAAAATCAATTGTCATATATTTTTCTTAAAATTAGTTCCAGGGTTTATTTTTAATTTCAATTTTTATTTTTAGGGCTGTGATCACGGCGTATGCAAGTTCCCAGGCTAGGGGTTGAATTGGAGCTACAGCTGCTGCCAGATCCAAGCTGTGTTTGCAACCTATACCACAGCTCATGGCAACGCCTGATCCTTAACCACTGAGCAAGGCCAGGGATCGAACCTGCATCCTTATGAATCCTAGTCAGGTTTGTTAACCGTGGAGCCATGAAGGAAACTCCCAGGGGTTTCTTTTTCTTTCTTTTTTCTTTTCTTTCTCTTTTTTTTTTTTTTGGCTGTTCGTGTGGCATGTAAAAGTTCCTGGGGCCCAGGATCAAACCTGCACCATAGTAGTGGCCTGAGCCTTTGCAGTGACAATGTTGGATCCTTAACCTGCTGTGCCACAAGGGAACTCCTAATTCCAGTTTTTAAGCCTCTGGCAAGCCCACTCTGCACCAATCTGTATATATAAATTCTAAGACTCTGATGCATTCGTTTTGGACAAAAGCTGTTGTCCCAGTTTCATTGAGAAGTTTTGGGGATTCAAGATTAAGTAAAGATTTCTGGGGAGTGGCTTAGAGCTTGTCTAATTTCCGTGAAATAGCCTAGTTTAGAGCCTTGGAAGACTAACTTGATTTAAAAATAGTAAATTATATTTTAATATATAAAAGTTAATAATATTGCATTACTCTGTCAAATTTATTTTCAAAGTTTTCTAATAATTACCAAATAAACACATATACATAAGTGCTGAGATAGTAAAAGTTGCTGATTAAGAATATCTAAATATCTATTTGAAAGTCAAAGAATTGTTTCTTTAACCAATTTTCAGTTTTACTGAATTGTATCAACATTGATTTAACTTTTTGGTGATTTCTCTTTAAGATGGTTTTTTTTAAGCTTAGTATTTTATAGATTTAGGGGTGTTAGAAATGACGAAGGCAAGGCTAAGTTTATTAGGCTTCCTGGTGACTGGAACCAGATTTTAAGGGTCCTGTTTAGCACTCTTGGATACATCGTCCTGCTGTCTGTCATTGTGGCTTCATTATTAAGGCAATCACTGCTTTGAGGCATCTTGTCACTGAATCCTGACTTTTCTTTTTTGGGGAGGACATTGTGAAAATCACGTGTTGGAGGGAAAGATAGTATTTAGACAATGTGAATGAACACAGGGGTAAACTGAGAGATAGTGCTGAAACACAGTGACTGTTTATAATAGAAAGGATGAGGTAATTGTTTAAAAGAGCACTGCCAAATAGTTTTGATTATGTTTCTTAATATTTACTGTTTTTTTAAAGAAAAGAATTTAATCTTTGTTTTAAATATATGACTCTAGTAAACAAAGATAACCTATTGACATTAAAAAATTAAAGTCTTTTTAAGTTAGCAATGTGACTAACTTCTTTATTAGTCAAATTTTCTGCTTACGTAATAAAAAATTAACTTCTCTTCTTACAAAGTATTTAAGTTATTTATGTGACAGCCTATACAGCTTTTAAGAAGTCATTATTTCAGAGAAAACCAAACTGTGATGTAATTATCAAAATTAGGAGTTCCCTGGTGGCCTACTGGGTTAAGGATCTGGCATCCTTAACTGCTGTGGAGCAGATTTGATCCCTGGCCTAGAATTTCTGCATGCTGCTGTCATGGCCAACAACAGCAACAAAAAAAAATCAAACCAGAAATGCTTTTACATTTCTGGGGAAACGTTGATAGTGGTCTTGTGGGAGTTTCCAGTGGAAATGAATCTGACTAGCATCCATGAGGACACAGGTTCCATCCCTGGCCTCACTCAGTAGGTGAAGGATCCGGTGTTGTGGTGACCTGTAGTGTAGGTTGCAGATGTGGCTTGGGTCTGCCAGGGCTATGGCTGTGGCTGTGGCATAGGCCAGCAGCTACAGCTCCAATTTGACCTCTAGCCTGGGAACCTCCATATGCCACAAGGGCGGCCCTAAAAACCAAAAAGCAAAAAAAAAATGGTCTCGTGTACTTGTAAGATTGGGCACATGTAAAAAATCTAAAAGATGAACTAAATGTATTTAGAATGAAATAGAAGTATTGAAGCATCAAGCACTGATAGTAAATTAAAACTTCATTAGAGTTTTCTGGATCAGATGGCTATAAAATTGTGACATTTGGTAGAAGGTACTTTTGGTTTAGTACCTGAAATTCAATGCCAAGTGACTTAATAGGAGTATTGTAAGCAATTTCATTTTCCATGCGCATCAAGTGAAGTACCACATGAGGGAAGAAGGTTCAGAGAGTTAAAATGCGGAAAGAGACCATTCAACTCATTGATCAAAAGAAATTTCATTAGTAATGGCAAAAATTGCTTGGCCCTGTACTGGTGAGTAGTTCTTATCTGCCCATTTCTGCTGCTGTCCATTAGTAGATAATTCCTGATAATCTTATAACTCTGCCAGACTTCCTATAACCTCCTTTATAAAGTCGTACGACACAAAAGGAAAGAAACAAGCAAGTGGTTTCAGTGGAGGCTGGAAAAGAGCAGGCCCAGGATCCAAGAAAAGATTCAAGGAAGGACTCACAGAATTAGAGCAACCTCTGCCTGATGCGGGAGAAGGGAAAAACTGAGGAAAGGAAATTCACTAAAGATAACAAATTATAGGAGTTCCCATCATGGCTCAGTGGTTAACGAATCCAACTAGGAACCATGAGATTTTGGGTTCAACCCCTGGCCTTGCTCATTGGGTTAAGAATCTGGCGTTGCCATGAGCTGTGGTGTAGGTCACAGACTCGGATCGCGTGTTGCTGTGGCTGTGCCATAGGCTGGCGGCTAACACTCCGATTAGACCCATAGCCTGGGAACCTCCATATGCCACAGGTGCAGACCTAGAAATGGCAAAAAGACAAAAAAAAAAAAAAAGAGATAACAAATTATAAAACAGGGTGAAGAAGTAAAGAAAACAAGAATACACAAGACTTCCCAGTGTTATGCACTGGCCTTTATCTTGGAAGTTGAGCTGCCTTGTGCCACAGATAAGCAGCTTGCTGTAAGGCATTTTTCTACTTACTATGGTTAAATTTTATATGATGCTTCATACCCTCAATGCTCCACCCTGTGGTTTGGCTTTTTATAAACTGCCCCATTTGCTCTGGGGAGATAGCTCAAGCCAGTGCAAAAGGCTTTCTAATCTAACATGAAAATAATGAATTGTGTTTATAATTGAATTATTAGCCAATAAGGACTGCTGAGAAATGCAGCATGGCATTTCAGCAGAGCAGTATAACATATAAAAATATATCTCCCAAAGCAAAATAGCCGATTTAATCGCTTCGTGAATGTATTCCAAAAAAGCTTGACAATTTAAAATTATACCGACATGGCAAGTGTTTTCCAGTGCTACAGTGTTTGTGTTTGCATAGAAATGAATTGAACAAAGAATCAGCTGCTTTGTATGGGCAGCCAGGCCTTCACTTCTGGCCACATCACTGACATCTACACTGTCTATCTCCCTGATCCCCAGTAATTACAGTGTCCATATGACAGTTTAACTCAAACCATTCAGATAAAAGTTTTCACTAGTAATCCTCTTCATTCTTAATGAGCTGAGATGTCGGTGTAGGTCCTCAGACTTCTGGTTCATTTCCTGGGCTTCTTATCGAACCTGAGATCCTTTGAGCTACATATGAACAATTAGTCTGTATCAAGAGTAAATATATAATTTATGCTTTGCTACCTTATGGTACAGTGAAAAGAACATTCAACCAAATCAGAAGACCAGAGTCTGTTTTATCACTTGCTACCTGTTTAATTTTGAATGAGTCACATAACTTCTATACACAGAGTCTGTTTAGCAGTTAAAGAGAATAATAGCCATCTCAAAGAGCTTTGGAGACATTTAAATAAGGTAGGTAGTGTGGAAACACTTTTTACACTCTGAGTCTCCCCTAATGCTTGATGTCCTGCTAGTTCAGATCTGAATTAATTTTTTTCCTGGACAGACTCCTACCTACTGAGTCTTTGTCTCAGTATCTGACACGTCTTCTCCTCAAATTAACCAAATTGGACACTGACTACATTTCAGAGCTGTTGCTCTGCTCTCCACTCCCACTGTCACCACCTTGATTTGGGCCCTTATCGTCTCATGACCCTTGTCACTTATTGACTGGTCTCTTTGCCTTGTTTTCTCCTCAGTAGTCTATCATACTCTGGTGTCATTACAGCATAAATGATTATAGCATTCTCCAGCTTTTTTTTTTTTTTTTTTTTTAGTTGTTGTTGTCGTTTTGCCATTTCTAGGTCTGCACCCGTGGCATATGTAGGTTCCCAGGCTATGGGTCTAATCGGAGCTGTAGCCACCAGCCTACACCACAGCCACAGCAACACAGGATCCGAGCCGTGTCTGCAACCTACACCACAGCTCACGGCAACGCCGGATCCTTAACCTACTGAGGGAGGCCAGGGATTGAACCTACACCAGATCCAAGTTGAATCTGCGACCTACACCACAACTCATGGCAATGCCGGATCCTCGACCCAATGAGCAAGGCCAGGGATCAAATGCGCAACCTAATCGTTCCTAGTTGGATTCGTTAACCACTGAGCCATGACGGGAACTCCAGCATTTTCCAGCTTAAAAGTGCTTAATAAGAACTCTTTTTACAGGACACAGGGGTTGCAGCTTGAATCAGGGTTTCTTAACTTGACATGATTTAGGAAAAAAAAAAAAAAAGAGGAGTTCCTGTTGTGGCTCAGTGGTTAACGAATCTGATTAGCATCCATGAGGACACAGGTATGATCCCTGGCCTTGCTCGGTGGGTTAAGGATCTGGTGCTGCACTGAGCTGTGGTGTAGGTCGCAAACGTGGCTTGGATTCTACATTGCTGTGGCTGTGGTGTAGGCCAGCAGCTACAGCTCCGGTCGGACTCCTAGCCTGGGAACCTCCATATGCTGTGGGTTTGGCCCTAAAAAGCAAAAAAATAAATAAGCAGAACAGTTAGTGACTCACAGACTTTGAAAAAATTATGGTTTCCAAATGAGACAGGTTGGGGGGTGGGAAGATGTGCTGGGGGTTTGGGATGGAAATGCTATAAAATTGGGTTTTGATGATCATTGTACAACCATAAATGTAATAAAATTCATTGAGTAATTTAAAAAAAAAGAAAGAAAAGAAAGAAAAAAAAAGAAAGAGCAGGAAGAACGAAAACGAAGAATAGAAAGATCCTGCTCCTGGGATTAATTACCACCAACTAGCTGCAAAGGCAGATGTGTTCCTGATGGGCTGGATGGCAGAAATTAGCGTCTCTGCCTCCTCTGATGAAACAGTGGTCATTGCTTGCCCATCTTCTGTCCCTTCCTTCTTCCCCACTGCCTTCCATGGTGCACCGAGAATGAAGTTCTGTATGTAGGAGAAAGAACCCTTTTAGCAGACCTGCTGAAAGCTAGATTTTCATGTAGTCCATCTCTTCTGAGTACCAGAAATGAGGCAATGGCAAGAGAAATGTATTGTTTAAACTAGTTCTCTAAATGGTCAAAATCAGGAAAGAAATTCTGACTGCCTCTTTGTGTGATGAAGATTGAGACTAATTTATTTATTCTAATCCCCTCCTCTCCCTCCTGCCAGTTAGTGTAATCTTGAGTTTCTGATAACATTATGGTTAAATCATTAATGTAGAGCTACATTAGTCTCAAAGTGAAGCCTACTCTGGACATGGCATCTCAGAGATTAAAAAACAAGCCTTGAGATTCTGTACCAGTACCATGCTGTGTTGATTACTGTAGTTTTGTAATAGTGCCTGAGGTCTGGGAGAGTTATGCCTCCTGCTTATTTTTTGTTTTTGTTTTTTATTCAGGATTTCTTTGGCAATGTTGGGTCTTTTGTGGTTGCATGTAAATTTTTGGATTGTTCTAGTTCTGTAAAAATTCAGGTATAATTGAATAGGGATTGCACTGGATCTGTAGATTGCTTTGGGTAGTACAGCCATCACAAGAATGCTGATTCTTCCAATCCAGGAGCATGGAATATCTTTCTGGGTCTTCAAATCCTCTTTGATTTCCTTGATTAATGTTTTATACTTCTCACCATATAAGTCTTTTACCTCTTTGGTCAGGTTTATTACTAAGAATTTAATTTGGGGGGTGCAGTTTTAAAAGGTATTGTGTTTTTATATTCCTTTTTCTAATATTTCATTGTTAGTGTACAGAAATGCAACCAATTTCTGAATGTTACTCTTGTATCCTTCTACTTTGCTGAAATCGTTGATCAGTTTTGAGTAGTTTTTGTGTGCAGTCCTTGGGGTTTTCTGTATATAGTAGTATGTCATCTGCATATAGTGACAATTTTATTTCTTCTCTTACAATTTTGATAATTTTATTTATTTTGTTTGTTTGATTGCTATGGCTAGGACTTATAATACTAGGTTGAATAAAAATGGTGAGAGTGGGCATCCTTGTCTTGTTCCAGATTCTAGCAGTGAGGCTTTCAGCTTTTCTCCATTGAGTATTATATTGGCTGTGGGTTTGTTATAAATGAATTTTATTATATTAAAGTATGTTCCCTATATACACATATTGGTAAGAATTTTTATCATGAATGGATGTTGGATTTTGTCAAATGTTTTTTCTGCATCTATAGAGATGATCATATGGTTTTTGACTTTCATTAATGTGGTATATGACATTGTTTGATTTGTGTACGTTGAAACATCCTTGTGAACTTGGGATGAATCCCACTTGGTTGTGGTGTATGATCTTTTTTATGTTGTTTGAGAGACATACAGACCAAAGGAACAGAAGAGAACCCAGAAATAAACCCAGATACCTATGGTCAATTAATCTTTGAAAAAGGAGGCATGAGGATAAAGTGGGAAAAAGACAATCTCCTCAGCAAGTGGTTGCTGGGAAGATTGACAGCTGCATGTAAATCAATGAAACTAGAACACACCCTCACACCATGCACAAAAATAAACTCAAAATGGTTTAAAGACAACACATAAGACACCATAAAATTCCTAGAAGAGAACACAAGCAAAACATTCTCTCACATCAACAGTACAACTGTTTTCTTAGGCCAGTGGCACAGGACAAGAGAAATAAAAACAAAAATAAACCAGTGGGACCTAATCAAGCTTATAATATTTTGCACAGTAAAGGAAACTAAAAAAAAAAAAAAAAACCTGTGAAATGGGAGAAAAGTTTCAAACAATGTAACCAACAAGAGGTTAATCTCCAAAATATACAAACAACTCATACTACTCAAGAGCAAAACAAACCCCAATGGAAAAATGAGCAGAAGACCTGAATAGACATTTCTCCAAAGAAAACATATGGATGGCCAACAGGCATATGAAAAAATGCTCAACATCACTAATTATTAGAGGAATGCAAATTGAAACTACTATGAGGTACCACCTCCCACCAGTCAGAATGTCCTTCATTAATAAGTCCATAAATAACAGATACTGGAGAGGGTGTGGAGAAAAGGGGACCTTCCCATATTTCTGGTGGGAATGTAAAATGGTACAACCACTGTGGAAAAGAGTATGGAAGTATCTCAGAAAACTGAATGTGGGAGTTCCCGTCGTGGCTCAGTGGTTAACGAATCCGACTAGGAACCATGAGGTTGCGGGTTCGGTCCCTGCCCTTGCTCAGTGGGTTAACGATCCGGCGTTGCCGTGAGCTGTGGTGTAGGTTGCAGACACGGCTCGGATCCCGCGTTGCTGTGGCTCTGGTGTAGGCCAGTGGCTACAGCTCCGATTAGACCCCTAGTCTGGGAACCTTGATATGCTGTGGGAGCGGCCCAAAGAAATAGCAAAAAGACAAAAAAAAAAAAAAGAAAAGAAAACTGACTGTGTAATTATCATATGATCCAGCAGCCTCACTCCTGGACATATGTCCAGATAAAAGTTTCATTCAAAAAGATACATGCACCCCTGTGTTCTTTGCTGCACTATTTACAGTTGCTACCACATGGAAACAACCCAAATGTCCATCAATAGATGAATGGATTAAGAAGATATGGTGCATACACACAATCGAATGCTACTTGGTCATCAAAAAAGAACAAAATAATGCCATTTGCAGCAACATGCATGGAACTAGAGAGTCTCATACTAAGTAAATCAGAAAGAGAAAGACCAATATCATATGATACCACTTATATCTGGAATCTAATATATGGCACGAAGGAACAGAACAGAAACAACCATGGACAGAGAGAACAGACTTGTGCTTGCCAATGGGGAGGGGGAGGAAATGGGATGGACTGGGAGTTTTGGGGTTAGTAGATGAAAACTATGGCATTTGGGGTAGAAAAGCAGTGAGGTCCTGTTGTATAGCGCAGGGAACTATATCCAATCACTTGTTATGGAACATGATGGAGGATAATGTGAAAAAAGAATATATATATATATGTTAAACTGGGTCACTTTGCTGTACATCAGAAATTGACAGAAAACTGTAAATTGGCTACAATAAAAAAATTAAAAAAAGAAATTCTGACTACCTCTTCTGTGTGTGATGAAGATTGAGACTAATTTATTTATTCTAATCCCCCCCCCCCCGCCTGTTAGTGTAATCTTGAGTTTCTGATAACATTATGGTTAAATCATTACTTAAAATGTTCATTCTTCTTAAAGAATGTTTCTATATTTTTGTTTACTTTTTTGGATCATATTTATAAAATAATTTTGACTTAGTAAAATTATCTGTCAGCCATTTAACATGAGGATTTCCCATTTTTAAAAATTATCCTTTTGCCATTTTATTATATTATTTTCTTTTAGGGCTGCAGGTGCGGCATGTGGAAGTTCCCAGGCTAGGGGGTGAATTGGAGCTGTAGCTGCTGGCCTACACACAGCCACAGCAATGCCAGATCCAAGTCGTGTCTGTGACGTACACCACAGCTCACCACAACTCTGGATCCTTAACCCACTGAGTGAGGCCAGGGATCAAACATGAGTCCTCACGAATACCAATCAGGGTCATTTCTACTGAGCCACCATGGAAATGTTAAGCTGTTAAATAAGCTGTTAAATACTATTCCTTTCTTGCCTGAGTCAGTTTCTAAGCATGGACATAGTTGACCTTTTTGATTAGGTGAGCCCTTGATTATATACAGTCCTTGGCTGAGTATAAGGTTTGTCACCATTTGTCCCCTGAGAAATATAGTGTATATTTTGTATAGAAATAGAATTCTATGCTCAGTTTTTATTTTTATTTTATTAATTAATTAATTTAGCTTTTTAGGGCCAAACCCGCAGCATATGAAGGTTCCCAGGCTCAGGGTCGAATTGGAGCTTTAGCAGGTGGCCTGTGCCACAGCCACAGCAACACAGGATCTGAGCTGCATCTGTGACCTACACCACAGCTCATGGCAATGCTGGATCCTTAACCCACTGAGCAAGGCCGGGGATTGAACCTGCATCCTCACTGGATGCTAGTCAGAGTTGTTACCTGCTGAGCCACCATGGGAACTCCTACAGTTTTTATTTTTAGTTCCCTCTTTAAATCTCTAAATGTTGCTATGTCATTTCCTCCCTTTCAGTTATTATGAGCTGTTCAAAGCCAGTCAGCTTTTTTTTTTTTCCTCATTTCATTTTCAATCCCGAATATTTTAGGAACAGCTCTGTGATTTGGTAGGAAAGAGATAGATGGCCTCCTCGCATGTGTCATTGACCATCTTTGGAAGCTGTTGGGGTAAATCCTCCACTCTACTCAGAGAGAAGCTCCTCTCTGTGAAGTTATGTATACATGCTGTGGCTACTGGTCTACATTTTGTGAAGGATTGCCATTGATTATTGTTCACCTGTGTTCCCAACTCCTGCCTCTCTGTGCTCTAGGGTTTTTCTTATATTATGATGGAAAGCCCACATATACTTCCATTAAATTTAACTCAAACTTTGGGTTTCATGACATTGGAAAGGTTTTCCTTCATTTTGGATTCCATTTTCTTCACAACTTTAAACTCCTTAAAGTGTCTTTTTTTTTATTCTTTCTTTTTTTAAAATTTTGTTTGGATATTTCAATGAGAATTAGATAGTAATGGGTGTCAGTTTGCCAGTGGGTGTCTTCCTCTAAATTATTGCAGAACTTTTCAGGTTTGCTCCCTACCAAGTGTCTTTTTTTGCTCCTAACTTCATTGTGGATTTGAATTATATTTTTGTAATTTTAATTTCCTTGCAACCTCTTGTTTTCTTATTTTCATCTCAGTATTACATTTCCAACCAATTTGAAAACTGCTGTCTACATTCATCAATTTTCAGTTTTGATTTTTTAACAAAATATAAGTATCGAGGCTTCTATTCTATTTTGGGCAATGGCATTTTCCCTTTTAGAAATTTTTGCATTCAGCAGCATTGACCTAAACTGTTGTGTTTCTGGTGAGGTATTTTTCTACCATAGGAGGCTGACACTGATGGATCTTTTCTTTTTTGTTTTGAGGGGGGCAGGCTGCACCTGCGCATATAGAAGTTTCAGGCTAGGGATCAAATCAGAGCTATAGCTTCTGGCCTACGCCACAGTCACAGCAACGTGGATCTGAGCCGCGTCTGCAACCTATACCACAGCTTGGCACAAGTCTGGATCCTTAACCCACTAAGCAAGGCCAGGGATTGAACCCACGTCCACATGGATACTGGTTGGGTTCATTACCACTGAGCCACAATGGGAACTCTACCCATCTCTAAAATTTTCCATGTCTGAACTTCATGCCTGTAACATCGCTTAAGTGTATCTATCAGGATTTAGTTCTTTTGCGTGTAACAGTTGTGATTACTGTGCTTTATTTGTTGTACATAACAAGCAATGCACTACTGATGCAGGTGAGTAAGGAGATCCTCAAGATCCAAGCTTCTAGTTTCCTTGTCTTCCATTCTTAGTATGTGGCTTTTATTCTTATTGTTTTGAGACAGCTGATCTACCTTCTAGTATCATGTTTGTGTTCCAAGCAGGAGGAAAGGGATGAGCAGAGAAGAAAAGAAAAAAGCACCCATTTTCAAAACTTAACCTTTTCTCTTAATCAGAAAAATGATAGCTTATATGGAAGGCTTTCATAATATACTTCCATTTATATCTCATTGACCGAATCTATATTTTTGGCTATTCTAAACTTAAGGGAGTCATTTTTAAAATTAAATTTATTGCAGTCTAATTTACATGCAACAAAATTCACACATTTTATATATAGAGAACTTTGACCTTTGACAGTTGACTCCTCTGTAATTACTGCCTCGATCAAGATACAAAACATTTCCACCTTGAGGAAGCAGCATTAACCGAGCACTTTGCCGTTTCGAACAAAAGTGAGATTTAGTTCTGAAAGGAAGCAGAAAACAAATGATATTAGGTGGTCAATAGGCAACATTGTAATACTAAGATTAAATGATGTACTTAAATAATGGTTTGGAAAAGCAAAATTAAAAAACAGGGAATACCCATAAGCAGGGGGTGGCTTCAATTATTAGTTAAAACACGAACCAGACAAACCCCCCTGGATCTTTTTGTCTCAGTTTTCTAATATTAAAAAAAAAAAAAAGATTTTAAAAAGTTCTTGAACGTGTTAATGACTGTGGTTCAAATCAAGGGAGGTAACTGAGATCTGTAAAGCTCCATTCAAATATAAGGAATTGTCTTTCTTTTTCCATAGTTAGAGGTGTTTGTAGTTGTAAATGATATTGAGCTTGATTTACTGGCCTGAAATACTACAGTTGTGAAATTCAAATATAATTTAAAAATGTACTAACTTTTAACTTGCTAATGGCCTATAAATCTAGAGAGAGGAAATGTTATATTTGCAGTGTTATCAGTTCTCTTTCAAAGTAAATCTCTTTCAGTTGGATAACAACAGTGCTAAATGTATAATTTCCTGAAACTCTTAGACTATATGTACATTTATGGCTAATAAATTCTTACATGATTTCTCAGTTATTAATATTTTGAATCTTTACAGTCTTCCATTTAATGTGAAATATGAATTTTATTTTGAGAAATTGCCCTTTTTGTAAAAATCAAATGATGCTGAATTTTTAGAGTATTTCAGAAGACCATTTTAAAATTTGTTCTCTCTTTTAAGGGGAAAAAAACCCCACAGTCTTGGTATTCAACCCTTGGAATCAGTTGAAAAAGGTAGAAAATCAAAACCTATTGTGAGAATTTGGGGACACTCCAGATCCAGAGCCCTTGATTTCTTGTTATACACAATCTGTGAAGAAATGTGATCATTCGTAATATTTATTACTCTCAGTGTTTTGTCACAACACTACCGTGAATTCAACATCTTGCCCTAATGTGGCTCTTTCCTTTAAACTTTTATAATCGGTGTCAAATAATACTAGTCTTCGGTGAAAATAAATGTATCCAGTAATCCAGGATAGTTTTTTCTTCTGGCCTATTAAATTTTCATTAAAAATCATTTATTATTTTAAGTTAAAGTCTTTGTTGTTTTGTTCATAAAATTTCTAGGTTGGATTCAGCAATGGCTTTGTTGGTCCTTGGGGAGGCTGCCAAATTAAACATAGCCTGTTTGAAAGCTTTAATGGACCTAATGAAAGATTTTCTTTTAAGCGTCATGTCGGTTCAGAATCAGGTAACAGAATATTGTTAATTAAAGTGTGCAAAAAGACCTAAACTGAAACAAATTTTATCCTACATCACATTAGGGCTTATAATAAGCATAACTTTGTAGTAGCAGTTTTAACTAAATATAAAAGTAAGTGCATATTTACCATGTATATCAGTATAACTAGATATAGATGTAGATAGAGAGAGTGAAATAGATTGTACTAAAATGTACACACATAAGCAGAATTTTAAACTTTATTAACAAACTTGAGATCATATAGTCATATATGGTTTAGTTTCCTATTTAAGACTTTTTTTGTTGTCATTACGTATTATTTAAATTGACATTTTAGTGATGAGATAATTTAACCATTTCTCTGTTGCTGAATATTGCGCTTGTTTTTAATTCACAGTTAATTTAATTATTCACAGTTAATTACAGATAATGTTGAACTGTTATTCTGATACAAAAAACTTTTATCTGCATTTATGACTCTTTAGAGTAAATTTATAAAGTTAAATAATTGTGTGATAGACCATGAACTTTTTTTTTTCTTTTTTGGCCATACCTGTGACCTATGGAAGTTCCCTGGCCGGGGATTGAATCCTACACCACAACTATGGCAATGCCAGATCCTTAACCTCCTGCCCCAGGCTGGGGATTGAACCTGTGCTTCAGCAGTGATGTGAGATGCAACAGAGGAACGCTGAATCTTAACCCGCTGTGCCACAGCAGGAACTCCTATGAACTTACTTTTAATGTTCTTAGAACGGTTGTCCAGATTCCTCTCCAGAAGACAAGATTTTCTTGCTTTCCTATGAAAAAAATGTATAAAAGTGCACATACAAGAACTGAACTTGAGGGAGTTCCCATCGTGGCTCAGCAGTTAACGAATCTGACTAGGAACCATGAGGTTGCAGGTTTGATTCCTGGCCTCACTCAGTGGGTTAAGGGTCTGACGTTGCTGTGGACTGTGGTGTAGGTTGCAGATGCGGCTCGGATTCCACGTTGCTGGGTCTGTGGCGTAAGGCGACGGCTACTGCTCCAATTAGACCCCTAGCCTGGGAACCTCCATGTGCTGTGGGTGTGGTCCTAGAAAAGGCAAAAAGACAAAAAAAAAAAGAAAAAAGAAAACGAAAGAAAAAAAAGAACCGAATTTTATATAAAAAGATTCTTTTATAATATAAAATAATAGTGTATCTCATTGGATTAATTTATATTCCATTGATTACTAAGGAATTTGAAAAGTTCTTTATATACTTTTTAGCTATTTTTTTTATTCTTTGAATTAAGTTTTATGCAATCTACCTTGGAAAACATGTTTTTTAATGAGTTCATTTTAGAAATATTAGTTGATTATGGTCTTTTAACAGCTCTATAAAATTTATAGCTACTTATAAGAAATAAGTATGGTGTGTAGTTCTTCATTATGACAGGGCATACTTTGATTCTCTAATAGCTATTTTCTCATTTTAGGAAGAAAGCTGCAAGGTAGATTTTTCCTGGGCCTGGAATGTAGTGTTCATATATATAACAATTCTTGCAGAAATCTGCTTGTATGCAGCCAATTCTTATTTGCGAAAAACTGCTTTAGTTGGTTTCTGCGACTGTGGAAGTTCACAAAAAGATATTTTACCTCTGGACAAATCAGAACAACAGCCAGAATTGAGGGAAACAAGTATTTTAGGTCTTTTGGAATATTTTTCTTCAAAAACATCAGATAATTGTAAGTAAATTATTTTCCTACTTGGGAAATATTTTTAAGATGTCCCTGTCTGTGTATAATAATAAGCTTTTTATAAAAAGTTAACATTTTGAAATGGTAAATAATTTTAAATTTAGTAAGACTTTGTACACGCTTAGGAAGTCTATTTTATAACATGGAAAATTTTGATCAATAATTTAAAAAACAACTGAAATGTACACTAGAGTTGGTTGCTTTATGATTCAAATTATGTTCCTTGGAAACAAGAGATGACCTTAGGAAAACTTATGAGATGTATGTTAAGTTTGTTTGTTCTTTTCCCCATAAGGCCTTCTCTTCCATCTTCTCCACTTTCTCTAGGCATCTACTGATTCTATTGTTCTCCCTCCAACTCCAGAGAATTTCTCTTTAATACTCAGATATTGTAGTACATTCTTCACACCTCACATCTTACATTCCATCAGAAGGTACCCGTCTTGTGTCTCAAGATTAAAGGTTGTTTTGCTGTTATTGTTTATGAGGGTTATTAGAATAAAATACTTTTGTTTTTAAAAGGGAGCTATAGGGATGATATTAATTCAGAGGTATCCTTTTAGGTTAATTATAACTCTTCCTTATGAATATCATATAGTCTACATGTTATTATAGTTTGTTATGTATATGACTCTCACTTCCACTAAGTCATGAAATAACTGAGATGGGATAATCACATCTGAATTATATTCGTTTTATCCCAGCATCTAGCATAGTATTTAGCATATAGTAATTGGGCAATAATGATAGTGGATTTATTGTGTAGTTAAATCAACCCCTGAATTTCAAATATAATCACAAGATTATTTTCAAGTATGGAGGAGTCCAGATAGCGTCTTTCCTTAGAACCGTAACTCACTGATTTGGGATAAATTATGCTTGAATATAATTTCAAATATTAAGACCTTCATAGCAGATATTAATTTCATTTTCTAAAACTTGGGATTTTAAAATTATGTTCAATAAACTTACGGTTTACTCGGTAGGTTGGAACCTATCATTTTGAAGTACAGTTTACTTGGCCTTGGCCCACCTTTGAAGACGATTATGTTTATTTTTTATTACTGCCAGTTGTAAACATCTTTTTAGTCATTAGCAGACCAGTTGTATTTTGCTGATGTTTATACTATTGATAAAGTAAAGAGGTAGTCACTTCTTTCACTGTTAACATTCTTTTTAGTATTTGGAATGGTCAGAGGTTTTCCTATGTAGCAGCTGTGACTTTTAAACTGCCACTAAACAGATTCATATAATAATTTGGGGCCTTTAATTTTTTTTTTTTTGCCTGGTTTTGTAACTTGTTCTTTATGTCTTCTATTACTGTTCTTCAGTGATGAACTCAGAAGACATTCTTCCATGTGGAGGATCTTTACTCCTAGAAGCCTCTGGCCTCCCTCTGGCACTGACCTTGAGCACTGGTAAAATCTCATGTTGCTGGGTTGTATCTTTCTGTGGATACACAAATTTTCCTTCCTTCTCTGCAGCCTGATTTTTTTCCTAGCCAGTTGATGATTTCAATGCATTCATTTGCTTATTGTTGATCTTTCTTTGAAGTTTCTTATTTTCTCATGAAGTCTTTATTTTGATGGCATGGGCATGACGTCTTGGAAGAGATTTTTTGCATTTGTTCTTAACTATCTACAGCTGTATATTGCTCAGCCTCCTGAACAATACACCCCCTAATCTTCCTAGCTCAAAAATTCGTCACTTTCCCTATAATTGTTTCTCTGTTAACAGTAGAGCTCTTGAGTTGTTGGTGTTTATTTGAGCTTTCTTTTTTCTAAGCAGTGCTTATTGAGAACTGTCTGTGAGCTTGGACCTGCCAAGAGTAGTCATCCTTGGTCCGTGTTCTCTCATCTTTCTCTTCTTTATAAATCTGAATGAGTACACTTATTTCTCATTGGGATGAATGCAAACCGGTTGAAAAGCATGATATTCAAGAAAAAGCAAATTCGATGTGTCCCTGGAGCTAGCTTCTTGGATTCCTGTACTATAAGTGATAGTTTCATTCAGGTTGATATTTTTGTTTAATTACTGATTGAATAAGTCCTGTGGGAAATCTTGAATTTCATTGTACCAACCACCAGACAATGTCATGGATCAAAGAGCCTTTTTCACAGATCACATGGTATCTGCATTTTATTCTTTACATGGCAGTATAATGGAGAGGTAGGAGGCAGTTTTTAACAGACTTAGTTCTGGAAGGAGGTACCCTTTGAATATCCACAAGTGATGCAGGGGCAGTGGGAGAATTTCTGTTTTCCTTGAGAGCCTTCTTATGCTTATACTTCAATTCAGAGGTGAAATAATTAAACAGCATTTTGTGAATGTTTTCTCAGCCAACGTGGAAAAATAGATGTTTCTAACTGTGGAATACCTTTAAAGATTTGAGCTTCAATAAAGAGGATAGCTATATCAAAATTGCCTCCTCTGCAGTCAAAAGTCAATAAACTTTCTTGGACATGAAACTTCTTGTACAAGCCATAAATAATACTAGTGGCAATTTGCCTCGTGAATGATTTTGAGTGTTTTGAAACACTTAATATTTAAAGCATCTTTGTGATTTCTCATGGGGAAGGAACACTTAAAATAAGTTGCTTATCTGATGATTGTTTTGTTAAAGATGTCTGAAGAGTATGAGAAAATTTTACAATTTTCTTCATCTTTGTCAGAACCAGAGAATATACCCCCTCTGGGCATAAGCTTTTGGTCTCCTCTTTGTGTTCATATTGGATTTTTGACTGTCCTGTATCAGTCACTACTGTGAAAAACCATTACTTTACATGACTGTACACATGCCTAGTCAAATATTTCCAGTCAAATGATGGGCTTTAAAATTTTTGTTGATGTGATTTATTATAACTTGATATTTTTGTAGCATCACTGGTTGATGTTTTCATGCAGGGACAATAACTGTGTTTGGGTTGTGTTGCTTGCATGATCATTGATAATGATCACCAATTCTGTGAGGCCTCTGTGCAGGCTTTGTCAAGATGATGACTAGAGTGGGTAGGTTTGTCTTTTTGGAAAGTAAGATAAAGAACCTGGAGCTGCTGCTTTATTTGATTGAAAATAATTTTTTTCTCATAATTTTACCCTTAAAGTAAGTAAATTTTTTTGTTTAGAGTGAAAGAACAAATTCTGGAGTCACACATATTTGCATTTTTTTTTTTTATTTTCCCACTGTACAGCAAGGGGATCAAGTTATCCTTACATGTATACATTACATTTTTTTCCCCCACCCTTTGTTCTGTTGCAACATGAGTATCTAGGCATAGTTCTCAATGCTACTCAGCAGGATCTCCTTGTAAATCTATTCTAAGTTGTGTCTGCTAATCCCAAACTCCCGATCCCTCCCACTCCCTCCCTCTCCTATCAGGCAGCCACAAGTCTATTTTCGAAGTCCATGATTTTCTTTTCTGTGGAGATGTTCATTTGTGCTGGATATTAGATTCCAGGTATAAGTGATATCATATGGTATTTGTCTTTGTCTTTCTGGCTAATTTCACTCAGTATGAGAGTCTCTAGTTCCATCCATGTTGCTGCAACATATTTGCGTTTTAATTCTGTCACTTGTATCTTGAAATACTAGGTCGAATTACTTAATCTTACTGACTTGATTTCTTTACCTGACAATTAAGAATACTATTTAGAGAGTTCCCGTCATGGTTAACGAACTAGTATCCATGAGGACGAGAGTTTGATCTCTGGCCTCGCTCAGTGGGTTAAGGATCTGGTGTTGCTGTGAGCTGTGGCATAGGTCGCAGATGGGACTCGGATTGTGTTGCTGTGGCTCTGGTGTAGGCTGGTGGCTACAGCTCCGAATCGACCCCTAGCATGGGAACCTCCAAATACTGTGGGTATGGCCCTAAAAACACACACACACACACACACACACACACACACACAAAAGAATACTATTCATATCATGGGACTTCTTGTGAGAAAAATCTGTGAAAACACATACACACTTGGCATAGTACCTCAAATAGTGAAGATCCAATTAATGTTAATAGATGTTATGGTTGCTAATGTAATTAATGTTGTTATAATGAGGAATGCATCACTGAGGAAGGTTTTTTCCCAACACTTAGACCTATGTACACTTTGTACCCTGGGGATCCTATTTTGTTTACATAAAAAGATGTAAATGACATTGGAAAACCATTTAACATTTTTATCCATAATCTTTTTATGAATGAGTGAAATAGTGTTCTTATGGGCCATTTTTATATAAAGCTCTTAATAGAAAGAAACTCTTCAAATCATAGTTTCATGAAGGCAGTGTCATGGGAAACAAAAGCAATAACTTCCATGAAGATAATTTCCTGTGATCTTATCTGATATAGGAGCAGAACTTGAAGCATTTAGAGAACTGTGTGGCCACTTAGCATGTACCTTTTTCATTCTGAGATTTTGTGTCAGACATACTTTTCATAGAAGCAAATGTCTGTAAATTTTAGAGTGTGGTCTCTGGCCAGTGCCGTTGTGTTGAGTTTTAGTGTTTTAGATTGAGTAGACATTTCTACGTGTGCTTATAAATAGCAATTATACACTTAATATCTGGTTGAAACTCAAAGTATCTGACTTACAGTATTCCTTTCACGAAGGACCATCTTATACACCTGCTGCTATGGACTGAATTGTGTCCCTTCACCCTCAAAATTCACATGTTGAAACCATAACCCCCCAATGTGACTGATTTGGAGACAGGTCCCACAGGGAGGTAATTAAATGAGATCATGAGATTGGGGCCCTGATATTATAGGATTAGTGTTCTTACAAGAAAGACACTGGAGAGCTCACTCTTCATCACATGAGGACGCAGGGAGAAGACAGCCAATCTAAAAGCCAGGAAAAAAGCCCTCTCTGTATACACATTCAGATGATGCCTTTATCTTAGACATCTCAGCTTCCAGAACAGTGAGAAAATAAATTCTGTTGTGTAAGACAGCCAGTCCATTGTACTTTGTTATGGCAGCCCGAGCAGACTGATACACCTCCCAGTGGTGTTGAGCTGTAGGCAGGTTAGAATATACTCAAGTGCCTAAGGAAATCATCATTGGAAAAAAAAGTTTTACTGGGTAGTACCTAGAAAAGACAACTTTGAATTGAAAAAATTATCAGGGAAGATGATAAAAATGAATTTATTTAAACATGGTAAGTAATTTTCTTTTTCTTTTTTGGCCATGCTTGCAGCCTGTAGAAGGTCTTTGGGCCAGAAATTGAACCCACAACACAGCAGTGACCCAAGCCACTATAGTGCAAACGCCAGATCCTTAGCCCACTCCCCCACATGGGAACTCCTAAACACACAGAATTTTTTTTTAAGGGCTGCAACTGCAGTTTATGGAAGTTCCAGGCTATGGGTTGAATCAGAGCTATAGCTGCTGGCCTATACCACAGCCACAGCAACAATGAATCTGAGCCATATCTGCAACCTACACCAGAGCTCACGGCAATGACAGATCCTTTATCCCACTGAGCAAGGCCAGAAATCAAACCCACATCCTCACGGATACTAGTTGGGTTTGTTACTGCTGAGCCATGATGGGAACTCCATAAACACACAACATTTTTGCTTGATCCTGGTTGAAATTCTGATTTTGAGAAATACTTTGTCCTGATGGGTAATGGAGGATAATAATAGTTAATATTTATTAACTATTACTATGTGCCACACATGATTTTAGGCATGTAGCATGCATCACCTGATTTGTTAATCATTACAGCAAGACAGCATCATAGATTTATATTTTGTCTTTTTTTTCTTTTTAAGGGACGCACCCATGGCATATGTAGGTTCCCAGGTTAGGGGTCCAGTTGGAGCTGTAGCCACTGACCTACACCACAGCCACAGCCATGCAGGATCTGAGCCATGTCTGCGACCTACACCACAGCTCATGGCAACGCCGCATCCTTGACCCACTGAGCAAGGCCAGGGATCAAACTTACGTCCTCATGGGTGCTAGTCGGGTTTGTCAGCTGCTGAGCCATGACAGGAACTCCATCATAGATATTTATATTATCCCATTTTATAGATGAGAAAACTGAGGCACTAAGAATTTATTTGTCCAAGGAAATTTAGTTGGTAAGTGGTAGACATGAGGCTTAACCTAGGTGATGTGGCTTCAAAGTCTGCCCTAATTACTACCTCATTGTACTGAGCTAACGAGGTTATTTAACCTGTTGAGCGAAATTTTAGAATAATTGTCCATTTGCATGTTCAATAATATGAAACAGATGACTGAGAAATTTTCTGTGACAGTCGTTGTCCTACAGCACGGCTTGTAAAATCATTTTCAGACTTTGTATCATATGAGGTCCTTATTTCCAATATAAATTCTGGAATTTTGGATCCAAAATATTAACAATGGACTCCAGGAATCTGTATTAGTAAACCACTTTTTTTTTTTTTTTTTTTTGCTTTTTTAGGGCCATACCTGTGGCATATGGAGGTTCCCAGGCTGAGGGTCGAATTGGAGCTGCAGCCGCCGGCCTACACCCCAGCCACAGCAACACCAGATCCAAGCTGTGTCTGAGACCTACACCACAGCTCATGTCAACGCCGGATCCTTAACCCACTGAGGGAAGCCAGGGATTGAACCTGCATCCTCATGTATTCTAGTCGGGTTTGTTAATCGCTGAGCTACGAAGGGAACTCCAGTAAACCACTTCTGACATTATATTTTGAGAAAACCTAGCTTACAAATTTCACTGTAAACAAGATGGTAAAATGTTCTCATCAGAGGAAAATACTTTTCCTCCTTATTACAGACTGTTCTGCATCCAGACAGCTAGTCCTTATATCAGATGATTTATATATAACATTACAAAGTGGGAAACATGGCTTTGTGTTCTGCACTATATTTGAAGTGTCATCATCTGTATGCCTACTTTAGTTTTTTGAATGATAAAATAATAGATTTTTAACAAGCTGTGATTATCTGAAATCTGTGCTGTGAAAATGGTCTATTGGGTGAGACATTGATTAAGTGCATTTCATATAAGAAATAGATAATGAATGATAGAATGAAACTATCACAGGATAGTAATCTTGTCCACCATATAATTCTCATCCAGGGTGCAAACCTCTCCTAGGCTCTTTGCAAATAGTGCACAGCCGTGTTCTGCTCACAAGTCAGCAGAGATGAGCACCCTCTCTCCCCCAAGGCAGGTTATTCCATTTTTGAACGCTGTGAGGGAATCTTCTTTATATTACAGTGAAATCTGGCTTTCTATGTCTCCCAAACTTTTGCTTAAGTTTTGCCTCCTGGAGCCAATCATAAAAAGTCTGTTCCATTTCCCACATCCATGCCGTGCAAACACTTGAAGGTAATTGCTTTGGTTCCCTTTCTCCACCTCTCCGCTCTGCTATCATCTTGCATCTCTTCACTTACTGACAAGTTCCCGTGGTAACTTTTTGTAATGAATGAAAAAGATATTTTCAGTATGGTTTATAATTAACTTAAGTGTGCTGGCAGGTTGTAGTGTCATGAACTTTTACTAAATGTGTAGTCATTTATCTCAGTGTTATAGTACGATGTGAAGATGGATAGGGCTCAGGTATTTTTCCATTCGCTGGTGTCTGTGAACGGAAAAAGTAAATATGACATTTTCCCTTTCAGTCTTTTGTGGGGAATTATTTTCTTAAACTGGTTCGACAATGATTGCAGTGAATGAAATAGGTGTCACAGTTGTAAAATAACCTCGTCTACTTCATTTTGATTCATTTTAACCTCGGAAAAAACATTAGCACAGAGTAATATTTCCTTTTTAAAAAGTAAATGAAAGTTAATTGGAATCTAAGAACCAATTGAAACTTTTAATGATACTCTATTAAATCTTCAATATAGTTCTTACCTTGGTGAAGGTTATTCAGCAAAATAATCAGTAATAAGGTTGTGTTTTTTAATATTTAACTCCTTTAATAATCCGCACACGTTAGCCGTAGGATTCAGGCAACCTTTATGATTCACAATTCTGTGTGTTGACAGATCTTAGTACTGATGATATCAAATATACATAAGGAAGTTAACCAAATGCATCTTTGTTTTTTTCTTCTTTTTTTTTTACTTCATTTTATTGTCAGAAAATCACTTCACGAGACCTACTTTCTTAAAATTTCAAGTGTACAGTATGTTATTGTTGACTCTAGGTACAGCGTTGTCAGTAGCTCTCTAAAGCTTATTCCACCTTGCTTGATTGAAACTTCATGCCTTTTGGTTAGTCTCTCCATTTCTCCTTTCCTTCACCTCCTGGAAACCACAATTTCACTCCTTGATTTTATGAATATGGCTATAATTCGTGTTAGTGAAATCTTGCAGTGTTGTTTTTCTGTGACTGACCTATTGCACTTAGCGTCATGTACTCAAAGTTCATATGTGTTGTTGCATATGGTAAAAATTCCATCATTTTAAAGGCTGAGTAGTATTCCATTGCAGATCTGTACCACAGTTTCTTTATTCATCTCTTCATGGACATTTATGTTGTTTTTATGTCTTGGTTATTGTGAGCAGTGCTGCAAGGAACATAGGACCTAATAGCTCTTTGAGTTCCTGATTTCACTTCTTTTGAAGATATGTAAAGCCAAAAGTGGGATTTCTTGGTCATATGGTAATTCTGTTTGTAACTTTTTGAGGAACCTTGAAACTATTTTACATAGCAGCTGCACCATGTTGCATTCCCACCAACAATATGCAGTCTTCCCCATTTCAGCAAACACTTCTTGTATGTATGTATGTATTTATTTATTTATTTTGAACAATGGCCATCCTGGCAGGTGTGAGGTAATATCTCATTGTGGTTTTGATTTGCATTTCTATGATCATTCTTGACTTGGAGCATTTTTTCCATGCATCTGTTGAACATTTCTATCTTGTCCTTTGTTCATGCATTGTCCTCTTGACATTGTGGACGTCTTTATGAAATTATTTTCAGTTTTCTTCCAGGGAAATCACATAGTGCTGTCTCATTAGGGTTCATTTCTAGAGATTTTTCTTATTGTTTTGTTTGAAACACTATTGCCTGATTGTCCGGTGAAGAGATATATTTCAAAGAATCAATGTTTTCCTTTGACTCTTTTTTTTATTTTTTTAATTTTTAATTTTTTATTTTATTTTTTTTATTTTCTCACTGTACAGCAAGGGGATCAAGTTATCCTTACATGTATACATTACAATTACATTTTCCTTTGACTCTTAATGGAGTTTTGATCCATCTTTATGTGATAAACATAGTTATTAATTTCATTATCATGTAAAAATTATTGGAAATTCTGCAAGCCTTTCAAAGGAAATTATATTTTTTTTCTCCTTTTTTTTTTTTGCTTTTAAGGGCTGCACCCATGGCATATTGAGTTTCCCAGGCTAGTAGGGGTCCAGTCGGAGCTACAGTTGCTGGTCTGTGCCACAGCCACAGCAACATCAGGTCCAAGCCGTGTCTGCAACCTGCACCACAGCTCATGGCAATGCTGGATACTTAACCTACTGAGCGAGGCTAGGGATTGAACCCACAATCTCATAGTTCCTTGTCAGATTCATTTCCTCTATGCCACGATGGGAACTCCAAAGTATATTTTTCTAAAACGTAATGATGTTCAGGCACTTAAGAAAAGTTGTTATATAAATTAATGAGACTATCCAGTGAGTATAGCTTCTGATATCAATTGATTTAAATTGGTAAAAATTTGTATTTTGAGGAAGGTTTAAGTTCCAAGTCACAGAAGACTCAAATCAGAATGGTTTTTAAATATCTTTGTTTTATTCTTTTAGAGAGTTGTAAATGTTACATAACTTTCTCCAGGGTGCCATTCATCATCAGTCTATAGATTTCAGGTTTATTTTTTTGTAATCCTCAGCCAGGGCTAGCCTAAGGACACTCTGTAGATACATTCTCTTCCTCCTAAATGTCACTAGTCTATTTAGCTGAAGATCCCATTGACAAAGAGCTTAACCTGGGTCACAAGCCTTTTTCTTTTCTATTTTTAACTTTTTGAGAAACATCCCAAAGATTCCTCCCAGTAAAGGGAATGAATGGATCACAGGCCCTCTGTACAATTCATACCTTCTTAAAAGATACAGGGTTTAGGGTTGGTTAATTTAGTGGCTCAAAAACTTCACTGATCCAATCATCTGTCAATGGAAGAAAAAAACAAAAAAACCCCCAAAACTTCACTGAGGGCCTAGGTTTCTTCTAAGTTTCTTTACTTCTCTAATGGACTTTACCAAATTATAGATTGTGTTTTTAATAATCATTTTATATCTCTTTGTTAGCTAGGTGTATATTTGGCTAGGTGTAATAAAAATACATGAGAGTAAACAAAATGAAAATTTATTTCTCTCCTACATAAAATCAGTTTAGGAATAGGCAATCTGAGGCTGGTATGAGGGTTTAAGAAGTTCTCAGGGAGGCATGTTCATTGTTGTTCTGCTATTCTGAATGTGTAGAAGGGAAGGATGGTAATACACATTTTCTACCAAGTCTTCTTAACACGAAGCATCAAATAGTTTTACTGCTGTGAATGTGTTGGTTATAATCATATGGCCACACAAAGGGGCACTTTGAGGGTTTTACTTGTTTTTAGCTTTTAGCTGAGTATCACTGAGCCAAGTTGAAAACTGATTCATATTACTAAGGAAGGAGGGAAGCGTGAATATTGTGAAGAAACTTGCTATCTGTGCAAAACTTGTACCAAATTTGGTCCTTTTTGGGTCAGGGAATATATGTATTTTATTCTTCATTGCATCACTACATTCCCTAAAACACTGCCTTGCTCAGAGTAGGCACTTAGTAAGCAAGTATTGAGTGTATGAATGGATGAAGGAAAGGAAATGGACACTGTAATGAGATTTTTATTATGAGGTTCATTTTCAGTTCAGAATTATCACTAAACACTATCTTTATACATTGCATATGTAAGTGCTTCATTTATTCTTATTATCTAAAGAATATTTAACATCAGTTCTTTTCAGTCCAGTAGAGAGGGGAATGTCCATTTGTTTACTCATTATAATGGGAATATGAACATCTTTTTTTTTTTTTTGTCTTTTGTCTTTTGTCTTTTTAAGGCCACAATTACCTGTGGCATTTGGACGTTCCCAGGCTAGGGGTCTGATCGGGTCTGTAGCTGCCAGCCTACACCACAGCCACAGCAACGCCATATCTGAGCCGCGTCTGTGACCTACACCACAGCTCACTGCAATGCCGGATCCTTAGCCCGGTGAGTGAGGACAGGGATTGAACCCACAACCTCATGGTTCCTAGTTGTATTCTTTTCCGCTGTGCCGTCACAGGAACTCTGGGACAATGAACATCCTTTATGTATGTCATTCCATAGTAATGACTCATGGGACACCAAAGAGATTTGAACACAACTTTGGATAAACATGGGTACATACGGTTACAGAAAGTATGACTCAGCCTGTAGTTTTAAGACTATTTTAAGTCAGAATTTGGAGAAAGGAAGAAGACAGAGGTGGAAATAGGATGGTGGGTGCTAAATAAACACCAAAAGTTAATAGACCATTTTGGAAACCAGCCTATCTGAATGGATGTTGGGTTCTGATATCTAAATTTTGATAGATGCAATACAAAATGTCTTGGATTTCAAGGTGAATCTGAATTTCTTTCTAAACCTCGGAAACTTTAATAACTCTTGAGAAAACTTTCATGTGAGGAAAATTCATTTGGACATCAGACCATCCAGACTTTGCTAAATAAACATATTCCACTCTTACTTTGAACATTTGGAATTCTATTAGTTCACTGAAGGGCAGGCCTTGTTGTGACGATTATGGATTCCTACCTCAAAAACGTCATCAATTTATCTGTAGAAAAATATTCCCTACAAGCAGAGGTTTATTTAGAGAGAAACCAATGACATTTAATTTTCATTGCCTTTCACCACATAGGACCCTTCTAAAATCCTAGGAAGGACATTAGAAATATCTTTTCATGAAGAGAAAGTCTTTTTAAACTCTGAAAAAAATAAGATTTTTGATGGTGTCCTTTATTTTATTATTTTTTTAATAGTTATTTCCCCAATACATTTTTTTTTCTACCGTACTGCATGGTGACCCAGTTACACATCCATGTACGCATTCTTTTTTCTCCCATTATCATGCTCCATCCTAAGTGACTAGACAGAGTTCCCAGTGCTACGCAGCAGGATCTCATTGCTAATCCATTCCAAAGGCAATAGTTTGTATCTATTAATCCCAAGATCCCCAAAGAAAAATAAGATTTTTAAAATAGTTTTTGATTTTAATAGTTTTTGAAAAAGAAGGCTTTGAAACTCTATACGCTTTGGCTGTTATAAAATCTAATTCTGCCCCTCCCATGGGTTGAACTACCTTAGATACTAGCAACTCATAACCCTGTAGCTATTAACACTGTTCTTTATGTCTAGTAAGCATTTAGCAAGTTATGTCATTGCTGACAGCCTGTCAGCTGAGAAAAACCTTTCCATGTTTTGAGGATAATTATAGTTAGCAAAAACCATTCTAATTAGAGTTGAGGAGTAATTTGATGTTACTGAAGAGTTATTGTTGAAATTATTTCTAAATCACGATGAATATATCTTTGCCTAGGAGGATTTTAAAGTGGTTGTTGGTCTCAAACCTTGTCATTAAACATGTTTTATTCTGGGTATCCTCGCAACCAGCTTTCCGGGAAAAGATACGGCCAGATATTTTCCTCTTTCTTTTTTTACATACAAGGTGGTGGTAACTAGGGGTTAGAACTGGACATGTTGCTCGGAAACTGGCCTTGCACCTGGGACCTCAGAGACCTCCCAGAATGGACCGAGTTGCTGCTGCAGGCACTCTTTCCTCCCTTCCATTTATTGCAGCCTTTGGCCGAGCTGCTGCAGGGGAGGAAAGAGTTGCTCTCTGAAATGTGTGAAAAGAGCTGGAAATTTTAAGCATGAGGTACAGGACAAAAAGTCCCTGTGGTCAAATATTCTGAGACTGCCCACTTCTACTTGCATTTTGCAGACTTAGGATAGGAGCTGTAGTTTGTGATCCAAGATGACTTTATACCCAACATACCTGGAAAAAGCTAACCGTGTTCTTCCTTGTCAACACTGCCTCCAGTAATCAAAGCTTCATCTGTGCAGACTGTCGAAAATAGTTCCTAACTGTAGAGGTGAGACTTCATCCTCCAAGTTTACGTGAGAATCTTCCTAAAGCCCCAAATCAACAGGATAAATTATTAATAATTTTTGAGTTAAATAGTGCTGCTACTCTTCTCAGAAAATTTTGCTTTCTTTCCTACAAATGAATCTTCATTTAGGTCTCTACACATTTAAAGGATTCCTGTGAACTCGCTTCTTTAATTTCCTGATATGGTTGTTACTATTCCTTTTGACTGTGACAGCCCAAAACATGAGCTGGACTTTCCAATCAAAAGCTTTTGGCCATATAAAAGTCTTTATCCAAATAAGCCTGCTAAAAATGTCATGGAAACATCCCTTACATTTTTAAAGTGTAAGTGCAAAGATGTGTCCAGTTTGATCCAGTGGTCTAAAATCCATCTGCAGCTGACCCTTGAGCCAGAAATCATGGAGTCTTTCCAAAAGTGTTCATGATGCTAAAATATATTCCAATGTGCCATTTTAGAAAGCAATTTTTGTAATAATATATCTTAGCAGAGGTGAAAAAATTAGATTTTGGCTCCCTATCCAAATTAATTAAGAAGCAAATGTGTATACATTAAAGAAAAAAACACTCTAGGTATTTGTAACTGCCTTTGTTATACAGTCAGAATTATATTAAAATCCTCCAGAGTGGAGTTCCCGTCGTGGCGCAGTGGTTAACGAATCCGACTAGGAACCATGAGGTTGCGGGTTCGGTCCCTGGCCTTGCTCAGTGGGTTAACGATCCGGCGTTGCCATGAGCTGTGGTGTAGGTTGCAGACGCGGCTCGGGTCCCGCGTTGCTGTGGCTCTGGCGTAGGCCGAGGGCTACGGCTCCGATTGGATCCCTAGCCTGGGAATTTCCATATGCCGCGGGAGTGGCCCAAGAAATACCAAAAAGACAAAAAAAAAAAAATCCTCCAGAGTGCTTCAGATTGATTTTTGTTTTGTCATTTAACCTGGTCCAGAAATGAATACTAATACTCTAGTGTCCCTTTCTTCTTCAGCTCTCACATCCATCAAGAGTAACCTGATAATGTATACATGGTTACAGAAATCTCTGATTTAATCTACCACATTTATTCAGTATTTGGTCCAGATATTTCTTAAGGTTTTGGATGAATAGTTATTTCCTTAAAGACATCTGAAGTAGCTACTTACTGGAAGGAATAAGAGAAGGTGAATATGGGGTGAAGGGCAAGAGATTAAGTAAGAAGAGGAGGGAAGACACACCAAAATTGTTGAGTTGTACATGAGTAAATGTTTGCTGGACTGACAACTTAGCTCAGTTGTCAAGTTCTGGACGATGTTAAGCAATTTGTTATGTCTCTCAAAATCTTAGTTTCCTCAATATTATGGATTTTAAATGTTTTTGCATATGCAGTATGCTTTTTTTTTTTAATTTCCAAGAGGATCTTTGTTATTTTTCTTCTCTTTTGTTTGTTGCCTTCAGATACGAAAGCCTGTGAGGGTTAACTACTTCCATAGAGATAGTCCATGTATCTTGCTGGTATTAATTTACTTTAATGAGATTGAAAATGATTCAAAGAATCAGAAGTCTGATACTTCTTTATGTGTATGAATCGTTGTTGTTCTTGAAAAGCAAATGTACTACTTTCTTTTTTGGTTCCCAGTTATAACTCCAGAAGATAATTATTTTTAATTAACAGATTTCCATAATTAACTATGGGAGAAGATAATAAAATTTCAGCAAGGCAAGTTCTAATCAGTTCCTTATATATTTGTCAACATTTTGGCATCCTGCTTGCCATTACATTTCAATTAACTGTCACATGCTAATAAAAAAATCAGCTGACATTTGCTTTTGCTTTATGTTCTCTATCATACCTGGAGCAAAAAAGGGCCTATTAGTAATACTTTGGTGCTCTTTGGTTTATTCTGTTGGATATTTGTTTAAAATGTGTAATGACCAAATATTATACAAAATAACTTTTCATCAGTATTTATATTGTGTATGTGTATAGTGGTAGATACATCATCATTATTATATTATAATATTCTGAAACTAAACATATCCTAGCATTCTACTATACATCCAAAATATGTCCCCAGATTCTCTACCTGTCTTTCTCTCTATGTTGCTCAGGACTCCCTCACTTTTGCAACCACCTGCAAGTTTGGGGAATCCCCGAGACAACCCTTAAGTTTGATAAATTGTGGAGGGACTCACAGAATTTAGCAAAGCCATTTTGATCATGATTATGGTTTATTACAGTGAAAGGATTAAAATCAGCTGAGGAGGAGGTGCATAGGGCAGAGTCCGAGAGGTTCCAAGCACAGAGTTATCCACCGTCCTTTCCAAGTGGACTTGTGTGGAAAGCACTTACTTCTCTCAGAAAACATATATGACAGTTTGCATAGAGTATTGTCACCTATGGAAGGTCACCAAGCTTTGATATCCAGAATTTTTACTGGGGTCCAGTCACATACACATGGCTGACCCCAATCTCCAGCTTCCAAAGGCCAAATAAGTACCAAGGCCCAAGGCTCCCAGGTAAATAAAAACAATCTTTTCAAACTGGACGTTCAAGGTGTAGAGGTGACCTCCCAGAAGCCAAGGGCAAAGACCATTGTACAACTTTACTGTACACCTCCCAAGTCTATGCAATTATCACTTTGCTTATAGACTAACTTCAAAAAGCTCATATTCCACTAAGCCATGACAGGAACTACAAAAAGCTAAAATTCTCCCTGTCTTCCTTCTACTCTCCTTTTCGATCACGAAGCCAAAAAAAAAAAAAAAAGATTTTTATAGAACATACAGCAGGTCAGTTCCCTTCTGCATTAAATGCTCTCTTAGCTTTTTATTACACGAAGAATAAAATCCAAACTTCCTTCCATGGTGAACAAATTGGCTGTGATCACTGAGAGTGTGCCTACCTGTCATTGTCTTGTCTCTTTAAATTAAAAAGTTAACCATTCAGGGAGCTGAGGCAAAGTGCTCCCAGCAGAAGAGATAAAAAGGGCAAAAGGTATTGGCTGTGATCACTGAGAGTGTGCCTACCTGTCATTGTCTTGTCTCTTTAAATTAAAAAGTTAACCATTCAGGGAGCCTCCACCCCAGATATCTTGTACTCTATTTATTCTATCCTTTCTTCTTCGTCTTCCTTTTTTTTTCTTTTCTTTTTTTTGTTTTATTAGGGCCACCCCCATGGCATATGGAAGTTCCCAGGCCAGGGGTCTAATTGGAGCTATAGCTGCTGGCCTATGCCACAGCCACAGTGACACCAGATCTGAGCCATGTCTGTGACCCATACCAAAATTCATGGCAATGATGGATCCTTAATCTATTGAGCGAGGCCAGGGATCAAACCTGCATCCTCATGGATGCTAGTCAGATTAGTTTCCACTGAGCCGTGACAGGAACTACATATTCCATCCTTTCTTCTGTTTTTCTAGGCTTTCAAGCCATTCTAGGTCCATACCTTTTGCCCTTTTTATCTCTTCTGCTGGGAGCACTTTGCCTCAGCTCCCTGAATGGTTAACTTTTTAATTTTTTATTTCTCTTTAGATCTTAGATTGAATACTGTATCCTCATGGAGGTCTTTCACTCTGTTTGTAGTAGTTTTCTTTTTTTAGTCATTGTTGGTCCCATTACCACATCGTATTATTTTTCATACTGATATTGTTCTATTTAGTTTCTGTCCTCTTTCTCCATTAGAATTAAGTGGAATAACATTAAGCAGTAACATTGTCTTTTTCTTTGGTACATAGAATAGTGGTTGGCACATAGCATTGACACAGTAAGTATTTATTAAATAAATGTCTGGCTTCCTGACTGGTTCTTACCTTGGTGTCTTGGCATTGATCTAGTTCTTTCCACACAACATTGCATTTGATAAAGACAGTGTTTTAAACTGCATCTTTCATTCAGGTTACCTTTCAGTGATTCATTTGATTCTGTGGTGCCAAACTGTCACAATTTTAAAGGCTATATTCATTTATAATCATTCATATAAGTAGAAATATTGATATTTCACATTCATGGAATAAAAATCTAGACTAGCAATTTAAGGCTTCCAAGGAGTTCAAACATGCAAATTAAACATTTCTGTAATGCCAGGTTCATAATCTTGGTTTTCAAATGATACAGTTTCTCAATAAATTTTCAAGGCTTATCGAGAATTTAGTTTTGGTTCATTTTTGTTATTTTCTAGGATACGGTCTGCTTAGTGCTGACAGAGACACGTTTTCTCTTAGTACATTTAAAGTAACATCTTTGATAGCTGCCACAGGGTCACTCAAAGCAGAACAGAAGAGTGCCTCGTGTTACAGTCTGGCCCCTGGATGAGGAGTTTCAGGACAGACATGCTTCTCAGCAAGTGTTCAGACGTCCATATGAGAGCACAACCTACTTTTTATGACAGCTGTAACACATCCCATCTGTTTTTATATGATTTTTTTTCCTTTACTAACTGTCAGTCAGTTGGATATAAAAGATTCTCCCTACAAATATATGAAGCAGCAATTTGCTGTAGTTGAAATCAACAAGTAAAAGGCTCACTTTTAAAGTCATCATGGCATTTAAAAATTGAATTTAGAGGGAGTTCCTATTGTGGCTCAGTGGGTTATGAACCTGACTAGTATCCATGAGGACATGGGTTTGATTCCTGCCTTTGCCCAGTGGGTTAAGGATCGGTCTGGTGTTGCCACCAGCTGTGGCGTGGATCCTGTGTTGTCGTGGTGCAGGCCGGCAGCTGCAACTCTGATTTGACACTGTAGTCTGGGAATTTCCATGTGCCTCAGGTGTGGCCATGAAAAGCAAAAACAAAAAACAAAAAAACACAAAAAATTAGTTTAGAGAACACAGTTATTAGAATATATTCTATGGGTTCATCCCTGGTCTCGTGGTCTTAATGGAGACTAAAGATAAACCATATTCAGCACAATGACCGTAGGCTTATAAAGTATTGTTTCTCACTAAACAGTCATTTAAAATATATGAAAGAAGGTGATTTGTATGTACTTTTGTCAGTCACTCTTTTTAATGTAAAGAATTTGAGAATTAAATACATTTATAAATGGGTTAAAAACCACAGTATGTTTTATTTATCATGTTGTTCAAAAACTCCTTTTTATTACTGAGGTTTCTACTCCCTGAATTATTCATTAAAAACTCATAATTGTTTCTCTACTCATATTGAGTTCAGGCCTTATTTTTCTGCTAATAACACAAATCTGTAATTTCACTTCTGTTTTGCTGGAATTATAGTTCTGTTTTTATGACAAGCTACAGGACACTGAGAATCCGATTCACATCACCCACCATCATGCTACATTTATTTATTTCCTTTCTCTCCAAACTGGCTTTTCTTTTCTTTTTTTTTTTTTTTTTGGTCTTTTTGCCATTTCTCAGGCCACTCCTGCGGCATATGGAGGTTCCCAGGCTAGGGGTCGAATCGGAGCTGTAGCCACTGGCCTATGCCAGAGCCACAGCAACACAGGATCCGAGCCATGTCTGCCACCTACACCACAGCTCACGGCAACGCCGGATCCTTAACCCACTGAGCGATGCCAGGGATCAAATCCGAAACCTCATGGTTCCTAGTCGGATTCGTTAACCACTGAGCCATGATGGGAACTCCCCAGACTGGCTTTTCTATGTAATCTCATTTCTTCAAGGGGCTTCATTATTATTTCAATTCCCTGAACTTGAGCATGTACTTTTCCTTTTCACTTCACTCCGTCTTCCTCCTCCGTGGCAAGGAAGTCTTATGAGGTCTTCTGCACAGTGTCTTTGCTTGTCCTTTACTCTCTCATGCCCTTCTACTCAGCACAGTAAAGACCTAGATTACCTCATAAAACTCCCATTTTGGTTTCCCTGTTTATTGCTTGAATAGACATAACATTTCATTCAGCAGACACAACATTACTCTTTTGCTCAAATATCCACCAGTTAATCTGACCTCCTTTATCTTTAGTTGTTAATAACATGACCTCTTCACCTCAGCTTAATTTGAGATCCTTCCTTTCATTCTCTCCTTCTTCTTTTCTTACAACTCCCTCTCTGCTGTCACTGGAGGCTTGAGTGGGCATGGTTCCTGCCCGTTCCTTGGGCACGTGCAGGACCGTGGTGAGCAGGACTGGAAGCTTCGTCATCAGGCCACTGCCAGGTCTGCAGGTCTCAGGCCTGTTACCAGGAGTGTGAATGGATTTGACCCCCATCACGTCCTCCTGCATGCTCCTCCTGCTAGGTCCATGGCTAGGTTCTGGGTGGCAGAACTGCCTCTGGACGCTGTTAGAGTGAGGCTGGGACCAGGTCATGGAGCTGCTCCAGGGTCCACAGTAAGGCCTCCAGCCAATGGGCCTGATATTCAGGACACCAACAGGTACAGGTCCTCCAGAGTCCTTTGGTGAACAAGGCTGGTGGTGGGATGTGGACAAGCAGGCCACCTCCTTCTACCTTCTTAATTTTCCTCCTTTTCTATGAATGGATTAGAAGGCAAGATTGGAAGGAAAGTAATTTTCTGAACTGGAGAGGCTGTGCTTCATTGGATAAAATGATTCCAGCCTTCCCCTGGCTCTCTTATTCATCAGCAGTATGAGGCAAGGGGATTCCATGTTGAAGCACATATGCTCCCTTCTCTCTTTTTTTTTTTAATTTATTTTTTATTTTTATTTATTTATTTTTGTCTTTTTGTCTCTTTTAGGGCTGCACCTGCGGCATATGGAGGTTCCCAGGCTAGGGGTCTAATCGGAGCTGTAGCCGCTGGCCTACACCAGAGCCATAGAAACGCCAGATCCAAACGATATCTGCGACCTACACCACAGCTCATGGAAATGCCAGATCCTTAACCCACTGAGTGAGGCCAGGGATTGAACCTGCAACCTCATGGTTCCTAGTCAGATTTGTTAACCACTGAGCCACATGGGAACTCTGGGCCTTCTCTTTTAAGTGTGGTATGGTCTTCACAGCAGGATGGGAGTGAGGAGTAACTAGAATTTGGGCATGTTATAGGCACTCCCAAGTATTCTAGTTACCATCATAATAAAATTATTATTAGCCTGGATTATGATCCATACTGAATTTGGGAGAGTTGAAGATGGTGAATTTTCAGATTATGCTTATATCTTTACTCAAGAGGGGCATCGAGGAGTTCCAGTGTTACACGAGAGCCTCCCATCCTTTTTCAGAACCTTCCCTTCCTCTTACTTGCTTCACATACACGCAGTCCCTTCATGTTACTCTTTGGGTAAAATAAGTTCATATCCCCTTTGAGACCTGTATTATTTAATTCTCCACATTTATTTATTCCATCACTACCTAAATTAGAATTCTCTTTTCTTGAATAGTATTGCATATCTGTCATCTAGGTAAGAAGTAATTAAGATAAAGGGTAAAGAGAAACTTCTTCCTTTTCTGTAAGGGAAATGCATATTTTAAGAGTGGAACTTGATAATTTATTTAAATTGCTAATTGGTATATAATTTGTAGAAGGAGAAGTGTATTAGACTTTAAAAAAAAAGTCTCCTCTGAATTCATTACTCCATTTTCCCTATTTCCTTTGATTTATGTCTCTATTACTCAAAAAAATCTTCCAGCTTATAATTATATCAGTAATTTTTGTCTGCTTTTCACATTATTTTGAAGCTTTCTTGAGTCAAATGCTGTATTTCATAGAGTTTGATCATTTTTATTATAACAGCTAGTGATTTTTCTCCTGTTTCTATGATTTATTGTAAAAATTCCCCGTGGCAGTCCAACTGTTCATATTGCCTTGAACAAGTTCCTCTTTACTTGAATTCCAAAAAGGTTTTTTTAGTCTGTGGTTCACAGTTTACCTTTTTGACTTTTATATTTATGAGGTTTAATATTATGGGCAGTTCATCTTTTCGTATAGTTAGACATTTTAAAATGATCTGTGAGATCTTTTAAAATGAAAGGGGTATAAGGAGTGAAGGGTAAAAAAACTTCCAAAGCTCAGAATATCAAACTTTAAAATGTTAATAAAATTGCTTTCCCCCCCCCCACAAAATTGTACATTCGTAAGATGAGTAAAATGATATCTTCACAAAGAATCTTCCTTTTGAAACAGGTGATCAAGTGAAATGGACTGGATCCTATGGCATAGTGTATAACCTGGTGAAAATGTTATGGGAACTTCAGGGAGATAAAGAGCAGGATGGGCTTAGAAACAAAATATGGGAAATGTTGCAGAAAATGAAGGAGCATGAGAAAGATGGGCGAATCTGTAATGCAGTAAATATTGCTCAGGTAAGATAATACACTGGGTGATAAACTGGTACTTCTCTCTTTCCTTTTTTTTTTTTTTTTTTTTTTTTTTTTTTTTAAGTGCTGCACCCACAGCATATGGAGGTTCCCAGGCTAGAGGTCTAATTGGAGCTACAGCTGCCAGCCTTCACCACAGCCACAGCAAAACCAGATCTGAGCTGTGTTTGCAACCAACACCACAGGTCATGGCAATGCCAAATCCTTAACCCACTGAGCAAGGCCAGGGGTGGAACACAAATCCTCATGATTCCTAGATGGATTTGTTTCCACTGTGCCATGATGGGAACTTCCAAATTGGTGTGTCTCTTATCGAGAAGTGTTTTGTCCTCTCTCTCTAAGGAAAATGGAATGTCCATATTCAGTAAGTATCAGTGATTCAGAGTTGAAAACACGATTTTTAAAATTTAATACTGACCTATTTTTAGTTAAAGATAAGAGGGTTGGCAGTCTTCTGATTAAGCAGCTTGAAGAGAGGAATTGATTTTGGGAAAGAGTAATTGTTCTGCTTTAGGCTTGTGTCTTTGAGAGACATCTCTGAGCGGGCTGCCTGTACGCTCCCTCCAGTGTGCCTTGGTCAGCCTGGGTCTTTGCCTCATGTGCCAGCTTCAATAGTTGTGAGATAATTCACTCTTAAAGTGTCTCAATTTGGATAATAAATTATTTAGTTATCTATTTAAAAGTTTTTCTTTCTTGCATTAGACAATATAAATTGCAAATCTGGACTAAGTCTAATGTCTTCTTCTTTAGAGTTAAAAATGTATTTTACAAATTCTTGGTTTTCTAGTTCTGTTCGTGTGTGTGTATGTGTGTGTATATGTGTATATGTTATGTATACATATATATTCACATTCAAAGAAAATCATTGTTAAGTTATCCATTCTTTATAAAATGTGAATGTGATTTTCTAGTGGTTCTTTATCCATATGGATCTATCCTATGATATTTTAAAACTCCATCAAATAATTTTTTTCTTTTCTATGTCTTATTTTGAGCTTGGTTAATTTGTTATCCTAAAGCATACTTTTTTCCTGTCCCTGAAACTTTCTGGTTCTAACATTCACAGATGGAATTATCTTAACACTCTTAATATCCTGTTTTTAAATAATAATTATGAATGTGGATTAATGTTAACAGTAAGAGCAAATAATGATTCACTCTGCCTCACTGAGTGTCCAAGTGTATGGGTGGGGCAGTGTGGCAATACAGAATATCTGCACTCTAGAGCCTTGGTGGAAGACAAAACCTTGAATTCTTTGTTTTTGAATCATAAGTCTGATTTGGAGTAATGATCTTTGTGGAGGACTATCTCAAAACAGGTAGTCCATCCTTTTCTCTAGATTGCTAGTATTTTTTTTTTTTTCATGGAATAAGACAGCCAAATTGCTGCTCACTTGAACTACATGTGTTGGATTTCATGGACTTGCTTTCATGCAACTTGCTTTAGCTTTGTCCTTGGTTTTGGATTGAAGAACACAGGGGAGATAAAAAGGAAAACAAAGAAAATTATTGTATCTATTATTGATATAGTAGTATGATGACTACTATATTACCCAGTATCCTCTTTACTATCTTTTAGAAAATAAATCCTCCTTAGATTCATGTGCCCTCTCAACCTGATTATTGGTTTTGTATAAGCAGCTCGCGGGAACTTAAAAAAATAAGTCAAATTTTTGACCAGTTTCTAAAAGAAATAGAGGATGATATGTATTCATCTCATCTGGTCTCCTCTCATCTGGTCTTATTTTTTTCTTTCCTATTTCCATGATCCTTTCAGTTATTTATATTATTGTCTGGCTTTGTATCTATTTTTATATGCCACTTCATGTCTCAAATGGATTATACTGTAACTAAATAAATAAGCTAACTCAAATTTGTCATTTCCATAATTAGAATTCTATTTATATGCCTATTTTCAAGGCCAATCATTTGGTATAAGATAGCGTCTTCCTTCAAAATTTTAGTAAATATCTATAGATAATTACATTTGAAATTCATAAGTCAGTTAATCAGACATAGCAAATATTTTTTAGATGTTAGATCCAAGTGAAGACCTTATTACTCAAGCAGTCAGCACTGAGAATAAAGGAATAAACAAAAGCTTAACCACTAGATGTGCTAATTAGTTTTTAGTGCTTAGTGAGAAGACTTCCAAGGGATGCTTTCATTCATTCTAAATATAAATGTGTGGGAAAGGCAAGTTTTCCTCAGAGAAAAAAATCTAAATTAGAAATTCCTAAAAGAAGTTATATTAATTTATGCATAGAACATATTTAATATAAAAATAAGTTTAATTTGCATTGGATGGATTAACTAAATGATATAATTTATTCCAGGCCAGTTTTATATAAAAGTTAGCTAGAGAGAGACACATTTGGATTATTAAACAATATAAATTACATAATGATATAAATGTATATAAATGATAAAGTATCTAGTTGGTGACTTTGAAATATCACTTAATTTGGTTCTCTTAATATTAAGATGCTACAAATATATAAACTGAGAACTTATATGAACATTTTCCCCAAAACAGTAAAAAATAGGAAGCAAATAGGAGTACTTACTTAATCTATTTTGCAATACTGAATTATATGGAAGAAGCCAGGATGTCCAAAATAGGACCTTTAGGCAATAAATTTTACTGTTTCATCCAAAAGACACATTCTTCAGAAAGATAAGGAACAAGACAAATAGAATATTACACACATGGCTGGCCCCATAAAAGTTCATTGCACAAAATCGGCATTTAGGCAATGTTTGGTTTGTAACTTTTTCTTATGTTAATGAGGAATAAGTTATTAACTTTAAGTAGTATTTGAGATGCATACTTAAATGATGAGTTACATGAAATGGTTCAAAAGGGTAGGGTCAAAGAGAGCATCTTTTAGATAAGAAATGGCATGAGTGAGGCACAAATAATAATACTGTAACAGAAAGCCATTGGTTGCCTTTGCCTAGGTGAAGAAAAAGGTTTGGATTGGGCAGCATTAGGCCTAAGTTTGAAAGGTATCTTTGGGTTACCAAACTAATGTTTTAGTGACTCAGGGATGGTTTTATAAAACTTGAGGTGCTAAGTAAAGGAATCAGAATTTTTGGGAGGAAATTGTTTGTTTTTACTGAATTTCAATGATTTGGTAATTTATGTTGGATAAAAATTGTGCATACAATTTTCTGTATACTTTCTTTAAAAAAATTACTGCTTTCAAACTTGTGGTACATCGTTAGAGTGGTTGTCCCCAATTTACTCAGGGCTCCCTGTATCACACCCTTGCATCCTTCCTTCCACACTCCAATTCTAGGCTTGACCATGTGACTTGATTTAAACAATACTAAGGTTGTGTAAGTAGAGATTTGAAAAGTGCCTGCCCTCTCTTGTTCTCTTGGAACCTTGTAACTGATACATAAATAAGTCCAAATTAACCAGGAAGATGAGAGAAAGAATGACACAGAGACAAGCCGTCTACTTGTTCCACAGTCCCCTCCAAAGACTAGCCATTCCTTACCTGACCTTACAGTTGATCACAGGCAGGTGAATGAGAGCAGAAGACACAGTCCCCTGTGCCCAGCTCAAATTCTTGATCTTGGCACTGTGGACTAAATAAACGGTTGTGTTTGGGGGCAATTTTTTTTTTTTAATAGTAAGAGTATTTTTCAGATTGAGAGCTACCTAAATAAGATTTTAGGAGTTCCCTTCATGGCGCAGTGGTTAACGAATCCGACTAGGAACCATGAGGTTGTGGGTTTGATCCCTGGCCTTGCTCAGTGGGTTAAGGATCTGGCGTTGCTGTGAGCTGTGGTGTAGGTCACAGAGGCGGCTCGGATCCCGTGTTGCTGTGGCTCTGGTGTAGGACGGCGGCAACAGCTCTGATTCGACCCCAAGCCCAGGAACCTCCGTATGTCACGGGAGCGGCCCTAGAAAAGGCACAAAGACAAAAAAAAATTTTTTTTAATCTGCTACATTATTCAGCATAAATGCTGTTTATTTCCTTCATACTTATCATTTTTTAAAAAGACGCTAATAGTAATAACTAAAATTTGTTGGGCATTTAGTGTGTACTATGTACTAAGCACTTTAAGTGCATTAATTATTTAATCCTCAAAAAACACCATATGATCTATGAGTTGTTAAGATAGAGGCTTGATTTTACTGATGAGGAAATTGAAACTTTAAATTAGGACAAATTTTCTGAAAGGTGAAGTAACTTGCTCTTGGAAACTGGTAGTTTACATTGTTTGATTTTTTTACTTTGAATAATCATTGTATTTCAGAGGAAAAACACTTGTTAATCTTTTTAGTATGGCCATATTTGCTTTGATATTATTTTGCTTAAGATATTACACCTATAATGTTTTTCTTACAGTGTTTTCTTATAATGGAAGGTTTTGTATCAAAGTTATGCTAAACTAATAAAGTAAATTTATTAGTTATAAATTTAAAATCTTTTTTTCTGTCTCTGGAAGAATTTTGTAGTATGTCCTGATTTCTTCCATAGTAATTTTGTAGAATTCCCCAATGAAGCCATTTGGTCATGGATACTTACAGAAGGGCTTTGATTGTGGAATAATTTTTTTCAGTTATATGCCTTCCTAGGCATTTTTTATTTATTTTGCATCAGTTTTGGTTGTTTTCTTCTCCCCCTGTGAATTTGTCCATTTCATCTACATTTTCAAAGATACTTTATAATGTTGCTCATATTTTTTATGCTGTTCTAATGTCTTCAGAATCTGTCTGATGCTCTTTCTTTTGCTCTCTTTTTAGTCTATCATGCCAAAGGTTTATGAACTTTGTTTTGATTTTCCTTTTTTTTTTTTTTTTTTTTCTTTTCGGGGCCACACCTGGTGGCATATGGAGTTCCCAGGCTAGAGGTCCAGTTGGAACTACAGCTGCCACCCTGTACCATAGCCACAGCAACGTCTGAGCCACGTCTGTGACCTACAACCACAACTCACGGCAATGCTGGATCCTTAACCCACTAAGCGAGTCCAGGGATCAAACCTTCAATCTCATGGTTCCTAGTCGGATTCGTTTCCACTGAGCCACAATGGGAACTCCTGTTTTGATTCTCTTGGTACTGATACTTATTATTTCTATTTTGAACCATTGGTTATTGAAGTTCATGGTTTAATGGCTACATACATGGAGATTTTGTTATGTTTATTTAGATTTCTAGTTTAATTCTACTGTGTTCAGAGATAATACTCTCATCATTATTAAATACTTTTTAAAATAAAAAGTATATCTTTTCTATTAGGAATATAACCACTATACCTTTTTTTTAAAATTAGGGTTCTTTTGGTTTGTACTTGCATAGAGTATCTATTTAATTTTTAAATTTCAAGCGCTCTGAATCTTTGTATATATATGCCTCTAGAGAAGGAATTTTTTTAACTTGAAAATTACTGACTTTACATTTGACTCTTTATTTTATTTGCACTTAATATCATTAGAATATATTTGTGTTTATTACCACATCTTATTATTTACTGTTCTGTTTATACTTCGCATTCCTTGCTCTTTTTGTTGTCTTTTCTGGCTACACCCATGGCATATTTAAGTTCCTTGGTCAGGGACTGAATGAATCAGACCCATAGCTGTGACCTATACCACAGCTACAGCAATGCTGGTTCCTTAACCCACTGCACCACATTGGGAACTCCTTTTTTTCCTTTTAAATTCCATTCTTTTTAAAAATTGAAGTATGGTTGATTTACACTTTTATACTAGTTTAACGTATACAATATAGTGATTCGAGGAGTTCACATGGCGAAGCGGAAATGAATCCGACGAGGAACCATTAGGTTACGGGTTCATTCCCTGGCCCCGCTCAGTGGGTTAAGGATCTGGCATTGACATGAGCTGTGGTGTAGATCACAGATGTGGCTTGGATCTGGTGTTGCTGTGGTTCTGGCGTAGGCTGGCGGCTACAGCTCCAATTAGACCCCTAGCCTGGGAACCTCTATATGCCTCGGGTGTGGCCCTAAAAAGACAAAAAAAAAAAAAAAAAAAAGAAGGACAAAACAAACAAAACCAATATAGTGATTAGATATTTTTATAGATATTTCATTAAAGTTATTATAAAATATTGGCCATATTCCTCATGCTGTACATTATATCCTTGTATGTTGTTTATTTCATACTTAGAGGTTTGCACCTCTTAATTACCTTACCCTTTCTTACCCCCACCTGCCTGCACACACTCACTGGTAATCATTAATTTATTTTCCGTCTTTGAGTCTGTTTCTGTTTTGTTATATTCATTTGTTTAATTTTTTTTTTTTGATCTTTTTAGGGCCACACCTGCAGCATATCAAAGTTCCCAGGCTAGGGGTCAAATCAAAGCTGTAGCTGTCAGCTTACTGTAGAGCCACAGCAATGCCAAATCTGAGCCATGTCTGTGACGTACCCACAGCTCATGGCAACACCAGATTGTTAACCCACTAAGCATGGCCAGGGATTGAACCTGCATCCTCATGGATACCAGTTGGGTTCATTGCTGCTAAGCCATGACTGGAACTCCCTGTTTGAATTTTTAGATTCCACATGTAAGTGAAAATAAATGGTATTTGTCTTTCTCTATCTGACTTACTTCTAGGTCTATCCATGTTGTTGCAAATGGCAAAATTTCATTCTTTTCTTTGGCTGAGTTTTATGTATATCACATCTTTATCCATTCAACTGCTGGTGGACACTTAGGTTGCTTGCATATCTTAGCTATTGTAAATAATGTTGCCATGAACACTAGGGTCCATGTATCTTTTTGAATCAGTGTTTTTGTTTTCTCTGGATGTATACCCAGGAGTGGAATTATTGGATCGTGTGGTAGTTCTTCTTTTAATATTTTGAGGAACCTCCATACTGTTTTCCTTAGTGGCTATACCAATTTACATTCCCACCAACAATGTACTAGGGTTCCCTTTTCTCCACATCTTCACCAACATTGATAATGCATTGTCTTTTTGATGGTAGCCGTTCTCACCCATGTGAAGTGATGACTCATTGTGGTTTTGGTTTGCATTTACCTGATGATTAGTGATATTGAGCATCTTCTTTAGAAAAATGTTCAATCAGATCTTCTGCCCATTTTTTAATTGGGTAGTTTTTTCATATTGATTTGTATGAGCTTTTTGTATATTTTGTGGGAGTTTTTGTTTAAATAAGTTTATTTCTTGTAACTTTGTTTAGATTATGTAGTTTTTGTTCAATTATGAAAACAATCTTTAAGGATGGTGGATTTTTGGCTAGCTTCATGGATGGAATGGGAAAGTGGAAAATGTAAAATGTCAGGAAACATACATTCAGAGCTAGAAAAGTTTGTTCTCTGAGCCTAAATTGGCTAATCCATTAAACATAATCTCCTCAGAAAAAGCATGAAGATTCTACTAACTGATACATAGGGTTTTCTCAATCCAATAAAAGTAGATATACCAACTAATCTAGAAGCTAGCTGAAATACAAAGAAGAAATCCCAACTGAAGAACACCTCAGTTTCAAGGTAAAATGCATGCATTTAAATGAGTTCCATCTGGTTGAAAGTTGGCACAAGATACTAAGTTCTTTCCCAAAATAGAAAGCACAAAGGAAGATTGGGGAGGAGTCTCACTTTATGATTTTGCTCTCAAATTGCTTAGCACTCCTCCATTTGTGAATACATTTGAGACAGTTGGTGTGGTTGCAGTTGGAGAGAATCCCAACGTGGCACTCTCCGGGGTTGGCTTTCTTATTGACTACCTCCATGCAGATCCCACTTGCTGCTCTGGACAGCAAATGAGAGCTCCATGTCTTTCTCCTGGGCCTCAATGCAAGATTTGATGTGCTGTGATCTCTGGGTGGCATCCACTGGATGGAGACCCTGCAGCCCACACATATCACAGGAGTCTCTGTAGAGAGATACACACACCTCTCCCTGTAGCGGCACTCCCCCCACCACAGCATAGGGGCAGAGCTGCTTCTTTGTTTCCAGTGCCGTTTACTCTTCCTCTGACTCATTCTTGGTCACAGAGCCCTTCAGGGTTTCTTCAGTGCAGGAAGGGGCAGTACCGCTACAGTAGGGCTGCCCAGGAACAAACTCACTGGTGTTCACTCAGTCTTCTGAGCCTACTCCTACAGTTGCAAAGTTTGATTTTCTTGACTCTGCTTCACCCATATTCATTTCAACAATTGGTCCAACTGCTGCTGAGAGACTTGAGGAAGCAAGGGATGATTCTGCAGTTGTTTCTATTGGATCTGTGCAGTTGTTTGTTCCTGTTTCCGTGGCTTGCTATGTTCATACCTGCAGCGGTCTCCATAAATTTAGTACCCTTGCTGAAAATACTTGCACGCTATACCATATGGACTGTCGGAGAGGTCATGTGAATAGCGACGATTATCTCCTTCTTTACAAACCCCATGTATGAAATACCTGCAGGTGACTTGTTTAGTCCAGCTGCAGCCACTGCCGTTGCTGCAGCCTCCTCCCACCCCCCAGCCCTGGAGGTGACTGCAAGGATAGGGGTGGGGAGACCACTGCTGCTCCTGCTTTTGATGTTGTGGCTATTGTTCAGGGAGCTGCAGCCTCCTCCATTACTATTTATCCCACACGGAAATGGCACTAGAACTTCTGGGATCACATAGCTCCCATCCTGCTGTGGGTAGGTGGGGGGGAAGGTGGCAAGGCGAGGGGTAGGGAGGGGAGGAGACTGAGGTGCTCACCCCCTTTGGCTCCATGTCGCATCTCCAAGCGTCTGTATTTTGGATATTAACCCTTTATCAGACATATCATTTATAAATATCTTCTCTCATTCAGTAGGTTGTCTTTTGCTTTTGTTCATGGTTTTCTTTTCTGTGCAAAGCGTTTAAATTTAATTCATTCCATTCATTTACTTTTGCTTTTGTTCCTCTTGCTTGAGGAGACAGAGCCAAAAAAATACTGCCAAGATTAGAGAGTGCATTGCCTATGTTTTTTCCTAGGAGTTTCATAGTTTCCAGTCTTATATTTTAGGTCTTTAGTTGATTTTGAGTTTATTTGTAAATGATAATAAGAAAAAGTTCTAATTTCATTCTTTTATGTGTACCTGTCCAGTTTTCCCAGTACCAGTTTTTGAAGAGATTGTGTTTTCCCCATTGCTTCCTTTGATGTAGATTAATTGGCTGTATGTGCATAGGTTTCTTTCTGGGCTTTGTTCTGTTCCATTGATCTACACGTCTGTTTTTGTCCCAGTAGCACAAAGTTTTGTTTACCTTAGCTTTGTAGTGTAGTCTGAAGTCAGGGAGCATGATTCCTCCAACTTCATACTTTTTTCTTAACATTTCCTTGGTTATTTGGGGTCTTTTGTGTTTCCATACAAATTTTAGAAATATTCATTCTAGTTCTATGAAAAATGTCATTGCTATTTTGATAGGTATTGCATTAAATCTGTAGATTGCTTGAAAGGATGGAAATTTTAACAATATTAATCCTTGCAACCCATGATCACAGGCTATCTTTCCATCTATTCCTGTCATCTTCAAGTTCCTTCATCAATGTCTTATAGTTTCAAAGTATAGATCTTTCTATACTTAACCTCCTTGGTTAAGTTTATTCTTGGGTATATTTTCTTTTTCTATGAAATTTTAAATGGGATTGTTCTCTTGCTTTCCCTTTCTCACAGTTCATTATTAGTGTATAGAAAAGCAATGGATTTCTGTATATTAATCTTATAGCCTACAACTTTTCTGAATTGAGTTATTCTAGTTTTTTTGTTTTGTTTTTTGCTGTAGACTTTAGGATTTCCTATTTGGGTGCCTTTTATTTATTTTCCCCTCTGATTGCTGTGATGTAGGACTTCTAGTACTATGTTAAATAGAGTGGTGAGAGTGAGCATTCATGCTTGTTCCTGATTTTAGAAGGAGCCTTACTTTTTTTTTAATGATTGAGTAGGATGTTAGCTGTGGGTTTGTCATAAATAGTCTTTATTATGTTGAGATATTTTCCCTCTATACCAACTTTGTTGAGAGTTTTATAAATGGGTATTGAATTTTGTCAAATACTTTTCTTGTGTCTACTGAGATGATCATGCAATTTTTATCCTTCACCTTGTGAATGGGGGATATTTACACTGATCTATTTGCATATATTGAATCATCCTTGAATCCTTGGAATAAAACCAGTTGTTCATGGTGTACAATCCTTTTTATACATTGTTGAATTCAGTTTGCTGATATTTTGCTGGGGATTTTGACATCCATATTCATCAAAGATACTTGGTAATTTTCATTTTTGTAGCGTCTGTCTTGTTTTGATATCAGGATAATGGTCGCCTTGTTGAATAAATTTGGGAGTGTTCCCTCCTCTTTAGTTTTTTGGAATAGTTTGAGGATAGGTAAAATTCTGTTTTATGTTTGGTAGATTTTTCCTGTGAAGCTATCTGGTCTTGGACTGTTCTGTGAGTTTCTTGATTACTAGTTCAGTTTCACTTCTAATGGTCATTCTGTTCAGACTGTCTATTTCTTCCTGATTTAGTCTTGGAAGATCTTATGTTTATAGGAATTTATCCATTTGTTCTTGGTTGTCTAGTTTGTTGGCATATAACTGTAGTATTCTGTCATGATTGTTTTTCTGTGATATCATTTGTAATTTCTCATTTGTGTCCTCTGTTTTTCTTGATGAGCCAAGCTAAAGGTTTATAAAATTTGTTTATTGTTCAAAAAAGTCAGTTCTTTGTTTTATTGCTCTTTTCTATTTTTTTGTGGGTCTCTATTTTATTTGCTCCTTTATCACCTTTATTATTTCATTCCTTCACCTGACTTTGAGCTTTGGTCTTTTCCTAATCTCTTTAGATGGTAATTTAGGTTGTTTATTTGAGATTTTTGTTGTTTCATGAGGTAGGCCTAATGTTGATAAACACTTCGTTTTCGAACTGCTTTTGCTGTGACCCATAGATTCTGGAAAGTTTAAAAAAATTTTTTTCACTTGTATCAAAGTATTTTTTATTTCCTCCTTGATTCATTTGCTGAACCTTTGTTTTTTAGAAGCACGTTGCTTAGTTTCCACATGTTTGTGTTTTCCCCATATTTTCCTGTTATTGATTTCTTGATATAACTTGATACTTGATATAACTTCTGTCCTCTAAAATTTGTTGAAACTTGTTTTGCGGCCTAGCATATGATACGTCCTAGAGAACTTTCCATGTGCACTTGAATCCAATATGTATTTTGCTGTTTTGGGTTGGAAAGTCTTAGATATCTGCTAAATTCACCTGGTCTGTGTGTTATATAAGGCCAATGTTTTCTTACTGATTTTCTTTCTGGATGATTTGTCCTTTGAGGTAAGTGAGGTGTTAAAATTTCTTACTACTACTGTATTATGTCAGTTTCTTCCTTTGTGTCTGTTAATATTTGCTTTATATAATCAGGTGCTCCTACATTAGGTGCATATGTTTACAAATGTTTTATTCTCTTGTATTGATCCCTTTATCATTAAATCAGACCTTTTTTTTTCTTTTATTACAAACTTGATTTTAAAGTTTACTCTGCCTGATATGAGTTTGCTATCCTAGCTTTCTTTTTATTGCTCTCTGCATAGAATATATGTTTCTATCCCTTCATTTTCGGTCTGCATGTGTCTTTAGCTCTGAGGTAAGTCTCTTGTAGGCAGCATGTAGATGGGTCTTGGTTCTTTATCTAGTCAGCCACCCTGCGTCTTATGATTGGAGCATTTAGTCAACTGACATTTAAAGTGATTATTGCTAGTTATGTACTCATTGCCATTTCCTTTCCTTTTAAAAAAATCTCATTGTGTGCCTTTTCAGGAAGATTTTTCATTATACTACTTCATCCCACCCCCTTTGTTTGTTTATTTGCAGGTCACACATTCTTTTACTTGTCATTACTGGTAATACAAAATGAATTCCTTATTATTGAATTCTAATATGGGAACATTTTATATTTTCCTGGACCCTGAAATGGCCTTATGATATTTTTACTCCTTTTCTCTTTACTTACACAACTTTCCTGTTGAGCATTTTAATTGTGTGCGTGTGTTTGTCTGCATACATGTTTATATTTGTTTACTGATACCAACATATTAATATTCTTTTATACACTCAAAATTGTTTAGATTTACTTATATATTTACGTGTTTCTTTCTTTACTCTTCTTGAATCACTGACCTTCCATATGGGATTATTTTTATTCTGCTTGAAGAAAATCTTTTCATATTTTTTTCATGAGCATCTGCTTGTGGCTAATTCTGTCAGCTTTTACTGACAGAAGATTTTTATTCATTTTGACTTTGAAGGTAGATTTATGGCCAAGAATTCTGTATTGGTATGGATATGACAAAGTTAACTGTCTAATCAATTGCTGTGTTTATTCTTCTCCTAGCTGATATTTTCCGTGCATCATTTTTATGACTTTGGCCATAAAGTTTCTTTTCCAATTTATTATTAGCTAATATATTTTAATGCCAAATTACATGTTAATATGTCTGTACTAGGTTTCAGGAATAATAATGTCTAAACTAACTCCCTTAAATTCCCCACAGATAATTATTCAAAAGACCAAGGTAATTGGCATCTATACAGTTTTCCAATTTTCTCTCTGTCATCCCTGTTCTTATAGCTCTGTTTTTCTGTTACTCCTGTGTGATCTTCTAATTTCCCTAAATTCCACAGCTAAAACTCTTTTTTATGCTTAATTTGAGGATAATTATACTCATATTTACTTCATATTTTAAAAACTGCCTTCTTCAGTGAGTTAATAATGGTACTGTAGAATAAGTTAAACAACTAAATCATGTATATGATAAGACAAAGCAGGATGATTTCAAAAGAATAAGCACATTTGGTCTTTAGGTCTAATGTGTTAGGGCAAATATTTTGAATTTATTAAAACTGAACTGTCTAGGAGTTCCTGCTGTGGCTCAGTGGGTTAAGAGTCCGACAGCATGGGGTCCCTATTGTGGCTTAGCAGGTTAAAGACCTGACATAGTCTCTGTAAGACTGTGGGTTTGATCCCTGGCCATGGTGTAGGGCACAGCTACAGCTCAGATTCAATCCCTGGCCTGGGAACTTCCACATGCTGTGATGCAGCCATAAAAATAAATTAAAAAATTGTATTGTCTAGTCTGGAATAGTCTAAATTTTTCTATATAATTAATTTATCTTTTTAGGTGTATTTAATTTTTTTTCAGTAAAACATAAGCATGATAAAATAAAGTTTTCCCTTTTTTGGCACTATCATGGCAACACTTATGTACAGAAATAAAACTACGAAAATTATTTATTCTTGAAGTTCCTGTTGTGGCTCGTTAGAAACTAGTCTGAATAGTAACCATGAGGATGAGGGTTCAGTCCCTGGCTTCGCTCAGTGGGTTAAGGATCTGGTGTTGCCGTGAGCTTGGTGCAGGTCACTGCTGTGGCTCAGATCCTGTGTTGCTGTGGCTGGGGTGTAGGCCAGCAGTTGTAGCTCCAATTTGACCCCTAGCCTGGGAACTTCCATGTGGTGTGGGTGCTGCCCTAAAAAGCAAAAATAAATAAATAAATAAATAATAAATTCGCAAACATCCTTAATTTTTAAAAATTTCTTACTAATTCCCACATTCCACTGGACCACTTATGTTATTGTCTGGTGATACCTCTGAGGGGAACAAGTTCTATGGCATAACATGGAAGTTTTTATTTACAAGTGGTAAAAACTGACAGTCTGTATATGCCACCTCACTGTTCAGTGTGAATAGAGAACATCTGAAAATGTTCACCTCGTACAGTGAAGTCTTGTGCCTCAGATGCTTTGATCTGAAATAAAATATTTATTCCACTCTTATGTCAGTTAATGCAAATGACTGTGATTATGGCACAACCTTTGTTTGTTCTCTCCTTCCCAACACCTTGCTCCCAGAAGCTTTCCTCATATAAGGTAATTATCATATTACCTACACAGAATGAAACACAGCCTTAATTATACACTACTGTACATTCAAGTGGGAAGGATTTTTTTTCATAAGGATTAACTATACTTCTATGTGTATGGAATTAAAATAGATTTTCTGTTTTTATACTTCAAAAGTAAATATGCAATTCATATGATAACTATTGAATTTAATAAATTAAATTTTTTGCTTAATACTTCAATTTATCTACATCACTGGTAAATCCTTTCCTAACGGTATTTTGTACTTTCAAGTCTTCTATGTTTTTAAATCCATAACAGTGTTCTATCATCTATAGTTCTTTTTATGTCTGTTCATAAAATTTGATGCTTAATGGAGGTTATATGAGACATGAGATATTTAATAGTATATTTGAAATGAGAAACATTTCTAAATAGATCCCTAAATATGAGCCCTTTATCTGACAAATTCAATATAAACCCAACTGTTGCCTGAGTACTTGGGAAAGAAATCAAAAACTGTCATATACTCACAGTGGCATAATAAACAAATGTTAATTGATGTGCTTTGTTTGAAATACTTCCAGGGAGACTTGCAATGAGCAAGGCTCTTCTTTATAGGCAATTCAGCAGCATATGTTGGCACATCTAGGAAAAGTCATCATGTATAAATGCTTTCTGCCATCTGGTATATGACCTAAAATATCAAAAGGAAATATGTACAGCTAAAATGAATATGTGACTTTATTCAGAGTACCTTGACTCATTAGGTAAAGCATTTGGTGGTTAACATTTCGTGGTGAGATCTTTAAAATAAAATTTGTTTTTATTTTTAATGACATTTCCATAATCCTAATGTACTCTATAAAGCAGCAAAATAGAACCAGCAGCATTATTGGTCTCTAATCTCTCAGTATCTTTCTCCCTCCTCCCCCTATATGGCTCTTCTTTCAACACAAGTAGAAACTCTTTTTTATTTTTTATTTTTTTGTCTTTTTGTCTTTTCTTGGGCCACACCTGTGGCATATGGAATTTCCCAGGCTAGGGGTCTAATCAGAGCTGTAGCCACTGGCCTACGCCAGAGCCAGCCACAGCAACTCAGGATCCGAGCCGAGTCTGTGACCCACACCACAGCTCAAGGCAACGTGGGATCCTTAACCCACTGAGTGAGGCCAGGGATCGAACCCGAAACCTCATGGTTCTTAGAAGCATTAACCACTGATCCAGGACAGGAACTCTGAAACTCTTGAGTGTGGAAAGGGAGAGGTATCTTTGGGAAAGTATGATGTCTTTAAATACTTGTTGATAGAATTATAATATCACATACATTGTTTTAAGAATACGAAAATATTTACACAGTTTTTATAGTGCACCAGTCACTGTGCTAAGTGTCTCTCATGTATTAACTCATTTAAGCCCCATAACTCTCCCACCACCATAATCACCATACATATGGGGTGGGGGATCTGAGTCTAAACAAGTTTTCAGTAAGTAGTTGTTGGTGGATGTACCCATGAGTGAGCTTAATCCAAAAGCTCTGCCATTTCCATGTCATCCTGCCTCCAAAATTAAACATGTAAACATGGAACTAACATAAATTGAAGAACTTTTGAATGTCAGAAACTATGCTAGAAAACATATTCAATTTTTATGTTTGATTTTCGCAGTAACCTGGAAAGGAGGGCATTATTATCATTCCATTTTAGGAATAAAGAAACATACTCAGGTTAAAGTAACTTGTGCAAGATCACACAATTTGTAAAGTGGGAAAATGGATATTCCCATCTAGTCCTTTTCTTAAACTACTACATCAGTCCTTCTTAAACTTTAATATGTGTAGGAGTAGGGCCTGAAATTCTCGGGAACATGTTCCCAGGTAATGACAGTAACAATGGTCTGAGGACCACGGTTTTAGTAACAAACAAGGAGTTACTTTTGCTCTCCTCCTTGGTGAGATTTTATAACTCCTATAGGAAATACTCTTTTGAGACTGCCAATGAGTCCCTTATATTTGAATTTTGAAGTCTGAAGAAGATGATATCATTTTAAATATGCCCAGACCTGGAGTTCCTGTGGTGGCTCAGAGGAAACAAATCCGACTAGAAACCATGAGGTTGCGGGTTCGACCCCTGGCCTCGCTCATGGGGTTAAGGATCTGGCGTTGCCATGAGCTTTGGTGTAGGTCACAGACATGGCTTGGATCCTGCATTGCTGTGGCTGTGATATGAGAAACATTTCTAAATAGATCCCTAAATATGAGCTGTGGTGCAGGTTGCATCGGCTCGGATCTGGCATTGCTGTGGCTGTGGTATAGCTAGCAGCTGCCACTCATATTCAATCCCTAGCCTGGGAACTTCCATATGCTGCGGGTAGGGCCCTGAAGGAAAAAAAAAAACAAATCAAAAACCAAACTAAACACAGAACATAGGCCTAGAGAGGCTAACTAAATCTCCCATGTTTGCATTCTTAATTAGTAAGTGGCGTAGCCAGACCTGATTTCAGACCTTTCCCATCTTTCCTGGACTTTTTTTCCTGCAGAAAAACAACCAAAACTTTTTATAGATAAGGCAAATATGCATTTGACCGATGTTTGAAACATTTCCTTAAGCTCAATGCTTTGAGCATTACTAGGAGAGGAAAATTGACCTAGGCTTTAAACCAGGGAACCATCTTGAAAGATGTGGGAATGCCTTCATTTTGCTGCTAGAAAGACCTCGCACCTAGATCTATAGCCTGTCCAGTCTGGGAGAGAAGAAGGTAAAAATAGCCAAATGAGACAGGATGAAAGAACTTCAGGATTCTATAATGCAGGGTAATTCTCTCCTGGAAACAGTGCATTATGACAGAAATTATGTCATGAAAAGACATTATTTTTGTTGGTCCATTCATTTATTGACATATTCATTCATCACTTTCTCAGCAAGGCAAGAGCTTGTAGTAATATATTTGGGCAATACTATATATTATTATTGTCTCTGAAGTACCTTTTCTTATGAAAAAATTAATCCAGGAAACTAAGCAGAATAAACAGCCTGGGTACTGTGATTACCATTTCACAGATGAACATGCAGACTTTGAGACACTAAATAATGTTCTAATAATCATAAGAGCTACTAAGTGTTCTAGGCACAACTTAATTTCTTATTTCAAATTGAATGCTCTTTCCATGATTTCGACCTGGTTAATAAGCAAAATTTTCTACTGACTTCAAGGAAATTTTAGATTATGCACAGGGAAGTGAAATTCTGACTTGATAAAACATACATTTTACTTTAACTGATTGTTTAACTTATTAAATATTATAAATGCTTGTGAAATTGTGTGCAAAGTATACAAATTTAATATAGAAATTATAGCACTAAAGTTTTGAAATTTCAAGACTGGTTTCCTTCATTTCAATGAAAATTCTTGTTTCAATTTTTAAAGTCTTTTAGGAAATTTCATTTTTTTTCTTTTAAAGCTTATTTTTATTTAATGGGAAGAATGCAGTGTTAGTCAAAGAAAATAAACACACATTTTATCTTGTATTTAATAATCATTTTTTCTCTCATTTAATTCTATTTCTGGTTCTTTTTTCTTTTCTTTCAATAGGCCGAAATAAATGACCCAACTGATCCTTTCAGCAAGTATAGTACAAAAGTTCCATTAAATGTAGGAGATGAAAATTTCGCCAAATATATAGGATGGAGAATTGCCAACACACTCTCCAAACTCTTCTTCCCTGATGCCTGTGTTCTTCCTTTGCAAAAACCATTGCTAAGACGGAACCACATGAAGTATCTAAATAAAAAGCAGGATTCCATGAAGAAGAGAGTTCTGCATTTTACTTTAAGGTAAAGTGAAGCACTATTCAAAATAGTTCTGCTTTTCTAATACACTACATTTCAAAGTCATGTAAATTAGGGATAATCATGTGCTGCTTTATTTAACTCAGTTTCTCTTTTTTAATTCAAATCTTGACTCTATCACTTCCTGGATATTTTATCAGAAGCAAGTACTTCCTTCTCAAAAAGTGTTTCCTCATGCTTAAAAATAGGTATTATTAGATGATATAAATCAATGTTTTAGTAGAGTGAAAGCTTCCTTTCCACACTGACTGACATTAACCTGGTTTCCTCCATCTCTGCCTGTCATTAATTGCTGTTTATCCTTCCAGGGACTATAAAAAATAAATAGAAGAAATTATTATTATTATTATTATTATTTTGCTTTTTAGGGTTGCACCCGCAGCATTTGGAAGTTCCCAGGCTAGGGGTCCAACAGGAGCTATAGCTGCTGGCCCTACCACAGCCACAGCAACTCAGAATCCGAGCCATGTGTGTGACGTATACCACAGTTCACGGCAATGCTGGATCCTTAAACCACTGAGCAAGGCTAGGGTTCCTTGCATCCTCATGGATCCTAGATGGGTTCCTTAACCGCTGAGCCTTGAAGGGAACTCCAGAAATTATATTTTTAATGTTCCCCTTTCACTATGGTTTATGGAGTTATAAACAATCTGTTTAGAAAAAGTTCTTTTCATTTTAAGATGGAAATGTCACATTTCTCCTAGGACCTCTAAAGACTTGCTTTGAACATTTCAGTCACTGGTGCATTTGAAATATTTTTGCTATGTGGTGTGAGGTATTGATCTAAATGACTCCTCACTTGTCCCAACAATATTGATGAGTCATCTCACTTCAACATTTTTTGTGATTTTGAGTCCTATCTTTATCAAATACTAAATACCCATTAATTTTTCTTTATGCTCTAAAATAATTTCAGGAATTCAGAATTATATACCTTTTAAGTTTTGGTGGAATTTCTTCTTTTTTCTTTTTCAAGAACCATCCATTTATCTATCTTTCATTTTGTCAAGTTTGCTTTACGTTTTTAAAAAATGAAATATTAGAGAAATAACTGAAATCCCCTGAATACCCCTCCCCAGTCCCATTGTCTCACCTTCTTGGAATTTCTTCTTAAACCGTCAGTATTTATGGCTTCTCTAAGGGTAGTTTGCCAGGTCCTTCTATTTTGTGTGCTGTTGTCAAGGCTGATACTCACTCATAATGTGCAGATACAGCAGATTCACTTCTTACTGTTCGAGGCCCCTGCTGTAAAAGGAGCATCAGTCCTTAACAGCAGTCTCTGTGGATCTTTTGCCTTCTTTTTAAGTCAATTTTAACAAATCTTTCTTTAGATACTGTGTATTTTATCCCATTTTTCAGAATTTTTTTGGCCATAATTGAACAAAATATTGTCTTGAAATTTCTTTCATTTCTGTTTTTGTGATTATTCCTCCCCTAACCAATTTTCATTTTGTGTATTTGCATTTTGTCCTTTATATTCTTCTTAATTAGCTTATTTGGTATTGTATCTATTTTTTTTTTTTTTTTTAGTGAGCCAGCTTTTGGATTCTAACTCATGTCTTTTTGTTCTTATGTCTATGAGTCTGTTGCTTCTCTTCTTTGATCTATTTTGTGGCTTATTTTCTAATTTCTTGAAGAAGGTGCTAAATTATTTGGGAAGTTATCTTCCTCGGCATTTGCCTAAATCATTATTTGAGTTCCAAAATCATGTGACTGTTGCTGCCCAAAGTCAGGTGTAGTAATTGGGCAGGACATGGCCAGAAGGCAGCCTTTCCTTTTGTGCACACAAATAGTCAAGAGGTAAACAAATACATGCTTGAGAAGATTTTTGGCATAGGTTTAAGTTTTTTTTTTCAAGAATTCTTAAATCAATGAGGAAGAGAGGTAGATTTGGACCTAAGGCTCACATAGCCTGTACTTGAGTGGTCTCCTGTGCAGTGCAGAAATCAATATTATAAAAATATTCTTCAGCATGTATTATAACTATTTATACAATTGCAGTATGTTCAACTTACAATGAAAAGGCCAGCTTTAAATGTTACAGGTATTGAGATTTACTTTTGAAATCCCAGAAGTCTTCTATATACTCTTCAAGGACCACAGACATGGAAGCAAAATCAGTATGGCACCACAGAGAGGACACTGTACAAGTGTGCTTTGGTTTCTCCTCGTGATCAGTTAAAGGAAAAATAGTTAGAAAGAAACTAGAAAAATAAAAGAAACATGGTATTGGTAAAGGGAGATTCAAGGAATAGCAGGGGAAAAGGTAAATACAAGTAAAAGGCAGATGGAGATGAATGGTGCCTGCGGGGACCCCCTAAAGGGAAAAACCAAGAGAGAGAGACCAGAAAATATTAGGAAGGCTTAAAATAGCAGAACAGAGAAATTAAAGGTAGGGGCAGAGAGAAAGATGAATGGGATCAAGAGGAAAGGGAGAAGAAATAAGAGGAGGAACATACTAAATATGGAAAGTACAGGTAGAGAGATATGCCTGGGGTTTGGGAATTGGGCAAGAGAAGGAGAGAAAAGAGGTGAGGGATGGGGTTGAGAGCCAAGGAGTCCTGTAGGTTTTGAAGGATTAGTAAAGGAGTCTTCTCATCAGGGCGCACAGTTCATTACGTAAAAGAGAATCATTCATCACTGATCTCTGACCAAAGTGTCATCTCCTTATTCATTTTTTTGCAGCTCGTTACAGTGTATTGTCATCTCCAGTTGGAGTAAACTCATCTCTGGCCACAATAGATGTGAGTGGAGTAGGGCTATAGTTCAATCACCAAGATGAAGGCTAGGCTTAGGCCTGGGTGACCAGTCTCTTACTGTCTGTCAGGAATAAGGGATAGACTTGCTTTTAAAAAAGTTGTTGAGGAGTTCCCTTCGTGGCTCAGTGGTAACGAACCTGGCTAGTATCTAAGAGGACGAGGCTTCAACCCCTGGCTCTTCTCAGTGGGTTACCCATCCAGTGTTGAGGTGAGCTGTGGTGAGGTCGCAAATGTGGCTTGGATCTGGCATTGCTGTGGCTGTGGTGTAGGCCAGCAGCTACACCTCCAGTTCGACCCCCTAGCCTGGAAACTTTCATTTGCCACAGATGCTGCCTTAAAAAGCAGGGAAACAAAAAGATGTATTATCTCAAATTTCCTGTCCTCCTACCTGTTAAATATGCCCCATCTTCTGCAGGGAGGAAGTGCTAGAGGGAATGCCGGGCAATGCCGGATCCTTAACCCACTGAGCAAGGCCCGAGATTGAATCTGCAGCCTCACACATACTAGTCAGGTTTGTAACCCGCTAAGCCACAATGGGAACTCCAAGATAATACATTTCTTTATGTCCTCAGAGCACTAAAGCATACTTATGTCAGTGTGAGAATCTGAAAATCTACTGGTAAGGAGAAAATAGGAGCTTCCTTATTGATGAAGTGTCCACTTTATCTAATGACTTCTAATTTTTTTCTCAAAATATTTTTTCCTCACTTATGTTTTTCACCCTATAAAATTCTCTGAAAACAGTTCTTTCTCATATATGTTTGTAAACATATATTTTGCTATGTGTGACTTGCAGATTTTACTTCTTTCCTTTATAAAATTTTTCAAAAGAAAATTCATTGTTTTTCTTCTGTATATTGAATTTTGGGGAGTTTGCTTTCAGTTAGTGAGACATGCTGTTGGATGCATGCTCTTTTTGCCCCTCAGCATTTTTTTAAATAAAAAAATCATTATGTTTCTTTATCATAAAAACCACAGCCCAAAAAGCAGGCATAGAATACTTTCACTTCAAAGCATAGATTTTTTTTTTCCTTTTCTCTCTTTGTCAGTAAAACTATCTTACATTCACCTTAAGGCTGAGAAGTCAGAACTCAAGATCAAATTTTCAAAGAACCAATTCCCACATCTATACTTTGGCTTCTGAGGTTGCTTGTAAGTGTATTTCTTAAGCTTATGACTTGAATCCCTAAAAGTGCACAACTAATTATTTGCACACATATAAAGACTAGGAGAATATTAACAAAACTTAATCTTGGATTAGGCTTAGTTTGCTTAGAAATTTTACATAAGAAGACTTGATTCAGAAGACCAGCACCTGGAAGAGGGCCCATGTACAAGTGGTAAGAATGGATTGAAAACATCCGCAGCCATTCAGGCAAGACATCTTATGTAGCTGATTTCATAAACAAGGTGGTTGTACTGAAGGTACTGCATCTCTTTTATAAAAGGAGCTAATTCCAAGGTAGTAGAACTAGGAGTTCCTAACATTTCCTTCATGGACCAAGGAGGGGAAAGGTAGACACATAACGTCCCATGAGATAAGCTTTACTGGAGAGATCAATGGTGAGCAAAAAGAGGCACATGGTCCCCATTTCTCAACTAACTTGTTGAAAAGGTTGCTGGAGTCTGAAGAAGACTAGACTTTAGACTGGGTTTGCGTTTTGAGGGAAGAGACACTGCCTAGTTCTGTTTTCTTCTAATGGAAGGGTGGACACTGCGTTCTCAAAGAAGAACGAACCATTTTGGGCTCAGCTGCCAAGCCACCTGAGGTTGGGCATCAGCAGCACAGAGGATGCTAGAAATGCCAGATGCTCAGGACTTGGATCCTTTGGGAAATGCTCTGAATAGTTGTGACTGGACATCACTAGGATCCTTGGAGAATTGGGTTCACCTCATGGGAGACTCTTGGGACCCCTGGTTCTTCTAGCTGACAAGTTTCCTGGCGGTTCAAGATGAATCTCCAATAGTATACTCGGACGATTCTGCTCCTCCCCCCCACATGAATGCATTTTATAAACAAGGCACCATGCTAAGCACTACCCTTAGATGTAGATATGACCATTTTATCCATTTTATAGATTTTTTATTCTCTAAAAAATCTCTTATTTGTAGAAATGAATGCTCAGAGATTTAATAATTTTCCCTAGAATTATAACCATTACGTGCTAGAGTTTGAACTCAAGTGAATGCATGCTGACTTTTGAGATGACTGTGCTGATTTCTTTCCCCTCTTATCAACTTCATCTGATGGCAAAGCCTTGAGCAGTTGTCAAAAAACTTATCTCAGGTCATAAGAAAAGACTTTTTATAAGTATTTTTAAAAATTTCTGTATCTTGATTTTCAGAACTTGATTTTGATTAAGAAACATTTATGGGGGGTCCTGCCTATCTCTAGTTAGTATTAAGAAATTTATGTCAAAGAGGAGGCACTTTCTATTAAGTAGTATGATTTGGCCCAAAGCCAATGGAGGAGAAAATATAATATATAATACATATGTCATATATTATATTTTTATAATAGATTTTTTAAAGGAGAGCTTCAAAAGATTCTTAAATAAAATGCCTTAAACATATCTTGTCTAGTTCTGTTTCATACATGGGAACAAAAGTCTATGCCTCCTTTATAGAATATCAAATGCTTTATTTTAGAGCTTTTTTTCTGATTGATTGAGAGTAAGTTACTTAACTTCTTTGACCCTCAGGCTTCTGATCTTTAAAAATGTAAAAGCTGTATATCCCTCTCAGGTTTGTCCTGAGGATAGAAGGAAAGAATGTAGGTAGAGTCTGGACATGATGGTTCGTTATCTTTTTGTTCTATAATTTAGTAGATTTCTAAAATCTTTATTTTCTTCATAATATAATATTTATTTCTTAACACGATATGATTGTGATAAACAAGTGGAAAATTTACGTTGTTATGAATTGCTGCTAGCAACCTTTCAAAGACAACATGTTCTTCATGATGATTTCCTTTTTCATTATGTTTTGCTTCCCTTCTTGTTTCTAGTCTTTTAATTAAAACACAATTCTGGAATTCCCACCGTGGTGCAGTGGGTTAACAGTCTGACTGCAGTGGCTCAGGTTGTTGCAGAAGCACAGGTTTGATTCCTGGCTCAGCACAGTGGATTAGAGGGTCTGGCTTTGCCGCAGCTGCAGCTCTGATTTGATGCCTGGCCTGGGAACTTCCATATGCCCTAGGTGTGCCTGAAAAAGAAAAAAAAATAATTCAGATCTGGTTCTATGTTTTAGATGCATTTTAAGGGTAGGGAGTCAGGATGCATTATGGAACATAAGTTTGGAATCTTGGTATAACATGGCTGATTATAATTTTCAGCTGGAGAGAGAGAATGAATGGGTCTTCAGAGACGGGCTTCTATGTTTTGAACCTTTGTAAAATATTTTTAAAATTTTGGTTAGATGATCAGCTCAAATCAATAATTTAAACTGTTAAAACTTCTAGAGATTGAAGTGGTATTGAAAGTGAAGTCTGATTGCCAGTGACAGAACTGGGCTTTTCCAATATATGACTTTCCAATATATGACTCAGTTTACCTTCGGTCTTATCTGGGAGATAGGTCACTCCCCATCTGTCTTAGGCTGTCTCCTCTCCTTTTCTACCTCTCCAGTGGGGCTTGGGTCTGAATAGGAATTTTAGGTGTCATCAGCGGGGCCATAACTCTAGATGCTACTTTCACCATAGTGGCTTTGTGCCTCTAAGTCAGGTGACCAGCTGCAATATGATCATCAACCCCAGGAGTTCTCCATTCAGGGTGACATAATATGATGCAGCATCTTCAAAACGGCACAAGTATTACAGTTAACTGGGTGAGATGTAAAAATATCTTATGTTTCAAATACAGATTAATTAGAATCAAAATGACAGCCCGATGGGAAGACAGAAGTCACGTAAAAAAAAAAACAACAATGAAATTTATGGCGTTTTCTGTGTTTTGTTTTCATGTGCACTTTGCTCTTTCAAAGAAAAGGGCAATGTTGTTCAGCTTGCGATGAAATGCATTTGCAGTGCTTGACAAGTGTTTATTACCTGCTTTAATAAAATGTAAACCTGAATATGACATTAATCAAATTGGAATAGTCTCCCCACTTTTTAGCTTCTCAGAAAATATGAAGTAAATTAGTTAAAGGGCTTAATTTTCCCCTATTTCTAAATGTCTCAATAGGATCAAGTACTTGATCAGGCACATGAATCTTTGAACACCTTAGGGCAGGTGCTTTCTGTCTACCAACCAATCCAGTCTTTCCTTTCCCAGGCTGTCTCTTGGTGTGGATTTCTTGACTTTTTTTTTTCTTTTTAGAGGCACACCCTGGCATATGGAAATTCCCAGGCTAGAGGTCAAATCAGAGCTACACCTGTCAGCCTATGCCACAGCCGCAGCAATGCCAGATCTGAGCCACCTCTACAACTTATGCTGCAGCTTGTGGCAACACCAGGTCCTTAACCCACTGAGTGAGGCCAGGGATTAAACCCGCATCCTCATGGATACTAGTCAGGTTCGTTACCGCTGAGCCACCACAGGAACTCCTGTCTTTTAAAATTTTTACCAATCTTTCTAATTTTGTTTAAAATAAGATTTGTTAATGCTGTATTTATATCATTAATAGTGGCACACTATGTCTATCAGTTTATTCAACAGACAAGGTGCAAAAATATACATTTAAGAGATTAACTTTCTCCCCTTAGCATCTTAAGGTCTAATACTTCACATCGTCCATGAGAAACTAGAATACAGCCCAAACAAGTCAACCAGACTACACCAAAATATTCTTGCCTAGGACTGCAGTGAAATCAGAAGCCTCAAATCAGGTTCAAAATGCTCTCCAAACAGGCCCCAGATTTCTGCAGTATGGAACCCAGTGGAGGATTGCAATGACTGGGAGGGATTGATGGAAGGTACCAATAAGGAGGATGAACGATGGTGCCATGAATTGTATGAAAATTGTGTGACACATCTGTTGCCTGCATGTCTTCATTATCTCCAAACTATATTGCTGCTGCATTTCTAGAATTTCTGCATTTGTTTATAAATTCAGTGTGTGCTGCATATCTTTTTCCTCCCAAACTTAATTTTCACATTATAAATTCCCTTTTCCTTGTTTTTTTTTTCTTTCTTTCTTTCATCTTCCACTTCCTTCTTAAATAGGTGCATCTATATCCAACACTTATCATGCCTTATATCTTTAGTAAATTGTCATAGCCATTTATCATTCTGAATGGCTTCCACTTTCAACACCAACTCTGTCACTGTAGTATAAGATCAGTAATTGCTAAGCATCCATCATATCTGATGTGATAAGTCACTTGATGGCTGTTCACAATAGTTCAGTAACCTGAGTCTTGTCGAGCTAGAACTAATGTCTTCCAGTGTTTTTGCTTGTTTGTTTTGTTTTGTTTTGTTTTACTACATCAGGATATTCAAAGGAAAAGTCTCCTTTCACATTGTAATTTTACTAAACTATTTATACAAGCAAACCAGTATTGTCATACAGAAGTCAAAGCACGGCTGCTTGATAAATCAGCTACCTATTAGCACAGTGATATCTGGCAAAGAGAGTCTGCAATAAGTGAATCATAGTCCCCCCCCGCAAAAATAAGTCTCATATGATGCTTTCATAAGCTTCTTCTTCTCTATGGGCTATAAACAGCACATGTTGCAGCCAGCAGTGATTTCCAGGAGTCTTTCTGCAAAAGCCAAGCATTAAAAAAAAAATGACATACTCATCCTCACAAATTCTGAAATGCCTATGGATCTATAATGTTCACCTTCTGGCCACAGATAAAACATAAGGAGGACAATAAGCAGTGAATTCCATCTGGTGCTCAGACAACATACCTGGCAGGACCATATCTGGTTGGAAGAGAAGAGCCTAGGAAGTGACACAGCTTGGGCAGGGTCACTAACCCCCACTGGGAACCTGGGCTATCACCTCTCTGTTTATATCTGCATATTGATCTCTGAGGCATTTTTGACAAGTGTGAGTTGACTTAACCCAGACCGACTCCTTTCCAGGTTTATTTTCAGCCTATCTCTATAGCACAGCCCTGGATGGGGAGGGAGGGGAGGGAGCCATGGAAGTGGTGGCAGGAACAGCAGCCCAGACAACTGAACAGGCCCAGGCATCTTAAGTCTACCAGCAAGACCCTCCGCTTCATTTAGATAAGCTACAACATCTCTCTATTCAGCCAGCTGTCCTCAGCCATCGCAGAGCACTTTGCTGGCACTGAAGGACAAGCATACCTGTGACAAGTGCAGGTGCATAAATGGCAAATAAAATAATTCACAGGTTCCTTTATCCCCCCCTCCTGTTCTATTCCATGTACTACTCTATTAATAATCCCAATGTTATAAAAATCTCTCCCTCTTGATTCTAATATATCCATTGATATAACACTTGAGTCTAGATAAGACTGGTGAGTAGTAGTATTACTCTGAATTCTTTCACTCCTGGCTCAGTCATGTTAGCCTTGAATTTCCAAGTTTTATTGCCACTAGGTTAGATATGTTCGGGAATATGACAAAGTGATAGGCCTACAGTTGGGGTCATTTGTTTGGAAGATATGAAAAAGAAACTTTTTTTTTTTTTGAGGGGGTATATATACACGGAACACTATTTAGGGAAGAATATACTTAAATAAAAAGAAGCACTAAAGGATTTTTCAAGAGGGCATTTTTCTTTCTTTCCTTTCTATTGTCAAGGATGCAGCTAATCTAACCATGGCTCAGTGGTGTTTCCAATCATCAGAAATGGAAATTCCTCAGTAGTTCGTATGCTCTATTGCTGAGCAAGCCTCACCAGCAGAAAGCTGTTCCATGTCTTTCCCCGTTAATTGTGGCTGTATGTTACTGCATGAATGGGGATTGGTCAAGAGGGCAGTAAATTTGATTGATGTAGACAGCCAAAGTAGGCAATTCGGACCCCTAAAATTCCCTTTAGGACTTGAATGATCCTATTTGGCTGTCTTGGGGAGTCATAACAGTGGGATGACAGGCATATTTTCCCTCCAGTATGTGGATAGCCACCTCCAATACGGTTTTCTCAGCCCGCTTGCATTTTGATTCTATTGGAGACTAAAAGAAGGGGTAAAACTGATCATAAAATATATTGTCATTCTCAAGTTCAAGTAGATTTTTAAAATAACTGGATAACAACCTGAGGGAAAACAGACTTGCACTATAAACAAAGCCAAAGAAAACAAACCTCCCACTTCCACAACAATATAAGGTTGGTGGAAAAAAAAATAGGTCAATTTAACACCCATTTGTATCTGTAAGCTGTGATAGAAAGGACACTTCTAGGAGTTCCTCTTGTGGCTCAGTGGATTGTGAACCTGACCAGCATCCATGAGGATGTGGGTTTGATCTCCGGCCTTGCTCGGTGGGTTAAGGACCTGGTGTTGCCGTAAGCTGCAGTGTAGGTTGCAGATGCCTCTTGGATCCAGTGTTGCTTTGGCTATGGTGTAGGCTGGCAGCTGCAGCTCCAATTCAACCCCTAGCCACAGATGTGGCCCTAAAATGAAGGAAAAAAATAAAAGAAAGTACATTTCTAGTCTTTTTGTATGATGGGACCACCAAAGATTACAATCCTTGGAACTGTCTTGGTAGAAAACTGGGTACTATTAGGGAGTCACTGAGGGTGAAACTAGCCCAGAACAATAAATGTCTTTTATGTTTTAATGATAAGGAAATTCAAGTCTGATTTAGACATGCAAGGAAGTAGCCCTGCCGTACCATCCAGGTCCATCCCCCTCTTTCTTTTCTTTCCTCATTTTCACTTCACTTCTCCTGCTTAAAGTTGGTAGACATTTGAATGGAATAACAAAAGGAGAATGGTTTGATTTTTTTTTTTTTATAACTTGTGAATTTAAGCATGCCTGTTTTAGAACATCTGGGGGTACTGCAGACCATTTTTTTCTCCCATATTTGAAAGACTTCTATAATTCTCACAGAGAGGCAGCAAAACTCTAAAACTGAAATAGACTTGCTCCTAAAGATACATGGACAGTAACTGACAAAAATTTTGTCAACTTTCTGGAGCTAAAATCTTTAGTAATTCTTGAATGAAAACAAATGCCTAGTCGTATTTAAATAGCAAATTTTCTGTTACCTTTGATGGTAAGCTGTGCTGCTCCCTTCTCCCAGAATCAACATCTCTATTTGAAAGTCCAGTGTTTTAAACTTACAAGGAATTGCTTTCCTCTGTTCAAGAAGCTGTATTAAAATATGTCCTCTATTTTGCTTATTTGTCTTTTCTAGCTCTGTGTCTCAAAGGGAGTTTTAATAGAGTCTAGTAAAATGTCCACAGTATAGGATGAAAACTAGTGCAAATATTTACAAGTTAATTAAAATGGCACTGTCTAAAGTAACTATTATATCTAAAGATAGACAAATAACTATTTTCACTTATAGCTGAACACAGACACCCTGTTTCAGTGTTATGCATTGCCTGATTGATTTAGGTTTATAAACTGCCAAGCACTTCCAAGAAATGCAGTGTTATTACTTGCAAACAACAGAGAGAAGAAAGGAAAAATAGATACCTATAAAGGATCACTTATCCCATGTTCCTATATGATTTGAAGCGTCAATTCCTTGCATATGAAAGAGTTAATGGAATTATTTTTCCTCTTAAAAATAAGTTGCACAGCTCCATTTGATACTCAGTAATTTGACAACCATCCAGATCAGTATTTTTAAAGCAGAAAATAAGGTGAAGGAGAAATATTTGCTGTGCATTTAGCCGCAAAAGTTAGGGCCTGGTATTTAGCCAAAGATCTTGGCCAAATTTATCCTATAGGATTTCAACCTAGGCAAACCTGAGGAAACTAGGCATGTAGCTGAAGCATCTGGAGGAAAAGTGAAATAAGTCATTCAGTTGATTTAGGTTAGTGAGATTCATGATGATAAGTATTTTTAGTGGGTCTCAGCTCCTTAGGAGTCTAATTTTTCCCTTGAATTCTATACTCAGGTATACAACCACCTATGCTGTGTGGTCTGATAAGCACCTCAAATTTAATATATCCAAAATTTAACTAATTTCCTTCTGACCCCAAACTGCCCATTACATTATTTTCTCAGTGAGTGGAAAATTTATCCTTCCATTAATTTGGACCTTGAAATCACCTTTGTCTCTTTTGGCTCACTTTCCATGCTTAATCTATCAGAAAAGGTAGTCTTTACCTTCAAAGCATTTCCAAAATCTTTCACTACTTCCACTGTTTCCACCTGCTTCAAAAGAAAAGAAACAAATTGGCACTTGGGACAGGACAGTCTCACTGGAAGCGGTTTTTGTAATAATTTGTAATAATGGTAAAAACAGTAGGAAGCTGAACAGCTGAAATCTCTCCTGTAGGCCGGGCACCGTGCTGAGCTGTGGAGAGACAGGGGTGAAGCAGACAGATAGGCTGCCCACCTTCATAGAGGGTGTCATCTCAAATAGAGAACAGGAGTTCCCATCATGGCTCAGTAGAAATGAATCTGATTAGCATCCATAAGAACGCAGGTTTGATTCCTGGCCTTGCTCGGTGGGTTAAGGATGCGGCGTTGCCATGAGCTGTGGTGTAGGTTGCAGACGTGGCTTGAATCTGGCATTGCTGTGGCTGTGGTGTAGGTTGGCAGCTGTATCTCCAATTCAACCTCTCACCTGGGAACCTCCATATGCTGTGGGTGTGGCCCTAAAGTTTAAAAAAAAAAAATTAAATAGAGAGCAGATAAACCAATAAGCAAATGAGGTAACTAGAGATTGCTTTAAATCCCATGAGTGAAATTAGCTGGGTGATAGAATTGAAAGTTATTGGAGGATTCCACTTGAGATGGCCAGGAGGGATCTCTGTAAGGAAGTGATTTGGGGTGGAGACCCCTAGAGAAGGAACATTCTTGTGAAAGGGAGTAGGGAGAGAGGACAGTGGGAGCAAAGCCCAGGGCAAGGAAAGGACTTAGCAGGTGTGGTAACAGAAGGTGGTCGGTATGGTTGCAGAGTAGTGAATTAGGGGACAGAGGAGATGAAGCTCTCACTGAGGCCAGACCTTATAGGGCTGTAGGTCCAGATAAGGAATTCCAATTTTATTCTAGCGCAAAAGGGAGTCACTTGATAGTTTTAGTTTTTTTCTTTTTCTTTCTTTCTTTTTTTTTTTTTTTTTAAGGGCCACATCTGTGGCATATGGAGGTTCCCAGGCTAGGGATTGAATTGGAGCTACAGCTGCCACCCTACACCAAGGCCACAGCAGCACAGGATCCGGGCCATGTCTGCGACCTACACCACAGCTCACGGCAATGCTGGATCCTTAACCCACTGAGAAAGGCTAGGGATCGAACCGGAAACTTCATGGTTCCCAGTTGGATTTGTTTCTGCTGTGCCTTGACAGGAACCCCTTTCTTTTAATTTTTAAAATTATTTATTTTTTAAATTAAATTTGTTTTGGAGTTCCCATCGTGGCTCAGTGGTTAACGAATCCGACTGGGAACCATGAGGTTGCGGGTTCTATCCCTGGCCTTGCTCAGTGGGTTAAGGATCCGGCATTGCTTGTGAGCTGTGGTGTAGGTTGCAGACGCGGCTCGGATCAGTGCGTTGCTGTGGCTCTGGTGTAGGCCTGTGGCTATAGCTCCAATTTGACCCCAAGCCTGGGAACCTCCATATGCCGCGGGAGCAGCCCAAGAAATCGCAAAAAAAAAAAAAGACAAAAAAAATTAAATTTGTTTTGAAAGGTTTTAACCAGAGGAATAACAAAGCAAGTTTACTTTTGAGAACAGATTGTGGTCTGAAGGTGAAGGCCGAATTAAGCTGACGTTTCTCCTTTTATCTCCTTTTCAAGATTTAAAACTAATTTTGAAAATGACGTAGGTTTATACCCAGTGTCTGTTGAAAACTTCCTTGCTGGGACCTATGCTTCCCAGTCACTGACTGGAATTTCAGTTTGCATCTACAGTGGTATTATTTCACTATAGTTTCAGCCCTTGACAATGGCAGAAATCTGCTGGTAAACCATTTCTGGCCTGAGGAGGGCAACATTTGATCAATTCAGTCAGTGGGATTGGAATAGCATTAAGAATAGAATAGTATTGAAACTATCTGATATTTTTTGAATTATTAAAGTGCTAAAGATTAGGCTCTTGAAATTGGTCTTTAATTTTAGGTGTTTTGCTTTAATGTAGATATTTGCATGTATTTAATTTGTTTAAAAATCATACATGTGTACACTCCATAGGGAGTTTATAGCAAAAACAAAATAACACACACATACGCACACACACACACAAATATTAGATATATTTACATCCTAGCACCTAATTATGTGTTTATAATTATGATGTTTGCTATTCCAACAATGACAATAACATTGTGTATTGCTGTGGTAGTCAGCTCTTTTCTGTTATCACAAAATTTCCACCAATAAGCAAGAAAAATGCCTCTTTTCAATTTTATTTTATTTTTTCTTTCTTGGTCACCCCCCGGGCACATCAAGTTCACGGACCAGGGATCAGATCCAAGCTGTAGTGCAACCTATGCTGCAGATGCAGAAATTCCAGATCCTTAACCCACTGTGCCAGGCCATGGATCAAACCTGTATCCCAGCGCTCCGAAGATGCCCCAAGTCCGTTGTGCTGCGGCAGGAAACTCTCCTGTTTTCAGTTTTAAAGTTTAATTTATATTATGTACACTTTTTACACTTTAGGCTCTCAGATTATCCTACAAGCTGTAGAATCATTCAATATAGCTCTTTTAAAAACAAAACTAAAACAAGACTTTATTTCCCTCTAGCAGTCTCAATGCTGATTAGACATGAGCAAATTGGTTAAATATTGTAGTACTTTTTCCCACTTCTTATGGTACTTGTTTTCCACAACTACCATTTCTTGTTTAATTTGCTAGTTCCAACCAGAAATTTTTGAGATTTAGTTTACAGTGTCTTATGGGGTTTTTCTTCCAATAGTTACTGAAAATTTCATGGAGGTCTCTTGAAGGCCCCAAAGCTATTGACCCTACAGAATGAATTTTTAATGGGGGAAATTCCAGGAACATAGCCAAGTCATATGGGGGGCTATTTGGGATCTGGAGGCCTGTCTTTCCCTAAACTGCATCCACCATGAGAACCCCTCATGCTACGTTCATCCTAAAGCTGTACCTGCCTGCAATAAATTTCTCTGTGAAAAGTTATCCCATAAATTTGTAATGTAGTCACTCCAACATTTTTTATCTTTGGTTATACCTAAAATGTCATCATAATTCCCTCTTAAGGGTTATATAACATTACCACAAGGGTAAAAAAGTACAATGATTATAAGAAGACTAATTCATTCATTCTACTTTTCTTACATTGCAAACAAAAGCTAATCAATAGATTAGATGTCAATATTTTGTCTTCAAAGAAGTCTAATGCTTCAGATTATGATTTATTTTTAGTTCAAGTGCTTTGTCATCATTTTTATTTGAGGCAGCATAGTAAACAGAAAGCAGATAGTTTTCTCTTCTGTTTCACTGCAAGCAAGTAAAGGTGTTTGAAATCACTTACTGTACCTGTTGGCCCATACAACATTCTAGAAACGATAGGAAGAATGTCACTTGCTCTGGGAGAAACTAAATGGAATATAATGAGTAAATTTATTCCAGAAATAACTATTTATATGTCTAGAAATCCTTGCATTTTCATAGCACCATTTATCAGGAGATTTTAGCTCCCCAAGTGGCCTTTTCAGTACCTGTGATGGGACAGTGAATCTGATGTCCTGAAGTTTACACATAGATTGTACCCTAGCCTATCTTTATCCTCCAGAATACTTACTGTGACTATCTGGTGTTAAAATCCCTTAGCTGTTGAATTTTTTGGCTCGTTTTTCATAGATTTTTGTCTGTTTTCTCTTTTATTTTTCCTCCTTTGTGTTTAGTTTGTCTCTTTTTTTTTTCTGCTTTTTAAAGTGGGAACTTTAATGATTGATTTTAAAATTCTTATTCCTTTACAAGATATGTCTTAAAAGCTATACATTTCTTTTATGATGAGATGACAAGTTGTGTTTTTATTATAACTCAGTGCGAAATATTTTCTCGTGATTTCTTCTTGGAATCATGGTTATTTAGAACTATGCTTTTTAATTTTCAGATATGTGGGAAATGGGTAACTATTATATTATTCATATAGAATTTAACTCTATTGTTAACTGAAGTCATATTTTGTTAAATTTGAGTTTTTTAAATTGAATGAGACTTGGTTGAGTCTGTTAGTGAATGTTCCAGGTGTACTTGAAAATGATGTGAATTCTGCAGTTGTAGTGCAGTGTTCTGTGAGCAACAAATTATCTCCAAGTGGTTGCTTGTATAATTAAAACCTTTTCTAGCTTTACCAGTTTTTTTCACTTTTTTTTAACGTTTTGTCTTTTAGTCACAGAGGGGTATAAAAGTCTCTAAGTACCTGTAGGTTTGACTCTATCACCTCTTTATTGTTGAAGTTTGCTTTATGTTGATTTAATCTCTCCTGTTAAATACACACACATTTACCATTTTAATATTCCTTGCGGAACTGATACTTTTAATATTACAAAATATTCCCCTTTACTTCTGGTTCATCACCCTTGTCTGAAAATCTACATTGTCTGATATTAGTATTTCCATAGCATTTTTGATGCTCACCTTTTCCATGATATCTATTTCTGTACTTTTGCAACTCTTTTTTTTCCTTTCACCTTATCTGTTTTTAAAAATATTATCTCTGTATGCAACAAAAGCTTAGAGCTTTTTTAAAAAAATTCTAGTTCAAATTTTTTTGTCTTTCTGTTGAAATATTTCATCCATTTAAATGTAATGTAGGAGTTCCCGTCGTGGCGCAGTGGTTAACGAATCCAATTAGGAACCATGAGGTTGCGGGTTCGATCCCTGGCCTTGCTCAGTGGGTTAATGATCCGGTGTTGCCGTGAGCTGTGGTGTAGGTTGCAGACGCGGCTTGGATCCTGCGTTGCTGTGGCTCTGGCGTAGGCTGGGGGCTGCAGCTCTGATTCGACCCCTAGCCTGGGAACCTCCATATGCCATGGGAGCGGCCCAAGAAATAGCTAAAAAAAGACTAAATAAATAAATAAATAAATAAATAAATGTAATGTAATGTAAAAATGGATATGGTTGCATTTAGAGCAACTCATTTTCTTTTTTTTCCTTTTTTTTCTTTTATTTATTTTTTCCCTTTTTTTATCACTCAAATTAATTTATCACATCTGTAGTTGTATAATGATCATAACAATCCAATTTCACGGGATTTCCATCCCACAGCCCAAGCACATCCCCCACCCCCCAAACTGTCTCCTCTGGAGACCATAAGTTTTTCAATATCTGTGAGTCAGCATCTGTTCTGCAAAGAAGTTCAGTCTGTCCATTTTTCAGATTCCACATGTCAGTGAAAGCATTTGATGTTGGTGTCTCATTGTATGGCTGACTTCACTTAGCATGATAATTTCTAGGTCCATCCGTGTTGCTAAAAATGCCAGTATTTCATTCATTTTAATGGCTGAGTAATATTCCATTGTGTATAGGTACCACCTCTTCTGGATCCACTCCTCTGTCGATGGACATTTAGGTTGTTTCCATGTCTTGGCTATTGAAAATAGTGCTGCAGTGAACATCGGAGTACATGTGTCTTTTTGAGTCATGGTTTCCTCTGGATAGATGCCCAGGAGTGGGACTGCTGTATCAAATGGTAGTTCTATGTTTAGTTTTTGAGGAATCTCCATACTGTTTTCCACAGTGGTTGCACCAATTTACAATCCCCCCAATAGTGTACTAGGGTTCCTTTTTCTCCACACCCTCTCCAGGACGTATTGTTTGTAGACTTTTTGAAGATGGCCATTCTGGCTGGTGTAAGGTGGTACCTCATGGTAGTTTTGATTTGCATTTCTCTAATAATGAGTGATGTTGAACATCTTTTCATGTGTTTTTTGGCCAGTCTGTATAGAGTGACTCATTTTTCTATTTGTTTCTTTTCTTCCTTTTCTGTCTTACTTTGGATTAATGAAAACAAGTTTTATTATCCATTTTATATCATCTATTGGCCTTTTTTGGGTCACACATCTGTTTTAATTTATATGATTTGGTGGTTATTTGATGTATTATAATATGCCTCTTCAACATATCAAAGTCTCCTTAGTATTAGTCTCCTTAGTATTGTACCACTTCATGTAAAATGGAAGAATATTGTTGAGACTTTGGATTCTGGGAACTTCCTCTGAAGAGTTTTTATTTTTGTTCATGCCAGCAATTCAATTGTATTCTGATCACCTTGAACTTGGGGAGGTTTGGTTTTCACTACTAGGAAGGACTGTTTCAGTTTAGTCTTTAGTCTTAGGGATGATTTCTTAATCCTGGAATGTATTCTTCACTCTTAAAATATGTCTTTTGGAACTGAATGGCCAGCTAGTGGATTTTGACCAAGCTCCTTAGACATAGCAATATGTAAATTCCAAACTGTCTATCCTTCAGTGGTCACCAGCTTACAATTCTGCTCAACTTTTCCACCTTCCAGCTTCTCAAACTGCTCTTTATAGTCTCTTCACCCTGTAAACAGTTCATGGATCATCCAAGGAGTAGAGAGGTTTACACACAAGTTTTCTAGCTTTTGTTCTTCTGGGTACCCTGCTTCCTGAGAGTTCGTCTATTATTTTCCAGCCACTCTGGAGCCTCAAACTCCATCCTCTGACACCTAAAGGTTTCTGCTTGAATTTTAGCCATTCTTCATCTGGAAAGACTGGAGTACAACCTTAAGGAAAGTCACATAACGTTTCTATCACCTAGTTACACCCCCTTCCTTCACGAGTTGAACTCCCTTTAGTTTGCCCATTTCTGGTGGCTCTGCAGTACCTTTAATAGTTGATTTTAAAATTTTATCCAGAGCTTACCATTACCTTGGGAGGGTAATTCAAATTAAACTCTCTGTTTTTCTTACACTGGAATTGGAAAAATGATTTTTTTTTTTTTAATATTAAGGCTCTCCTGAGAACAGCTAATGTAGATTTTGTGCTGCACATGGCTTAGCAGGTCCTGTGATCTAGACATGCCCAAACTCTGCACCGAGGTGATCAACCTGCTTTTTGCTTTAAATAAGTTCCATTATTGTCTTCTTTTTTCTTAGGTTGAATTAAATGAGGTGGCCACAGGGACATAGTTCATTTAGTAAAGCAGACAGCATTGTTTTCTTCTTGCTTTACTATGAAATTCATTTTATAAGATTAGGGAGTATAAAAGCTTCCATATTTGGAGATACCTTATTTTATATGTACCCTACATAATTTCCCATGCTTATTTCATGAGCCTTTAACTTGTTTCATAAAATAGATGCATGTAAATTGTTATTAAACACCAAAATTACCCACTCTTCACTTATTTCCTAACTGTTCTTTGTTCTTATTCTCTCCACTCTGGCTTATCTGACTCTATATCCAGGTGTTGTATACTCAACAAATTAATGCCTGCAAACCTAGCAAATTTATATAAATGTGTAAATCATGGGGAAAGTACATAAACAGGTAGATTGGTGAAGGTGTGAATTATCAAAAAGGTCAACCTTACCAGCTTTTGTGATACAGGGATCCTTGGGGTAGTGTTGACAGATTTTCCACTTCCAAGAAAAGCTGAAAATGTGAATATCTACATGAAATTTCCTGATTATTAAGATACCTTTTAGGTCAAATCAAACATACTTGATTAGTGTCTTAGTTTGGACTGCTATAACAATACCCTAGAGACTGGGTGGCTTAAACAACAGATACTCATTTCTCATAATTTTAGAGGCTGGGAAATCCAAGATCCCAGATCAGGGTCCTGGAAGATTCAATGTCTGGTGACCACCTCCTGGTTCTTAATCTGCTGGGTTCTCACTGTGTCTTTACATGGCAGAAAGGACGAGTTTGCTCTGTATGATCTCTTTTATAAGAGAACAAATCCCATTCATAAGAGCTCCATCCTTTGGACCTAATCATCTCTCAAATGTCTCATCTCCAAATTCCATCCCATTGGAGATTTCAGCCTAAGAATTTTGGAAGGACACAAATGTTTAGTCCATAGCAGTTAGCATGCAGAGTCCTTGTTGCTATACTTGCTTCCTTATTTCCATTGTTGGCTCTTCTGTTTGCATTTCTCCCTCATCCAGTTGGAATGCTCCCCCAGGCACATCTACCCAGGTCCTGTTTTTCTATATGTATTGAGTTTTGTATCACCATAAACCTGCTGAGGGTCTTCTAGTCTTTGTTGTTCATCTTTCCCTTATGTGAAATCTCTGTATTTCATGACTTAATTTTATTTATTAATAAATTTATTTTATTAATAAATAAACTTTATTATAACAATTTTATTATTAACATTTCATGACTTAATTTCAGTATTGTCTTTGTACACTGGAGTAGTGCTATATTTCTATACTGTTTCTATATTTCAATGTGTTTATTTCTCCCACAGGTTTTTTTCAATTTTCTTTTATTAATTAATTAATTTATCTATTTTGCCATTTCTTGGGCCGCTCCCACGGCATATAGGGTTTCCCAGGCTAGGGGTCTAATCGGAGCTGTAGCTGCCAGCCTACGCCAGAGCCACAGCAACGTGGGATCTGAGCCGTGTCTGCAACCTACACCACAGCTCATGGCAATGCCAGATCCTTAACCCACTGAGCAAGGGCAGGGATCGAACCCGCAACCTCATGGTTCCTAGTCGGATTCGTTAACCACTGTGCCATGATGGGAACTCCTCTTTTATTAATTTATGTTTGGTATTGATATATAATATTTTTTATCCTTTATTCTTATTTTTTATATAATTTTAAAGGTTATTTTCCATTTACAGTTATTACAAAATACCAGCTATATTTCCTGTGTTGTGCATTAAATCATGAGCCTGTCTTACATCCAGTAGTCTGTAGCTCCCCCCCCCACCCAGTTGCCCTCCTCCCCGCTGGTAACCACTCACTTGTTCTGTGAGTCTGCTTTCTTGATAAATGCACTAGTTTGTTGTATTTTTTAGATTTCACATAAGTGACATCATATAATATTTGTTTTTCTCTGTCTGACTTATTTCACTTAGCATAATGTTCTCTCAAGACCATCCGTGTTGGTGCAAATGGCAAAATTTCATTCGTTTTCATGGCTAAGTAGTATTCCACTGTATGTATGTGTATATAAATATGTATGTATATATGTATATATATCTTCTTTATCCATTCATCTGCTGATAGACACATAGGTTGTTTCCATGCCTTGGCAAAGATACATAAGCTTTTTAAAAGTGTGAGGGAAGGTGAAACTTAGGCGAATTATTGATTTGGATGAGATAATAGATCCAATCCAGGCCTTTTATTTGACAAATGAGGAACAAAGACCCAGTTAGTTAAAAGTAATAAATAGGAAAGTTAATGGCTAGATCTCAGAAATCTAAACCTCCTGTATGTCTCTCTTTCCACCAAAGACACTGCACTCAGTAGATTTAGGACAAAGTACTTTTACATTCAGTATCAAAAGATGGATTTTTTTCTATTTCTCCCTCTATGTTCTTTATTCTTCTTAAGGGTCACTATGACCTTCTATCAATGGCCTAGAATTAGATTAGATTGTTTAGTGCCAAAGGGTTAAAAGTATCTTTTCCCAGAAATTGAGAGTATCTGATAGCCTCATCCAATCATGTTAAATTTGGAAATGAGCAATATTATTAGTCAGCCTAATTTTGTGGTTTACAAGATTTTGATTTTATAGTATCTGTTTTCTGTTATGAGTCTGACAGATAAGGAGGTATCCTGGTTATGAAAGAATAGAATTTGTCCTGTAGTCTGAACTATCTGTTCTCTTATAAATATGAATTTGGACTGAATTTTATTAAGAAAACTGTACTATTACTATAATGGATACATTTTCTACTCTAGCATGCAGCTGCATGTATTTATTATTTATTATTATTTATTAATTTATTTTATTTATAATTTATGTATAATTTATTATTTATTAATTAATTTATTATTTATTATTTATTAATTATTTACTCTTTATTATATTATTAATTAATTTATTTATTATTTATCAATTTATTGTTTATTAATTAATTTATTATTAATTTATGTTATTAATTTATTTATTATTTATTAATTTGTTATTTGTTATTTATTTATTGTTTAGTAATTTATTAATTATTATTTATTGATTTATCATTAATTTATTATCAATTTATCATTAATTTATTAATTTATTAATTATTTATTAATTTCTTATTCATTTTATTTATTTATTATTTATTATTTATTTATTTATGGCTATGCCCATTTCCTTAATACAGAGTAGGATTTTCAAACTAAATGTAATTTTTATTTAATCAATATGTGCATTTTCATTTTGTTCTTTCGACCAAATGAGAAATTCTCTGTGGTATTATTATTTGATTTGTTTTAAAATGTATCAGCAGTTTTTATACTTTATTGCACATAGAATAAACTTTTAAAAATCTGTAGGTCCAGGGCATATTCCAGCCCAGGTAATCCAATCATACTCTCTAGAGGTTGAATCACGATACCACTATTTTTAAAAACCATTTAGGTGATTGCACTATGCATCCAAGTTTGAGAACTAGTAGAATAGATGATAGACGTTTTTTGACAATATATAGGATAAGCCTGGCCTAGTTTAAACCATAGAGCTTTTATTATGATCTTTGACATAACTTTTCTAAGCTTTAGGTTATATGTAATATTTGATATATGAAAAAAATATGCAATGTAATTATAAATTACAAAGGTTAATTAAAATACTAAATGCCCATAGGCCTACTATATAACTTCAGATCTAAACAATTATAATGTGTGGCTCTAAGAAGACAGAAAGACAAAAAAAAAATTATAATGTGTGCTTCTTATTCACAATCCCATCTCCCTGCCTAACCTCACAGGTAACCACTGTCCTAACTTTTGTACTTATCTTTCACTTGTGTTTGTGAAAATATTTATAACATGCATATGTTTCCATTATCTAGTTTAGCTTGATTTTCTGCTTTAGAAAAAAATTCCTTAAATATGTAGTATTTAGGACTGTTTTTTTTTTTTTTAGGGTCACACCTGTGGCATATGGAGGTTCCCAGGCTAGGGCTTGCTTGAATCAGAGCTGTAGCTGCCACCTACACCACAGCCACAGCAATGCCAGATCCAAGCCATGTCTGTGACTGACACCACAGCTCACAGTAATGCTGGATCCTTAAGCCACTGAGCAAGGCCAGGGATCAAACCTGTGTTCTCATGGATACCTAGATACTAGTCAGATTCATTTCCACTGAGCCATGATGGGAGCTCCAGGACTGGTTATTCTTTTTGTTTAATGAATATTATGGTTCATGGATCCTCTCCTGTTTTGTTTTGTTTTTTTTTTTTAACTATACTCATTCATTTATTTTCACAGAATTATAATATTTCATTGTGGGAATATATCATCAAATATTTTTTCAGGGCCTCTGTTAATAGACATTCAGGATTTCTTCTTTTTAATTTTTGTTATTGATAACAAAGCTGCTGTAAACATTTTTGTACTCACTCCTAGTGCATATGCAATACCCTTTTTCTATGATATGCCTAGGAGTGAGATTGCTGGGTCATGGGATAGGTACATGTGTAATTTTAAAGATAGCACTGTGGCTATAACATGGCCTCTGTCCACCAGTGCTGAATAGAAACTCAGAGCCAGAGTTTTGGAAGAAGGAAAAAAAAAAAAGCTGTATTGCTTTGTCAGGCAAATGCGCCCCCTTTGGGGGAGAATAGGAAGTGGTGTTATACGCTGGGAGTGGGAAATTGGGCCACAGATAAGGATCAGGGTAGATGTGAGCTTGTAAACTTCCTCAAAGTTGGTGTTTAGTGGCCTGGGACTGGTTCTGGTGGTCCTCCTTCTCTCCGGAATGAAGAATGTTTCACAACATGTTTCATCTGTTGGGGGTTTAGTTTTGTAAAAGAGCCCAAAGATATTGTTATGTATATTCCTTGAGAAGGAACCAGGAACCTGGCCCGGGGCTGCACTATTGTTTGACTGCCTCTTCCTTGTTACTGCGTCCCCTCCCTTCCCTAATTAGCACCTGTTTGAACCACCCTTTGGAACTCAGGGAAGGCTGAGCAGGCCAAATGAGGCCTATTTTCTAAAAACAAGAAATGGGGGACACAGAAGGCTTTTGTGCCCAGGAGCCCCACAGGGTCCTGCAAAGTTTCAATACTATTTCCTTCCTTACTCCCCAAATGGTTGTATTGATTTGTACTCTCCCAGCAGCTATAAGACTTACCCATGCTTCACATTTTCAGTAACACTTAACTACTATCAGACTTTTTTATTTTGGGCAATTTAGTGGATGAACAGTAGTTCACTGTAGTAACTTTCAGTAAGTTTAATTTTTAAAAATAGATTTATTTCTATATTGGATAACTTCTTCTGAAATAGTTATTCTTGTCATTTGCCCATGTTTTTCCTTTGGTATGTACTTTTTGCTGACTGGATTGTAGTTTGCTTTTTCATGCTTGTTATGCTATTCAGTGGTTAACATAAGTTCTTTTTTTTTTTTTAGGCATTCTTTTTTCTATTCTTTTCCATTATGTTTATTGTAGCATATGGACTATAGTTCCCTGGACCTTGCTGCTTATCTATTCTGTATACAATAGTTTGCATCTGCTAATCCCAAACTCCTAGTCCATCCCTCCCTTCCCTCACTTTGGCAACCTCAAGTCTGTTCTCTTTGTGAGTCTGTTTCTGTTTCATAGATAGGGTCATTTTTTTGGTCATATTTTATATTTCACATATAAGTGATGTCATGTGGCATTTGTCTTTCTCATTCTGACTTGACTTCATACTAAATGAAGTTTCTGCAAATGACATTATTTCATTAAGTTCTTAATTTTAATGAGGTTGAATTTATTAAAATAAAGAATCCTTCCCCACAACCATATCAAAAAAAATGCTGCTGTGTTTTCTCCCAAAAGTTTAAAAAGTTTGCCCATCATATTTAAGTCATAAAGGATTTTTGGTTATGGTATGGGATAGGAATGTATAGAGTTTTTTTCTATATGGATAGGCAATATTCATCACCTCTTATTGAAAACTGTTCTGTTCACATAAATCAGCTGTGCTGTATTTGTTATATATATCAATTTTCCACATAAACAATGAAATTTACTTGGACTTTTTTTTTGTCTTTTTGCCTTTTTTTTTTTTAGGGCCGCTCCCGCGGCATATGGAGGTTCCCAGGCTAGGGGTTGAATCGGAGCTGTAGCCACCAGCCTACGCCAGAGCCACAGCAATGTGGGATCTGAGCCATGTCTGCAACCTACAGCACAGCTCACAGCAACGCTGGATCCTTAACGCACTGAGCAAGGGCAGGGACCGAACCCGCAACCTCATGGTTCCTAGTCAGATTTGTTAACCACTGCGCCATGACGGGAACTCCAACTTGGACTTTCTTATCTGTCCCATTTGTAAACATATTTATCCTTTTGTTAATATCTCATTTTAGTTATTTACTACAAATTCATAGTCAGTATATACATTGTGTGAGCCAATTCCTTCTACTTTGTTCTTCTTCAATATTTTTGCCTTTGGGCTTGTAGACTTCCATATAGATTTTGGAATTAAACTGGTGTGTTTCTTTAAAAAAGTTTCTAGGGATTTTGCTTTAAATTGTACTGCTTTTCAGTCAATTTTGGGAATTTCATTTCCCCCTCTATGAACACACTATAGTTTTTCACTTAATTAAGGATTTTATAAAATTTTCAAAAAGTTTTATATTTTTCAACATAAATATTACTTTTTTAATACTAGATTTTTTTTTAGTATCATGAATGTTATTTTTATAAACTTTCCTTATGAAAAATTCAAAACATATGGTATAGTAAAGAGAATAGAATACTTAATCCCCCTTTATACAACCTCTAGCCTCAACACTTATCAATTATGGTGAATCTTTTTTTATATATTCTACCACCCATTCTCTCCCACCGGTCCCATATTATTTTTGAGGCAAAACCCTAACATCATATTATTTCATTTATAACTAATAAGTTGTGGTTTTTAAAATATTTTTAAGAAAAAGTAGGTCTCCTAAGAGTCAGAGCTGTACAGGAGTAAACATGTTTTGCTATAATTCTCTTATACATAGCCAGTGTTCTAAAATCCCTCAGTAAAACTCTGGAGTATTTTCTGTGAAGTTTGTGAGCAATGAGATTTTTAAAACCTTCTTTTAGATCTTTATAGCTTTAATTTATTTGTTTCTCTTGACTCATTGCACTTTGGGTGCTACATTAAGTTTTGAATAGAAGCAGTATTAGTGTTTTATTTCTAAATGTAATAGAAATGCTTTGAAACTTTCACCATTAAAATGACATTTGCTCTAGGCTTTTCATAAATATGATTTATCAGAGTACAAAGCACTCTTTAATTAATAGTTAACTGTGACTTACCATGAATAATTATTTAATTTTATCAAATTATTTTATCTATTATTGAGACATCACTGTCTTTTCTTTTTTTATTTGTTAGATAATAATAAACAGTATTAACATTCCTGGGGTAACCAGTATGGATAACATACTGGTCATTATGCTTTATTTTTCTAAATCCACCCCTATTCAGTTTACTTATGTTTTGTCAAATTTGGTTTGCTGGTATTTTGCTTAGGATTACTGTGTCTGTGTTAACTAGGGATATTGTTCTGTCATGTTTTTTTCTTGCAATTTCTTTGTGTGGTTTTGTCATCAGGATAATATTGACCACATAGAATAGTGTCCCTTTCTATTTGGGGGAAGAGTTTATTGATGTTAACTCTTCTTTAAACACTTGGTAGAATTCATCAGTAAAGCCATTTGGTGCTGGGCTTTGGTTTATAAGATTTTGTTGTTTTTACTAATTCAGTCTCTACTTGTTACGTAGATCTATTTGGAGTTTCTTTTCTTTTTGAGTCATTTTCAGTAGTTTGTACTTTTTAGGTCCATGTCAAACAGGTTATCTGTTTTGTTAACATATGATTATTCAAAGTATTCTCTTGTAAATTTTTTTATTTCTATAAGGTCAGTAGTAATGTTTCATCTTGATTTTGGAACTTTATATCTTCAGTGTCTCTTTTTTCCCCTGTCAGTATATCTAAAGGATTGTCAATTTGTCAATTTTTCAAAGAACCAACTTTTGGTTGATAATTTTCTCTATTATTTTTCTTTCTTTTTTTGTGACCACACCTGTGGCATATGGAAATTCCTGGGCTAGGGATTGAATCCCAGCCACAATTGTGAACTATGCCACAGCTGTGGCAATGCTGGATCCTTTAACTCTCTGTGCTGGGCCAGGGATCAAACTCGCACCTCCACGGCAATCTGAGCTGCTACAGTCAAATTCTTAGCTCACTGTGTCACTGCAGGAACTCCTCTGTTGTTTTTCTATTCAGTATTTCACTTATTTCTATTCTAACTTTTTTCCTTCCTTCTCCTGGCTTTAGGTTTAGTTTGTTCTATTTTTTAAGCTTCATATAAGGTAGAAGTTTAGGTTATTGATTTGGGACTTCTTTTTAAAAAGTATTTTTTTATGTTGTATTTTAATTTTAATTCATGGCAAAGTATTTTCCAGTTTCCTTTGTTATTTGTTCTTTTCCTAGTTGCTTATTTATGAAAGCATTGTTTAATTCTTCATATATATGAATTTTCCAAATTTCCTCCTTAATGTTTTTAATTTCATTGTGTGTAAAGGAGATATTTTGTACAATTTCAGTCCTTTTTAATGTATCGATACCTGTTTTACGGCCAGCCATATGATTTATCATGAAAAACATTTCATGTATACTTGAGAAAAATGTGTATTTCCTATTCTTGACATTATTATACTTTTTTGGCTTATAGTATTACTCAACTCTTCTATTTCTGTCTAGATTTATACATTATAGAAATCAGGGTATTTGAGTCTCCTCTATTATTGTTTAGTTGTGTTTTACTCCCTTTAGTTCTATCAGTTTTTGCTTCATGTATTTTAGGACCTCTTACTCAGTGTATACTTATTTATAATTGTTCTTGATGGGCTCACCTTTAATGATTATTAAATGTCCTTTTTTCCATCTAGTAGCATTTTTTATCTTACAAATATATTAGTTTCATATTAGTATATTTTGACTACTGTTTGCATGGTATCTCTTTTTCATCTTTTTGCTTTAAATTTATATGTCTTTGAATCTAAGTGTGTCTCTTATTGATAGAAGAAGATTAATGTCTTTAAAAATATTCTCCCAATCACTAGCTTTGGTCAGAATGTTTGATTCATTTATATTTAACACAATTACAGTTAAGGTGGGACTTTTACCTGCCATTTCCCAATTTGTTCTATATGTCTTGTCTTTTTTGTTTCCTCCGTTCCTCTGTTCCTGCCTTCTCTGTATTAAGTAGATATTTTTCTAGTGCACTACTTTAATTCCTTTTGAATCTCTTTTACTATTTTGTTAAAATTATTTTCTCAGTGGTTTCCCTGGGGGTGTAATTCATATCATAACTTATAAAAACTTATTTCATGTTTAGTTCACAACTTAATTTCAACAGTATACAAAACTCTGTTCTTCTACAGCTCCCTTCTTTCCTCCATTTTGTGCTATTATTGTCATATAGCTAGATGTAGAAGACCAAGGGATCATTCAGATGATTGTCTCAGAGTCCACTTTTCATATGCACTAGTACCACGTACTCGTTCCATCTTCTGAAAAAATATATACTCCCATAATTTAGAGCCGTGGTTGTTTACTTCAGTCTGTTAATGTCCAATTTTCATGGTTCATAGACTGGTAAAATGCACCCTCTTTTGTTTTCTAGATCTAATATTACAACTTTGTTTTGTGTGTATGTATGTGAGGGAGTAGTACGTATTTTCTGGATTTGGCAAAAAGAGGAAGGCGAGAGATGGACTATTTCCAGTCTTACCACTGTTAACCAGCAGTCAGTGTCTTCATTTCAAATATAAAATCTATATCCCAAAGACTAATTTATTGTCTAAAAGTACTCAGCTCTTTGGTAACAAGTCTAAGAATAGAAATTTGATTTTTTGACTTATGCTGCTGTATCATATTGGCCTTTTCAATGAAACAGTAATTTAAAAAGTCATTTTATCATCCATATATAAAACAATAGAATTTAACAATGGAAAGTTAACATCATAAGTAAAATAGAAAGTCCTAGTAAATTTCTTTTTTTTTTTTTTTCCTTTTAGGGCTGTACCTGTGGCATATGGAAGTTCCCAGGCTAGGGGTCGAATTGGAGCTACAGCTGCTGGCCTAGGCCACAGCCACAGCAATGCAGGATCTGAGCCTCATTTTCGACCTACACCACAGCTCACGGCAATGTTGGATCTTTAACCCATGGAGCGAGGCCAGGGATTGAACCTGCATCCTCATGGATACTAGTTGGATTCAATAACCGCTGAGCCACAAAGGGAACTCCAAAAGTCCTAGTAAATTTCTTGAATCAGATACTAATATTATACTTTAAAGCCACAGTTGAAATCACATGAAGGAAGATTGTGTAATTTTGCATGCAAATACAAGATCTGAGATTTGCAATTAACATTACTTAAGTTGAAGTCTCATGTGCCAATTTAGAACAGATGTCTTTATCAAATAATTGAGTTATTAGTAATTAAAAAAGATAGCAAATGCATATTAATTGGTTATGTAAGACAAAATGATATATAGTAACCTTCTAATTTAAAGTAGAAAAAAAGGGAGTTCCCGTCGTGGCGCAGTGGTTAACGAATCCGATTAGGAACCATGAGGTTGCGGGTTCGATCCCTGCCCTTGCTCAGTGGGTTAACGATCCAGCGTTGCCATGAGCTGTGGTGTAGGTTGCAGATGCAGCTCGGATCCTGTGTTGCTGTGGCTCTGGCGTAGGCTGGCAGCTACAGCTCCGATTCGACCCCTAGCCTAGGAACCTCCATATGCCACGGGAGCGGCCCAAGAAATAGCAAAAAAAGACCAAAAAAATAATAAATAAATAAATAAATAAATAAAATAGGAAAAAAGTGTAAATCAAAGAAGCAGGTATCTGAATTTAGAATATACTTTCATTAACTTCTCAATACTGACTAGTCTTCAGTGTTAGAGAAAAGACACTTCTTAATGTATAAGTTATTGTGAAATTGATATTTATTTTTATTTTATAAATAAAAGTAGGGAATGGAATAGTTTAATCAGACACTTATTGTAGATGATGACAGGAAAAGTTGATCTTATTTACTCTCACTCTCAAGATCTCTTTCTTATGGTATAAAATAGGTATAGCCTCTTTTAAGGCTTTCTGCCTTTTTTTTTTTTTTTTTCATCTTTTGCTATACTCCAGAGAAACAGTTAAAGCAGAGCCCATCAATACCAAAGAAAATGAGTGAGAAACAATTCCTATTGCAATAAGATCCTCAAGAAAAAGTGGGAATCTGGAAGAATCTCTTCCCATGCACTCATTTAAAAAACAAGTGAACAAGGAGTTCCCGTTGTGGCGCTGCAGAAACGAATCCATCTAGGAACCATGAGATTGTGGGTTCCATCCCTGGCCTTGCTCAGTGGGTTGGGGATCTGGCATTGCTGTGAGTTGTGGTGTAGGTTACAGATATGGCTCAGATCTGGTGTTGCTGTGGCTCTGGTGTAGGCCGGCAGCAATAGCTCCAATTAGACCCCTAGCCTGGGAACCTCCATATGCCATGGGTGCAGCCCTAAAAAGGACAAAAAGACAAAATTAAATAAATAAATAAAATAAAAAATAAGTGAACAAAAACAAATCTCAAATCTTCTGTTTAGATGTGGGCAGTAGTTTCATATGAACTCTTGACTGTTCATCGTTTTCATTATCTCACTTTAACTTCTTTGTGGGTGAAATATCTCTAAATTCTTCTTTACACTAGTAGGGTGCATTGCTCAAAGGCTTGAGTTTAGATATAAATAAAGCATGACAAAAATATACTGGTAGATTATTCCAATAAGAACTGAATATATATTAAAAAAAAGAAACCAGTAATTCATTTCATAATCTCTGAGATGATCTCTTTCCTGGAAAATATACAGGTTTTCCTTTCCTTCCATTGATATTTATAAGAAATGCTGAAGTTAACTACTCTTAACTTTAACTTCCAATTTTTATTTTTATAGAGTGTAAAATAAGCTATACTTGTTGCTGAGGATTAAAAGAAAAAGAATACAGAAAATATAAGTAGCTGTTTCAAGGATGAATGTTTAAATATATGAAAAGGAACTAGTATTAGTACTATTAATTGAAAAGATTTATGGAAGAAAAAGTAGGATTATATATTTTCCTCTCAGCTGAAAAGAATTGCATATTTTAAAAATTATGTTGACTTTAAACATGTGTATAATACATGCCTAATACATGTGGATATAAATTTGAGTGAATCCTTTACCAAAAAGTATTGGATTTTGGGATAGAGCATTTAACTATACATAGAAAGTAAGTTGTATTCACTAGTTCCTTAGCAGATACTAACAGAACAACTATATTTTGAAACTGATGTATTTAATGAACAACCACCACAAAAAAAGAGACTATAATGTAAAAACTAGTGAGCAACTGGAAAAATACAAAATATGTACTGACAGTAGATCAGACAAATATGCTGTGGTATAGTCATTAGTTATCAAATGTTATATAATGAAAAAATGAAAGGACTATAATTATATGCAAAATAATGTTGAGCTAAGGAATTGAGATAATAAATTTTATGTACTTTATAATACCAGTTATATGAAGTTCAGAGGAATCACAACTAGTTTATAATGTTATAAAAATGTAGGGTGAAAATTAATATTTGGGGAGTTCCCATTGTGGCACAGCAGAAACAAATCCAACTAGGAACCATGAGGTTGCAGGTTTGATCCCTAGACTTGCTCAGTGGGTTAAGGATCTGGCGTTGCCATGAGCTGTGGTGCAGGTCACAGACATGGCTTGGATCTGGCGGTGCTGTGGCTATGGTGTAGGCTGGCAGCTGCAGCTCTGATTAGACCCGTAGCCTGGGAAATTCCATATGCTGTGGGTGCGGCCCTAAAAAGATAAAAAAGAAAAAAAAAAGATAAAAAAGAAAAAAAAAAAGAAAGTTAATATTTGGGAAGGGACTAGTGACTGGAAGGGGCATGATGGGACTTCAGTTATTTTGATAATGTTTTATTTCTTGTTATGGAATTGTTTTATGGAATGCACTAGTGATAATTCATTAAGTTGTATAATTATGAGATGCACTATTTTCTATATATTCATGTTATAATTTGTTTCTCCATGGAAAAAATATTTAGTGTATATGACTAAAGGAAAATATTTTCTTACCTTTATTACAGATAATATATAAATGTATTTTGACAGGAGCAGGTAGGCAAAAAATTAATTAAATCAGTGAGGTTAATACCTTAGGCTTTAAAGAAATTGCTGTGGCTTGTGAGTTCTTGGATATTTTAGGGGGAAAGGGAAGTCACAAAGCCATATAGATTGGCCATGGTATATTGGAGCCAGTCAGCATTATTTCCCAGAGTTTATAGTTCTAGCATCGTTTCAGTAGACCTAACCACAGACTCATTGATACTTTATCTCAACCAAAGATATCCATCTATGGGTTTTTACTACTTTGTTCTTAAACTGCAAAGAAAGAGAAAAAAAAAAATCAGGTTCTCTCTGCTCTTAATCAAAACACTTCTATTTCTATAACAATGCATAGATAAAACAGTGTGTAACATTTCATTAGTTAGCTGAATTGTCTTTATAGCAGTGGCCTAACACAAAGCAACTTTGGCACCTTTAAAGCTCAAGAAATTCAAAACACTGCATTATGATATTAACATCCTGAAAATTGCATTAACTTGCTTTGCCATGCATAGAGGCTTTTGACGTTGAGGCCCACAAATGAATTTTCATAGATCTTATTCTGTCTTCCACTTCACATTTAAAACTCTGAGTCTTATTATGTGTTATTTACCCTGACTCTATTTCTGTATATACATGCAAAATGTGGTAGGAACTGAAGTCATTTTCTGGATGCTCCCAACCAAAAAAGTGGCCTCAGTTACCTAGATATGATTTCAGATGAAGTTGTGTTTCTCTTAGTTTGAGTTATAAGGATAATTATTGTAGTTCTGTATTTTACATGCATAGGCAAATCCTTGGAATTCAGAATGTGGAAAAGTGCTAAGGGCAGTGATTTCACAATGAAAGGAAGGAATCTATTTTAAAGAGGAGTAAGAATTTGAATTTATGGTTATTATTTTGGCTTAAGGTTAGAAAGCTTTATCTTTTCAATATTTTATTAACATTTTAGTGATCAGATTTATTTCCATAGTATGTAAATTAAAGTGGGCGTCATGTAGCATCAAAAGTGGGTCAATGTTGATGATTAACATAGGAAAAATTCTTAGCATGGGATAAGTCAGCTTTGCTTTGAATACATAAGAATAAAAGATGCAGTGCTTGCCAAGAGATTCTTATGGCTGAGACATGTCACATGGTAATGCTCTTCAGAATGCAATAATGAATGCCTTTCCGCTATAATAATACCTATTCTAATCCTCTCATTTTAAACCGAACATAAATATAAAAGATATTAAGAATATATTTGAGATGTCAATGAAATAAAATGTTGTCACAGGATAATGGTCTCCTGCTGCTTCATAAAATACCAAGCCAAAGGCAAGACTTACATTTTCAGAGTAGAAGACATTAATCCCATGACAGTGTTTTATTACAGTGATTGTATTTCTATTATACAAAATGAGCATGTAGATTTAATCAATTCATTTGATGTATGTTGATGTAGTAAATTGACAGTAGTTTATCATCATTATGAAATTGTTATGTTCTTGAAAGCAATTTATCAAAGAAAATACAGATGTTTTAGGAAACAACTTTTGGGTGGAGGGGAAATAGAAGTTTCTGACTAGCTGGAGGTTGTTTTTTTCTTAAGAAAGTGATAGTTAATGTAACAAAAGAGGGACAATATGATTGACATACCCAGAAAGGTTTGTGTAATAGTCTTGTTAATATTATAGTTCCACATTTCAATTTGCTTGCAGGCAAAATATAATAATTAAATATAATTATTTGAGCAAAAAACTGCACAATGACACAAAGGAAGTTGAACTCCTTCTCAGAATGCTTTACTAAGTCATTTACAAAACTAGCTTTGTTATTTTGAATAATGATCACTGAATAACAGCTGATGTCATTAGACCACAGTATCATTTCATCCATACTTCTGAGTATTGCTCTAATACAACAAAGGCCCATTGTGCAAGATAGCCTGGGGCTTCTGACAGAAGCTCAACCATCTAGGCCAAACCACCCATTATTCCTAGAGGAGAATGAAAGCTCATTGCATGTTTTCTTTTCTAGAAACTACATTAATGCCAAAATAGTTGGATATAGTCTACTGAATGTATTTACAATTTTGTGTTTCATTTAGAAATACCTGTTCCCTACCACCAGGTTTGCTTTGAGAACCCTTTCCAATGAAGCCAAACTGTTACAACTAATTAATTATTCCCAAAGGTAGATCTGATTTCACATACCTTTTTATCCTACTTGTTGACTATCTTAAGTGAATTTTGTGTTTCTAAGGCCATCTATGTTAACATCCTCTGCCTCTTGGAGCTATAAGGCCCACAAACCTGAAAATTAAAAGCCTTGCCTCAGCTTCAAAATACAGGAAGTAAAGTAGCTGAAAAAAACTATTATTTTTCATAAAAATACAAATCATTAAGTGCATACATCCATCAGGCCATTAAGGAAAAAATTAGAATGACGAAAAGTGCAGTAAGAATGATTTCTGGGGAATGCTAGCAGAGTTGAGATCATCTTTCATTTCTCTTGTCATTAGGTTGTTCATGACATCATAGGCCATATACTGGCAATTCTTTGTGTGAGAATAAGATCTGGAATCACTACAACAGTATTTCTTCTATATTAAACACAAATCCATTTTTATGGTAATTTTATTATAAACTCTTATTTTTTATGATTACATACTGCGTAAGGCTGCCATAACAAAATACCACAGGCTAGGCAGCAGTTCTAGAAGCTACGGGTCCAAGATTAAGGTGTCAGCAAGGTATGGTTTCTCCTAAAGTGTCTCTTTATGGCTTGCATATGGCTGCCTTCTTACTGTGATATTACATGGACTTCTCTATCTGGTGTCTCTTTGTAGGTTTGAATTTTATCTTTTTAAGAGGACACCAGACAGTTTGGATTAGGGCCCACTTGTGTGATCTCTTTTAACCTTACTTCCCTCTTTAAAGGCCCTATCTCCAAATTTAATCACATTGTGACATACCGTGGGTTAGGGCTTCAATATATGAATTTTGAGGGACACAATTCAGTTCATAACACATAATAAGATTTCCTTTGAATTACTACAGAAAAGAAGACTGAAGCAATGAGTAGTGAAATGGATTGCCTAACACTAGCTAGAAAGTTAGTGATAACATTGTAGTAATATATGCTCTTTGAAAAAAATAATTCTGGGTTAAAAGGACTCTGTCATTTTTGTTATTCTAAATATCTGACCACAATCCCAAATATATCATTGTGTTATAATCTTATATTGATAAGATATTTCTATGTGTATTGAATTCTTTCTATTCTAGTTTTTATCTTTCTGTAAGGAATAAATTCCTTGAGAAAAAAGACTATGTTTCATGTAAATATGTACTATACATCAAAACTAGCACAGGACCTGGGCACTCTATGAATATTAGTGAAATAGATGATAGTTGGATGGACAGTTGAAATTATTTTCAAGTCACTTATACATTTAGAGCTATGATTTAGATATTTAATAACCCGAGATTTTTGCCATTGAGAAAAACTCGATTATGACAAGACACCTTAGGAATATTCTTCTTCTTTTTTTTTTTCTTTTTCTTTTTAGGGCCACACATGCAGCATATATGGAAGTTCCCAGGCTAGAGGTGGAATCAGAGCTGCAGCTGCTGGACTGCACTACAGCCACAGCAAAAGGGGATCTGAGCTGCATCTGTGACCTATAGCTAGCTCATGGCAATGCTGGATCCTTAACCCACCGGGCACGGCCAGGAATCGAATACATATCTTCATGGATACTAGTTGAGTTTGTTACCGCTGAGCCACAGCAGGAGCTCCAGGAATATCATTCTTTAGTATTCATAAAACTAGCTCTTAAAATATGACTGCCAAACAGATTTAAGAAAGATTTTATCACATGGCTACGAGCCAAAATCATTGAGAAGATAGAAAGGAAATAAAATTATACCGTCTTGAAATCCAGGTGGAGTATTGTACATACTTTCTCATTAAACTTCTATCTAGTTGCCTATCCTAGTTTCAGAGGCAAAGGAGAAGCTATGAGCATTTGACATAGTCTTAATTCCATCCAGACTATAAATACTCAGTAGTTTGGATGTGAGAGCCAGGAGATGTGTTTGTATTATTCACTTTCTGCACCATAGTTCTTTGAGCATAAATTTGTCCTCAGACTTTAGGAGTGTTTTATTCATCACCAAGAAATACCTATATTTTAAGCTTAACAAGAAAAATTTAAAATATCCAAATAATATATGCATTTGTGGAAAAGGAGAAAATATAGGTAAATAGAAAGACCGGAAAAGAACCAGTCATTCTAATTCTACTTCCTAGTGGTAACTATTGAGAGCATTTGTTAAATAAACATCCCAGTATTTAGGTATACTTAAATATGTGTGTGTGTTAAATCCATATAAATATAAAAGTGAGTCTGTTTCTATCTTGGATTCACCAAGGCTCCAAAAGGATGTACAAAGTGAACTGTTCTGCAGGATCTCCTGAGAAATAGCTAAAGGAAAGTTTTGATCCCCATTAGCCAACAGTCATTACTAAGCATGCTTTACTAAGCATTCCTTCTTGAAGAGGTAAAGGGAGAGATTTCTTTTGGAGAGGGCTGTTCCCTGTGCACTGTCTGTCCTAAGGAGAGAGACTACTTTACCTCTAGCCATGCAAGAAGCCATACCTAGCAATCTGGGCGGGGTGCTATGGTTCACAGTGAGGGGAAGCGGCTCATTTGAAATACTCAGCATTTTTGGAAATGTATGAGGCCATAAGAACACTTGAGTGTTTTTCACAGTCAGGGAAAGGGCTGTCCAGGAGTGAGAGACATTTGACAGCAAACAGAAAGGTGGACTGCAGGAAGTCAGTAGCTAAGAGGAGTTGTAAGTGGTCAGCATTGTTTTTGTTTTTGTTTTTCTTTTTTAGGGCCATACCTGCAGCATATGGGGTTCCTGGGCTAGAAGTCTAATCGGAGCTGCAGCTGCCAGCCTACACCACAGCCATAGCAATGCAGAATCCAAGCCTCGTTTGCGACCTACACCACAGCTCATGGCAACACCAGATCCTTAATCCACTGAGCGAGACCAGGGATCGAACCCACAACCTCATGGTTCCTAGTTAGATTTGTTTCCACTGTGCCACAGTGGGAACTCCACTTTGTCTCTTGTTGTAACAATAAAAAAAAATATAGTTGCAAGTACATTCTCATACTTGCAACCATTTCCTTTCCCTCTTCAGAAATAATCAGTATTATAATATTTCTGGGTACTATTCATGTCCAGGTGTTTATATTTATTCTAGATATATCAATAAGCAATCTACTTCCTTTGTTTTAGGGTTTTAAATTTTTATTATTTTATTTTATTTTATTTATCTTAATTTTTTTGTCTTTTTGCCTTTTTCTAGGGCCGTTCCCACAGCCTGTAGAGGTTCCCAGGCTAGGGGTTGAATCGGAGCTGTAGCCGCTGGCCTACGCCACAGCCACAGCAACGCGGGATCCGAGCCACATCTGCAAACTACACCACAGCTCATGGCAACGCCAGATCCTTAACCCACTGAGCAAGGCCAGGGACCGAACCCTCAACCTCATGGTTCCTAGTCGGATTCATTAACCACTGTGCCACGAAGGGAACTCCTTAAATTTTTATTAAAAATTTTCTTATATGTATCTATGTATTTACAATATTGAGTTTTTGATATTCAGTAATATGGCAATTGTTTTTTACTGGCATTATATAGTTTATATATAAATAACATATGTTTAATATAAATATATGTATTATATATTTAAGAACTACCTATGTTCATGGTTATAGCTCTACTTCATTCATTTTAACTGCTGTCTAGTATACAAATGTATGGTTAAACCTTAGATCATCTCTTTGGTTACAAATGGGTGATTTCTTAATTAGAATATTTTTACTTTTTAATTCTAACCATTCTTAGAATGAATTTTCTAGCTCATGTTTCTCTGAAGCCATGAGAATTTCTCAGAGTAAGAGCATACCTAGAAAAGAAATTGTTGAGTCATACAAGTGTGCATTATTAAGCTTTACTAGCTCCTGCCAAATTGTTCTCCAAAGCAATTGTGTAATTTACAGAATGATGTGTACGAATTCATGCTAATCGAATTTTTTGCTAAAACTAAGGTAGAAGAGATTTAAATTTCTTTATCAGTATGTGAAATGGTGTCCAGTGTTGCTCTGATTTGTATTCTCCTGCTACTCCTTCAGCTGTACAACTCTTTTTTTTTTTTTGTCTTTTTGCCTTTTCTAGGGCTGCTTCCAAGGCATATGGAGATTCCCAGGCTAGGGGTCCAATCGGAGCTGTAGACGCCGGCCTACTCCAGAGCCACAGCAACACGGGATCTGAGCCGCGTCTGTGGCCTACACCACAGCTCACAGCAACACTGGATCCTTAACCCACTGAGTAAGGCCAGGGATCGAACCTGCAACCTCATGGTTCCTAGTCAGATTCGTTAACCACTACACTACGACGGGAACTCCATGTACAACTCTTTAATAGGTTAATTGGCTATTTTGAATCCTCTTCAGTAAAATACCTGACCAACATCTGTGTCATATTTTTCTACTGTTTGAATTTTTTTTCATTGATTTTAAAATTGAAATTCAAATGTTGCCCAGATATTTCCTGAAATATAAGTCTCTAGTCATGTTTTAAGAATGAATTTTGATATATTAAAGTTAAGTTTAGTGTAATTTATAAATTTCACTTTATAAATTTCGATTTATAGTTTTCTTTAAGTATGCTGCATTTTTGTATCTTATTAAAAAAATCCTTCCCTATCTTGATATCCTAAGAATATTCTCCCATATCTTCTTGAGAAATGTCCACAGTTTTGTTTTTCACATTTTTGTCTTTTACCCATCTGGAATTATTTTTGTGCACAGTATAAAGGATCTAGATCTATTTTTTATCATTGTTCCTTCCAAAATGCAAATCACCTTGGAATCATTTAAAAGTTAGAAAAAAAATTTATTAAAGTATAGATAATTTACAGTATTGTGCTATTTCTGCAGTACATCAGAGTGACCCAGTCATACGTGTGTGTGTGTGTGTGTGTATTCCCTTTCATTCTTTTTTTTTTGTCTTTTGTCCTTTTAGGGCCACACCTGTGGCATATGGAGGTAACCAGGCTAGGGGTCTAATTGAAGCTGTTGCTGCCGTCCTAAGCTACAGCCACAGCAACACCAGATCCGACCCACATCTGCGACCTACACCACAGCTACGGCAACACCGGATCCTTAACCCACTGAGCGAGGCCTCGGATCGAACCCACAACCTCATGGTTCTTAGATTCATTTCCCTGTGCCACAACGGGAACTGCAACATTCCCTTTCTTATATTATCTTCCATCATGGTCTATCCCAAGAGATTGGATATACTTCTCTGTGCAGTAGGACCTCATTACTTCTCCATTCTAAGTATAAAGGTTTGCATCTACTAACCTGAAACTCTCTTCCTCTTCACTCTCCCCCAGCTCCCACCTTGGCAACAATAAGTCTGTTCTCTATGTCTGAATCTGTTTTATTTTGTAGAGAGGTTCCTCCATACCATATTTTAGATGCCATATATAAGTGATATCATGTGGTATTTGTCTTTCTCTTTCTGACTTGCTTAGTATGATGATCTCTAGTTGCATCCATGTTGCTGCAAATGGCATTATTCTTTTTATGGCTAAGTAGTATTCCATTGTATATATGTACAATATCTTCTTAATCCGTTCATCTGTTGATGGATATTTAGCTTGCTTCCATGTCTAGCTATTGTGTATAGTGCTGCAGTGAACATAGGGGTGCATGTATCTTTTGAATTATAGTTTTGTCCAGATACATGCCCAGGAGTGGGATTGCTGGATCATATGATAGTTCTGCATTCAATTTTCTGAGGAACCCCCATACCATTTTCCATAGTGGTTGTACTAATTTACGTGTCCCCCACACTGTAGAAGAGTTTCCTTTTCTCCACACCCTCTCCAGCATTTGTTATCTGTAGACTTATTAATGGTGGCCATTCTGACCAGTGTGAGGTACTACCTTGTTGTAGTTTTGATTGCATTTCTCAAATAATTGTTTTCTCTTTTTATTATTTTTTTAGGGCCACACCTGTGGTATATGGAAGTTCTTAGGCAAGGGGTTGAATTGGAGCTGCAGCTGCCAGCCTATGTTAATGCCAGATCCTTATCCTACTAAGTGAGGCCAGGGATGGGACCCACATTCTTATGAATACTAGTTAGGTTCTTAACCCACTGAGGAACAATGGGAATGCCTTAAATAATAATTGATGTTGAACATCTTTTCATGTGCCTAATGGCCATCTTCTTTGGACAATGTCTATTTAGGTCTTCTTCCCATTTTTCAATTGGGTTGTTTGCTTTTTTGTTGTTGAATTTATGAGTTGTTGGTATATTTTGGAGATTAAACCCTTGTTCGTTGCATTGCTTGCAACTATTCTCTCCTGTTCCCCAAGTTTTTTTTTAATGGCTTCCTTTACTGCACAAAAGCTTTTAAGTTTTACTAAATCCTGTGTATTTTTGTTTTTCCTCTAACCTATAAATGTTATAAATTATATTGATTATTAAAATATTAAAAATTTTTATTGAATTTTAATTGATATACAATATTTGTTACAGGTGTACAACACAGTGATTACAATTTTTCAAGGTTATATTTGATTTATAGTTATTATAAAATATTGGCTATATTCTTTGTGTTGTACAAGTCTGTTCTTTATACCTGTGAGTCTGTTCCTGTTTCATGGATGTGTTCATTTATGTTATATTTTAGATTGCTTATGTAAGTGATATCATATGGTATTTGTCTTTCTCTTTCTGGGTTCACTTAGTATGATAATCTCTAGGTGTATCTATGTTGCTGCAAATAGCATTATTTCATTCTTTTCATGGCAGACTAGTATTCCGTTGTGTGTGTGCATGTGAGTGTGTATATATATACACACACTATATCTTTATCCACTCATCTGTCAGTGGACATTTGGAATGTTTCCATGTCTTGGCTATTGTAAATAATGCTTCTTTGAACATAGGGGTGCATGTATCTTTTTGAATTAAAGTTTTGTTTGAATACCCAGGATTAGGATTGCTGGATCATGTGGTAACTCAATTTTTAGATTTTTGAGGACCTTTCATACTGTTTTCCATAGTGGTTGTACCAGTTTAGGTTTCCACCAATAGTGTAGGAGGCTTCCTTTTTCCACACCCTCTCCAGCATTTATTGTTTGTAGATTTTTTTGATGATGGCTGTTCTGATTGGTGTGAGGTAGTACCTCACTGTAGTTTCGGTTTGTATTTTTGTAATAATTACTTATGATGAAAATCCTTTCATCTGCCTCTTGGTTGGTTTTTGTTGTTGTTGTTGAGGTATATGGGCTGTTTGTATTTTCTAGATATTAAACCCTGTGAGTTGCATCATTTGCAAATATTTTCTCCCAGTCCATGGTTGTATTTTTGCCTTTTTTTAAATAATGGTTTCCTTTGCTGTGCAAAGAGCTTATAAGTTTATGTCCCATTTGTTTATTTTTGCTTTTATTTCTATTGCTTTGAGAGACTGACCAAACATAATATATGTAACATTCATACACACACCTAACATATATACATACATAATATATTACATACATGCCTAATACAATGCATAACACACATATGTAACATATATAACACGAATAACATACATGCACACATAACACACACATAAAATAATATATGCATATATATAACATGCATAACATAATATACATACATAGATACATAATATACATAACATGCTAACATAACATTGATATAATTTGTCAGAGAATGTTATGTACACACACAACACACGTATAACATACATACATGCATACACAACATAAATACCTACATACATGCATACATAGATAACATAACAAATATAACATAACATAACATTGGTATGATGTATGTTTTAGAATGTTTTTGTTTTGCTTTTTTGTTTTTCGGTCTTTTTAGGGCTGCACCTGTAGCATAGGCAAGTTCCCAGGCTTGGGATCAAATCAGAGCTGCAGCTGCTGGCTTATACCACAGCCAAGGCAACATTCGAGTTGTATCTGCAACCTTCATCTCAACTTGTAGCAATGCTGTATCCTTAACTCACTGAGCGAGGCCAGGGATCAAACCCACATCCTCATGGGTACTAGTTGGATTCTCAATCCATTGAGCCACATTGGGAACTCCTGTCAGATAATGTTTTGCTCATGTTCTTTTCTAGGAGTTTTATGTATCATGTGTTACATTTAAAGCCATTTTGAATTTATTTTCTTGTATGGTGTGAGGGTGTATTCTAACTTCATTGATGTGCAGCAGCTGTCCAATTTTCCCAACACCAACTGTTGAAGAGACTGTCTTTTCCTCATTGTATTTTTGCTGAAGATTAATTGATCATAGGTGTTTGGGTTTATTTCTGGGTTGTATATTCTGTTCTCTTGATCCGTATGTCTGGTTTTGTGCCAGTACCATGTTGTTTTGATTACTGAAGCTTTATAATATTGTTCAAAATTTGGGAGGTTTATGCATCTTGCTTTGTTCTTTTTCCTCAGGATTGCTTTGGCAATTGGGTCTTTTATTATTTGATATAAAGTATTGGATTACTTGTTCTAGTTTTGTAAAAAATGTCATGGGTAATCTGATAAGGATCTCATTAAATCTATAACTTGCTTTTGATATTATGGCCATTTTAACAGAAAAAATTCTTCTAATCAAAGAGCATGAGATATCTTTCCACTTCTTTGAATCACACTCAGTTTCCTTTATTAATGTTTTGTAGTTTTTAGCATGTACGTCTTTTACTTCTTGGTAAAGTTAGTTCTAAATATTTCACTTGATGTGATTTTAAAAGGGATTGTTTACATTGCTTTTCTGATATTTCATTGTTAGTATAAAGGATGCAACGATTTCTGAATGTTAATCTTATATCCTGCTACCTTGCTAAATTTGATATTTCTAGTAATTTTTGTGTGGCATCTTTAGGGTTTTCTATATATAGTATCGTATCATCTGCATATAATGAAAATTTTATATTGTCCCTACCAATTTGCATGCCTTTTATATATATTTTTTTCTTATCCGATTACTCTGGCTTGGACTTCCAATACAATTTTGAATAGAAGTGGTGAGAATGGGCTTCCTTGTCTTGTTCAAGATTTTAGCAGGAAGACTTTGAGCTTTTCAGCATTGAGTAGTATATTGGCTGTTGGTTTGTCCTAAATAGCTTTCAGTGTTGAAATATGTTGCTCTATGCTGACTTTTGTAAGGGATTTTTATCATGAATGGGTGTTAACTTTTTTTTTTCTTTTTTTGGCTGCCCCATGGCATATGGAGTTTCTGGGCCAGGGATCATATCTGAGCTATGTTTACAACCTAACCTGCAGCTGCAGCAATGTTGGATCCTTAACCCACTGTGCTGGGCCAGGGATTGAACCTATGTCCCAGTGCTACCAAGATGCTGCCAATCCCATTGTGCCATGATGGGAACTCCTGGTTATTAACTTTTATCAAATGCCATACCAAGTTTTCTTTACCCATTCATCTCTCGATGGACACTTAGGTTGCTTGCTTATCTTGGTAATTGAAATAATATGGCTTTGAACATTGGGATACATGTATCTTTACAAATTAATGGGGATTTTCTTGGATTTATACCTAAAAGCAGCATTGCTGGGTCATATGGTAGTTGTATTTTACTTTTTTGAGAAGCCTCCATACTGTTTTCACAGTGGCTGTGCCAATTTACATTCCCAGTAACAGTGTAGGAGGGCTTCCTTTTCTCCACATTCTTTCCGGCATTTGTCATTGTGGTCTTTCTGACAAGCGAGAGGTAATATCATTGTGGTTTGAATTTGCATGTCTCGGATAATTAGTGATATTGAACATATTTTCAAATGCCTGTTGTCCATCTAATTGTTCTCTTTTGATAAATGTCTATTCAGGTCTTCTGCCCATTTTTTAATAGGGTTTTGTTTTTTTTTGAGTTGTATGAGCTGTTTATATATTTTGAACATTGAACCCTTGTCAGTCATGTCATTTGCAAAATGACTTCTTCCATTCAATACATGGCCTTTTTGTTTTGTCATTGGTTTCCTTTGTTTGGCAAAAGCTTTTCAGTTTAAGGTTCTATTTGTTTTTGCTTTAATTCCTTTGCTTTAGGAAACAGATCCAAAAAAAAATATCCCTATGATTTACATCAAAGACATTTCTTCCTATCTTTTTTTCTAGTTTTACGGTTTTCAGTCTTACATTTAGGTCCTTACTTCATTTTATTTGTATGTGGTATTAGCGAATGTTCTAATTTCATTGTTTTACATATAACTGTCTAGTTTTCCAAGTACCACTTATTGAAGAGATTGTCTTTTCTCCATTGTTCATTCTCATTTCCTATTTTGTAGATTAATTGTCCATGAGTGTGTGGGTTTATTTCTGGGCTCTCTAATCTATTCCACTGATCTATGAGCCTCTTCTTGTTCAAGTAGCATACTAGTTTGATTACGGAAGCTTTGGGATATAGTCTTACATCAAGGAGTGTGATTTCTCTAGTTCTGTTCTTTCTCAGGATTGTTTTGACTATTTGAGGTCTTCTCTGTTTCCAGAAACCTTTAAATATTTGCTCAAGTTTTTTGAAAAATGCCATTGGTATTTTCATAGGGATTGCAGTGAATCTGTAGACTGCCTTGGGTAGTATGTCTATTTCGGCAATATTGACTCTTCCAGTCTGAGAACATAGTTTATCTTTCCATCTGTTTATGTCATCTTCAACTTCTTTCATCACTGTCTTAAAGTTTTCTGAGTACAGTTCTTTTCCTCCTTAGGTAGGTGTATTTCTAGGTATTTTATTCTTTTGATGGGATTTTAAATGGGATTGCTTTCTTAATTTCTGATAGTTCATTGTTAGTGTATAAAAATTCAACAGATTTCTGTATGTCTGTATGTAAATTTTGTAACCTGAAACTTCCCTGAAATCATTGATGGGTACTAATAGTTTCCTGGTAGCATCTTAAGTATTTTCCATGTATAGTGTCATGTCATCTGCAAAGAGTTTTAATTCTTCCTTTCCAACTTGGATTTCCTTTATTTCTTTTTCCCCTCTGATTGCTGTGACAAGGGCTTCCAATACTATGTTGAATAAAAATGGAAAGAGTGGACATCCTTGTCTAATTCCTCATCTTAGAGGAAATAATTTTAGCTTTCACCATTGAGCATGATATTAGCTGTGTGTTTGTAATATATGGCCTATATTATGTTGAGTTATATTCTCTCTGTGTTCTCTTTTGGAAGAGTTTTTTTTTTAATCAAAGTGGAGGTTTAATTTTGTCAAAAGCTTTTCCTGCATCTGTTGAGATGGTCATATGGTTCTTATACTTCCTTTTTGTAGTGTGTTGTATCATGTTGATTAATTTGCAAATATAAAATTCTTCCATCCTTAGGATAAATTTCACTTGGTAATCTTGCATAATCCTTTGAATGTATTGTTGGATTTGATTTGCTAGCATTTCTTTAAGGACTTTTGCATATGATTTATCCCTGGGATACTTGATCATGGTGTATGATCCTTTACTGTGTTGTTGAATTTGGATTCCTAGTATTATTGAGAATTTTGGAATCTGTGTTCATCAGTGATATTGGCCTCTAATTTTTTTTGATGGTATCTTTGTCTGGTTTTGGTATCAGAGTGGTATTCACCTTACAGAATGAATTTGGAAGTGTTCTTTCTTCTAAAGTTTTTTTATTTATAATGATTTTTATTTTTTGCATTATAGTTGGTTTACAGTGTTCTGTCAGTTTCCTACCATACAGCAAAATGACCCAGTCTCTCTCTCTCACATACACACATTCTTTTCCTCAAATTATCCTCCATCATGTTCTATCACAAGTGACTAGATATAGTTCCCTGTATTATACAGCAGGATCTTATTGCTTATCCACTCCAAATGTAATAGTTTGCATTTATTAACCCCAGACTCCCAGTCCATCCCACTTCCTCCCCCTCCCCCTTGCAGCCGCAAGTCTCTTCTCCATGTCCATGATTTTCTTTTCTGTGGAATGGTTCATTTGTGCCATATATTAGATTCCAGATGTAAGTGATATCATATGGTACTTGCCTTTCTCTTTCTGACTTTCTTCATTTAGTATGAGAATCTCTAGTTACATCCATGTTGCTGCAAATGGCATTGTTTTGTCTTTTTTTATGGCTGAGTAGTATTTCATTGTGTGCATATACCACATCTTCTTAATCCTGTCGTCTGTCAATTGACATTTATGTTGTTTGCATGTCTTGGCTATTGTGAGTAGTGCTGCAGTGAACATATGGGTGCATGCGTCTTTTTCAAGGAAAGTTTTGTCTGGATATATGCCTGAGAATGGGATTGCTGGGCTGTCTGGTAGTTCTGTGTTTAGTTTCCTGAGGTACTTCCATACTGTTTTCCATAGTGGTCATACAAATTGACATTCCCACCAACAGTATAGGAGGGCTCCATTATTGCTATTTGCTATTACAGACAAGCTTTTTTTTTTTTTTAATAATTTTTAGTTTCTAGTTGTGCCCTTTTCTTTTTCACTGATAAGTCATTTTTACATTTGTTGAAAAGCTGGTCTGGTGGTGCTGAACTCTTTTAGCTTTTGTTTTTTCTATAAAGATTTTTACCTCTCCATCAAATCTGAATAAGAGTCTTTCTAGGTAGAGTATTTTTATTTGTAGGTTTTTTCCTTTCATCACTTTAAATATATCATGCCACTCCCACTGGCCTACAGAATTTCTGCTAAAAAAAAATCAGCTTATAGCCCTATAGGAGTTTCCTTGTATGTTATATTACTTTTAGCCTTGCTGCTTTTAACATTTTTTCTTTATCTTAAATTTTATCACTTTAATTATAATGTGTCTCAGTGTGTTCCTGTTTGGGTTAATCTTACATGGGACTCTCTGGCCCTCCTGGACATGTATTTCTTTTTCTTTTTTCAGGCTAGGGACATTTTTAGCAGTTGTGTCTTTCAATATGTTCTCATTTCTCTTCTTCTGGGACCTATGTAATGCATATATTAGTGTATTTGATGTTTTCTCAGAGGTCTCCTAAACTGTACTCATTTCTTTTCTCTTTTTTTTTCTATGCAGCATCAGTGATTTCCCCTACATTGTCTTCCAGCTCATGGATCTGTTCCTCCATAACATTTAATCTACCGTTTATTTCTTCTAGTGAATTTCTCTTTTCATTTATTGTATTCTTTATCTCTGTTTACTTGTTCTTTATATTTTCTAAATTCCATTCTTCTCCTGAGTTCTCAGATTATCTTTATGATCACTACTCTGAACTCCATCTTGGGTAGATTGGCTATCTCCACTTCACTTACCTCTGTTTTGGGGTTTTATTTATTTTTTTTAATTACTCAAATGAATTTATCACATCTGTAGTTATATAATGGTCATAACAATCTAATTTCACAGGATTTCCATCCCACAGCCCAAGCACATCCCCCCACCCCCCAAACTGTCTCCTCTGGAAACCATAAGCTATTCAATGTCTGTGAGTCAGTATCTGTTCTGCAAAGAAGTTCAGTCTGTCCTTTTTTCAGATTCCACATGTCAGTGAAAGCATTGGATGTTGGTGTCTCATTGTATGGCTGACTTCACTTAGCATGATAATTTCTAGATCCATCCGTGTTGCTAAAAATGCCAGTATTTCATTCATTTTAATGGTTGAGTATTATTCCATTGTGTATATGTACCACATCTTCTTGATCCATTCCTCTGTTGATGGACATTTAGGTTGTTTCCATGTCTTGGCTATTGAAAATAGTGCTGCAATGAACAATGGAGTACATGTGTCTTTTTGAGTCATGGTTTTCTCTGGATCGATGCCCAGGAGTGGGATTGCTGGATCAAATGATAGGTCTATATTTAGTTTTCTGAGGAATCTCCATACTGCTTTCCACAGTGGTTGCACCAATTTATAATGCCCCCAAAGGTGTACTAGGGTTCCTTTTTCCCCAAACCCTATCCAGGACTTACTGTTTGTAGACTTTTTGAAGATGGCCATTCTGGTTGGTGTAAGGTGAGTACCTCATCGTGGTTTTGATTTCCATTTCTCTAATAATGAGTGATTTTGAACATCTTTTCATGTGTTTCTCAGCCATCTGTATGTCTTCTTTGGAGAACTGTCAGTTTAGATCTTCTGCCCATTTTTTTGATGGGGTTGTCTGTTTCTTCGATATGGAGCTGCAGAAGGTGTTTATAAATTTTGGAGATTAGTCCCTTTTCCGTTGATTCACTTGCAAAGATTTTCTCCCATTCTGTGGGTTGCCTTTTTGTGTTGTTTAGGGTTTCCTTTGCTGTGCAGAAACTTTTAAGTTTGATTATGTCCCATTTGTTTATTTTTGTTTTTATTGTCAGTACTCTAGGAGGTGGCTCTGAGAAGATGTTGCTGTCATTTATGTCAGAGAGGGTTTGGCCTATGTTTTCCTCAAAGAGTTTGATAGTGTCTGGTCTTATATCTAGGTCTTTAATCCATTTGGAGTTTATATTTGTGTATGGTGTTAGGGAGTATTCTCATTTCATTCTTTTCCATGTGGCTGTCCAGTTCTCCCAGCACCACTTATTGAACAAGCTGTCCTTTCTCCATTGTATATCCTTGCCTCCTTTGTCATAGACGAGTTGGCTGTAGGTGCGTGGGTTTAATTCTGGGCTTTCTATCCCGTTCCACTGATCTATATGTCTGCCTTTGTGCCAGTACCTTACTGGGGTTTTATGTTGCTTCTTTATTTAGAACATGTTCCTCTATCTCCTCATTTTGTGTAAGTTGCTTATTTTATTTTTAGGTATATGGTCTTGCCAACCTTGGAGAAGTAACCTTTTGTAGATGTCATATGTATCCCAGCAGCACACTCTCCTCTCATCACCTAAGCTATATTCTCTAGGGGCTTCCCCCCTGTGAGGGCTCTGTGGGTCTTTCACTTGTGGCAGAATGACTCTGTGGGAGGTCTGGTAGATTCATTCACCCCTCCATCCCACTAGTTGCTAGGTCATGCCTTGTGTAGAGATTGCTTACTGCTGACTGGAGGGACTGAGTCAGAGGTAGCTGACTTCGGAACCCCAAGGGGTTCCTTGGTTAGTGTTGGCTCACTGGTAAGCAGAATCAGGTTCCACAGCACTGTTGCATGCTCTCTAGTGTTGCCTCCTTGTGGGCAGGGCTGGGGCCCATCTGTCCCAGGGCAGGGTCTGGTCTGCTGTTAGGCAGGCTAGGTCTGTAGGTTACAGAATTGTGGATTTCTCTGCCCCTGGTGGTTGAACCTAGTCTATAAGCTAGGTTCTGGAGGGCAGGGCAAAGGCCCAGTGGGTTTTGGGACTCGTGTCTGCCCTCTGATGGGTGGAACTAGCTTTTCTGCCCTCTGGTGGGCATAGCTATGTACAGAGGTGGCTATGGGCTCAGGGAATCTAATAAAAGTCTATCTGCTGATGGGTGGGGCAAGTTCCTGCATAGTTAGTTGCTTGGCCTGACATATCCCAGCACTGGCACCTATAGGCTATAGGGTGGGGCTCGGTATTGATGCTAATAAGCTAGAGGAAGCATTCCACAATGGCATCCACAAATACCAGTGTCCATGTGGTAGTTCCCAAAAATGGCTCCTGCTATGTCTGTGTTGACAAGGTGAGGGTCAGTTGCCTCCTGCATCTCTAGGAGACTTTCCAAGATTAGCAGGTTGTATTCCCCCTGAATCCTATCAAATTACTGTTTCTATCCTGTGTTCCAGGGTGTGTGAAATTTTGTTGCACCTTTTAAGAATGAAGTCTCTATTTCTCCATACCTCTGGCTCTCCTCAAAGTAAGCTCTCTTGGCCTCCAATGCCAAATGTTCTGGGGTCTTATCTTCCTGGTACAGTACCTTCAGGCTGGGGAAGCAGACATGGGGCTCAGGACTGTCATTTCTACGGGAGACTCTCTACATTGTAATTATTTCCAGTTTGTGTGCCTCCCACTCAGGGATATAGGACTTGACTACATTGCAAGTCTTCCCCTTCAAACCATTTCATTATATTTCCTTCTTTGTGTCTTTCACTGTAAATCTTTTCTTGTACGTTCTGTTTTTTTTTTTTTTTCCATTGATGGTTATTCTGCAAATGGCTGTGATTTTGATGTGCCCATTAGAGGAGGTGAGCTCAGGGTTTTGCTATTCTGCCATGTTGGCCAATTTTGTGGAAAATGTTTTTTTTCTTACTTTTTTCTTGGTTCTTCCAAACATGGCTGCTTTTGCTTATTGCTAGAAGACGCCAGGAAGGATCTAACCAGGGAGAGTTGTTAGTTCCTTTTTTATAGAGAACTTGCATGCCTTCAGAAAGCACTACCTACAATTCTTATATGTTAAGCTATGCCTGTATGGCTGGTATATACTGCCTTGAATTCTGTCTCATCCTTTTGTTTGTTTGTTTGTTTTTGTCTTTTTTAGGGCTACACCTGTGGCATATGGAAGTTTCCAGGCTAGGGGTGGAATTGGAGCTGTAGTTGCTGGCCTACACCACAGCCACAGCAATGTGGGATCTGAGTCATGTCTGTGACCTACACCACAGCTCACGGCAATGCTGGATCCTTAACTCACTGAGCAAGGCCAGGGATCAAATCCATGTCCTCATGGATACTAGTTGGGTTCATTACTGCTGAGCCACAAATGGGAATTTCTGTCTCATCTTTTATCAATACTTCCAACACCACTTTTTGCCATGTGTTTTCATTTTTTAGCATTTTTTTCTTTCAATTCTCTCAATATTTTGATTATTTTCTTTTTCAATATGCTTTAATAAAACAGTCTGTTTTTGCATTTTATTTTATACTTTTCTAGTAACCACACATCTTTTTTAACAGAAAAAAAAAATCAGACAAGAAATAAAAATGTGTACACGTGGGAGATATGGAGAAAACGGAGTAACTCAGCAAAATGACCAAATCCCCTACCTTAAATAGCATCTCAGTTAAAGACAAAGAAGGATATTGAGGTTGGGAAAGTCAATGATGTGAGGTATCAGCAAAAGCACAGTAAACAAGGGTAAAGCTGTGATGCAGGTTTAAGCCATTGCCTTCTATTGATGAATTTCTAGAGATTTGGTCATCCTCCTTTTCCATGTACAATAAAGGAGACTTTCTTTACAAATGTAAATATTTCTTACAAAAGGGTAATTCCTACTTGTTTTTCAGATTTTTTTTTCCTGCTGTTTCTTAGAATATAGGCAGATCAAAATAATATTTCAAAGAATGAATCACATTTTGGGGTGGAAAATTCTGCTCCCTTAAGTCCCATCTTTGACATTTCCTGAATAAGTCTCACAGCCTAAGAATCTCAGTTGACACATTACTCCTTATCTCTTTGAATATGTTACTTAGTTCAGTTAAATGGTTGTATCTTATTTCAGAAAGAAGTTATGGGGCTGGGCTCTCAAAGTTCTATATTGTGTGAGAAATCAAGTATTTAATAAGGAAGTTCTAAGAAAACAAAAGAAAAACAAAGGTTAAAGTTTTGAACAAATTATAAACCCAGTGTCTGATTCGAGAGCTGTTAAGGGGAGATTTCTAGATTAAGGGTCAAAGCATCTTTTACAGGTTGAAATGTTTCTGGTGATGTCTTTAAGTGTTCAGGTAAGCTTTCTGAGTGGCATATACAGAAATGGGCATGAAGATTGTCTAATCATGGGCTATTGTGTTCTTTCTAAAGTTTTATTCAGATTGTTTGGCTTCAGTTTGCAGACCTTCAGAAAAAGGGCAGCTTTTGTTCTCAGTGATTCCATTTCAGAAGTGGGGGGCAAATTGGAAATGTTAGTTTCAAGAGGTCTAGCCAAATATTTGAGGAAATTTGAAGAATTCAGGATCCAGTCCAGTCAGTGTACAGAATAATACAAACTCAAAGACAACTAACAGAACATAATCTAATATCCATAATTGTGTATTAAGTTTCTGATGAAACAACTTTTTTTCACCCTGAAATCATCCTCATTTCTACTAAAGGTAGCCAAATTGAGACTAATATGGGTTGCAAAATAAGGTATCATTTTATTTTTATTTTTATTTGTCTTTTTTTGCTATTTCTTGGGCTGCTCCCACGGCATATGGAGATTCCCAGGCTAGGGGTCAAATTGGAGCTATAGCCACTGGCCTACGCCAGAGCCACAGCAACGCGGGATCCAAGCCGCGTCTGCAACCTACACCACAGCTCATGGCAACGCTGGATCGTTAACCCACTGAGCAAGCGCAGGGACCGAACCCGCAACCTCATGGTTCTTAGTCGGATTCGTTAACCACTCCGCCACGACGGGAACTCCTAAGGTATCATTTTAACTTGGCCTGAAATTTTACAGAAGTCCAGCATAATTGCAATTGAGCATTTAGACTCTTATGAATCTACTTTGCTGGAACTTTTATAAGGAATCTCCAGATTGAACTTTTAAATGCCTGTTGAGGCCAGGAAGTCACACCAAGAATGTGCCATCACACTCACCCAATACCTATTGATTTGAGTGAATTCCTCTCTCCCTGAGATCCTCAAAATATCCTGAGTTTCCTTCCAGGAGGTGACTTCTCTTCCTCACCTGTAAGGCTCATGGTAACCCTAAGAGCAAGGTACCAGGCTGTTCTTTCAAGGGACTTTATAACTCTTTCATAGAGTTAATCTTAGTTCCTGAAAAGTGTATGGATATATCTTTATCTTTGCACATTCTCAAATATGACATTCCAGGGAAAGCTTTGGTAATATAACCAGTGTTTCCAGTTATGTCCTGTTAGAAGGAGAGCATATTCTCAGTGAACTATACTGCCATGAAAATAAGAATACACACTAAGAGTTTCCAAATTCTAGAGGAATCAGGTGGGAGGAAAAAGTTAATTATGCTCACAAAGGTATATAAAATTGCTGAAAATCATAGTTAGCTTAAGAGGAAAGGTTTCTTTATATCTAGAAAACAAAGATTAAAAGCCAGATAGACAAAAACCCATGAAAATCATAATCATATTCATCAATCCATCTAGTCCTATGTAACTTATTCTTATTGATCTTGATCTTCTCTTAGCAGTTTTATGAAGCCATTAGGTTTTCCATCGGAGTTCTGTAATTTTTTTACCCAGTTCTGTGGCATGATCTAAAAGTTATCAGAGACCTCTATTTATCAAAAGTCCTGTGAATCTTCTTGAAGATGAAGCATTGTGGCAAAGCCATTAGAATAAAATAATAGCTTTCTGTAAATGACAAAAACCTTAAGATGACATGGGTTAAAGACCTAAATACAATTCAGTTGACAAGGGAATTTAAGTGTTCTAGGCACCCTCTGGAAAACATCAAAGTTATTTTCATGTCAAAGAACATTTCATTTAAAATTTGATTTGGGGGAAGTTTGTCAAAAATATCAAAGAGCTTTTAAAATACTTGGTCAAATAGGATCTTAGGTCACTGTGAATCAACACTTAGTTATCCACCCAAAGTGTCAAAAAATTTCAAAGGCAAATATAGAAAGTTACAACAGATTAGTTAAAAGGTAAAGAAACTTTTACACTCTGTTAATGTGTAGAGGCAGATCAGTAGTTCAAGAAAACTTTTGTCCCCTCAACAGAGAAAATCAAATTCCAGCTTCTCACTAGTTTACTTTTAATATTAAAATTCATTCACTCAATTAAATTCATTCTAGTCTTTGCCACCTTAATCATGCACAACTCTTTTCTCAATGTTCCTTTTCTATAAACCTTGTATATCTTCCCTTTTTTTAGCCTAATTTTAGGACAAAAGTATTTTCTTTAACAAAATGCATTTCCATTCTTTTTTATATTAATTTTAGTAATTTTAATTACATACATTAATTAGAATGCTTAAACCTTAGAAACACTAATTTTCAGTGAAAACTAAGACATAAGCAATTGTAAATTGCTGTTATATCAGTATTTTTTGACTGGAAAACTTATAAATGCATATCATAATTTCTAAAAACATACATTTCCTCATAGCATAATTTCTTTCAATGTGGTATAAAACATATTTCTAATAAGCCCACATATCTTTAATTTTTTGGTAATAGGAAGACAAAAATAGGTAAAACTAGATTTAGTAAAACTCTAGTTTAAAATTACCAAAGATTTTGAAGCTATTTTAAATCTTATCCCCTTATATTTAATATTTTATATTTATATATATATATACACTATATATATATGTATATATAGTATATATATATACACTATATATGTGTATATATAGTGTATATATACACTATATATGTGTATATATAGTGTATATATATACACTATATATATATGTATATATAGTATATATATATACATCACTTGTTACTGTGAATTGAAATTTGGCACTTGCCAACAGCCTTTACATGGAGTAAAACATAAGCCACTGCAGCTGCTGCCCCATAGCACCCCCTGAGCGGAGCTCAGGGTGGAGACCAGGAGTGAGACCCTCTGTGCTCTGGGAAAACTGGAAGAACAGGCCTTTGGATAGTTAGATATTTTCAGCAGAGGATTTTATGAGCCCAGTTCCTGCATCTCCTTATATCTAGAAAAACACCAAAATCCGTCAATGATGACTAATGTCTGTGACTAGCAGGAACCTTCACGAGACCAGCAGAAAACTTCTATAAAATGTATGCATGGCTGCATGCACCTCCTCCGCATTCTCCTTTATGACTTATATCTTGATATTCCCCTTTCTTCTTTGGGGCAGTATTTCAGAGCATATGGAAGTCCCCTTGCTGGGGACTGAATGTGAGTCAGAGTTGTGGCACTGCTGGATCAAAGGTAATGCTTTAATAGTTTGTCCAGAGTAATGCAATTCAGACAGAGGATTGGTAGAATGAGTACCTAAATAAAGGAGGATAAAGTAGAGCAGTAGGAGATGCATTAGTCTTATAGTCTTTTGTTTTAGGTGACTTTTATATCTTTAATTTTTCATAGGCTTTCCCAACAATTCCTTCAAAGAAGCTATTTTGTTTTTTAAAAGCCATTTGAGGCTTCTGCATACCACTTAAAATAGGTACAATTGTTTAGGATGAGAGTTCTTTAAAAATTTGCCAGTTTTGAGGTTTTTCCAATTGAAAGGATTCATCATCTGGCTATTTACAAGTAGGATCTTAATAGCAACTCAAATGAATAAGGTACAAGGAGCATCCCCCCAAAGGATGCAGTCCTCACAGATCCAGAAAGTTCACTCTCAGTGGCAGTCTAAGAAAGTAAAGGCCTCTGTTGGATAGGCAGAGCAATGAAGTTTGAGATGACAGTGGCCCCTTATGGACTGGGTCCCTTATGACAAACTCCCCTGAGGGCTACCACAGTCAAAGAACACTCAGCTCAGGAGTTCCCATTGTGGTTCAGTGGTAACGAACCCAACTGGTATCCCTGAGGACGCAGGTTTGATCCCTGGCCTTGCTCAGTGGGTTAAGGATCTGGCATTGCTGTGAGCTGTGGTGTAGGTTGCAGATGTGGCTTGGATCTGATGTGGCTGTGGCTGTGGCTGTGGTGTAGGCTGGCAATTACATCTCCTACTTTACCACTAGCCTGGGAACCTCCATATACCATGGGTGCAGCCCTAAAAAAAAAAAAGGAAAAAGAAAAACATCTCAGCATCCCAGTCTATTTAACTGATGGCCAAATGCACACCGGTATGTGCACCTTCCAGATGGTGGAGACCAGAGAGAATATTCTCACTGGTCAACAAACCAAAGCCAAGTTCTCGGGACATATAACAAGACAGAAGGAAAAATGTCATCCTGTTTTTTCTTGTATGCACATTAACAGTTTTAGGTATGCCTTGGGTTTCTTGGAGCCAAACTAATACCTAACAGGGCTATGCTGTGGGGTTGGGGACTGTGTATTGCTTTAAAGAGTACCTCACTGCATAGAAATTTTCTTAAGGTTGGTGGGTTACCTGGTGTGATCTAACCTACCCTGTGACCAAGTTTCCTTTTTGTGGGTGCTTTTTTTGAGGTGGTTAGTGTCTTAATGATCCTTAAATGATCCATCTTTACCCACCAGTGGTGTGACTATGGCTTCCCAGATACCGTTAGCAATAGTTTTTGCTTTGTGTTATGTTAACCCACAGCACGCTGGTTTGCTGAGGCCCACTCAGCAGTCTGTGGGGCTGGCTCAGACAACAGGCTTTTAGTCTGTGCCCACATCTTAGCCTATCGAATTTCCTTCTTATGACAAATGACACAATAGCCATCTCTGGAAGAAAAAGGATCAACAAACCAAGAGTACTCTACCAAACTTCCCAAGAGTTGCTTGGTTCAGGAATTGGCCCTACAAATATTTTCTTTGGCCAGTATAAATTTAGAAAAGAGAAAAAGGACTCTTAACCTCTCTTGTTTCCAAAATACCTGCAGGTGGAAATCCTGGAGACTGAAATGATAAGAATTCCCACCTCTGCCAGTTTTTGTCGGTTGTCCCAGGATCTCTTAACTGCAGCAGCCTTTGGGCAAGTAGTGTCCATCCAGTAAAACTGCACCCATCCACTTCGCCAATTTTTGAGGAGGAAGAAATTTTCCTCTACACTTCTAGGTTCTTTTGGCTAGTCTAGGGATTAAATTACTTGAGAGAGATTAAGGGGAGAAAACCAAACAAATGTTTAATAACGTGTATATGATAAAGATCCAGAAAAACTAAGTAACCAACATCTTTTTCTTTTTTAGGGGAATCAAAAAGGTTCCCTTTCTTACTATTTTCTTTCATTTTTTTTTTTTTTCCTTTGGCTGTTACCATAGCATGTGGAAGTTCCTGGGTTAGGGATCAAACCCGCACCACAGCAGTGACCTGCAGCATAGCAGTGATAATGCCAGATCCTTAACCACCACCAGGGAACTCCCTATTTTCCTTACTTTTTAAACCATATTAATTAAGTGATTTTTTAAAAAGTTTTTTAGTACTTAAAATATCTTTCTTTAATCTTTTTGAAGAACATATTTAAAATAGGTTATTACCAAGAGGATTAAGTATTTAGAATAGTTCTTGCCAAATAATTAATGATGGCTATTTTAAGTATTATCACCTATTCTATTTACAGTTTATACATTAAAAAAATTAAATTGTTTTACTAATTTTCCTTTCCAAACAATATCCTTCATATTTGTTTTAAAGTAACCTGTTTGGGAGTTCCCATCATGGTGCAGCAGAAACTAATCCAACTAGGAACCATGAGGTTGCGGGTTCGATCCTTGGCCTTGCGTAGTGGGTTAGGGGTCTGGTGTTGCCGTGAGCTATGGTGTAGGTCACAGACATGGCTCGGATCCCACATTGCTGTGGCTCTGACGTAGGCCAACAGCTGTAGCTCTGATTGGACCTCTAGGCTGGGAACCTCCATATGCCGCGAGTGTGGCCCTAAAAAGCAATAAAATAAATAAACAAATAAATAAATAATAAAATAAAATTAAATAATCCTTAACCCGCTGAGTGAGACAAGGGATCAACCCCACAACCTCATGGTTCCTAGTTGGATTCGTTTCTGCTGCACCATGACAGGAACTCCAAACTTTAGGCTTTATGAATTTTATTTTTTCACATTATTTCAGTCTAAAGATGGATTGTTGATTGAGTCTTTTCCTTTTTATTCTCCACTTTGTAAGTAAAGTCCAAATCCCGACTTTTCTGTAGCTTCCTTAGCTACAAGATATTTAAAAGTTTGTCTCTGGTCTTAACTCCTAATAGTAATTAACAATCTTTGCAATTGTAAACTAAATGGAAGTAGAAAAATGAAGAAATAAACAAAGGAAGGTCTTTGCTATTTAAAGCTAAGAAACTCACATTTCTCAAATAAGCAATACAAATAAATAATGTTGGTTTTCCTCTCGAAGTCTTCTCCTCAGCACTGCATTCCATTCAGCAGCACTCTTATGAGCTCCGCTTACAGAATATACAAGAATACATACATATTTGTCCATCTCCACTGTTATTCCCAAATCTAAGACGTCATCGTCTTTCATCTTGATAACAAAACCAGACTGTGCTCTACTATTAGCCTAATATTTTACCTTAAGGAGAGAATGATTTACCTATGAGGAGTCCCTTTATTCTAAGTAGAGAAATAGAGGGCATCTTGACATATTATGGATATAAGATATGGATATACAAGGATAATAAGAATCTCTCCATCCAAGGGTAAAATACCCTCATTTACCTGTCACTCGTGTAATGTCCTTTTGAATAGAAATTTTTGGAGTTCATGATGGATCCTAGCTCCCATAATTTTCTGAACTCAGAAAGCTTATAGCACTTAGAGCATGCTCTATAACTTAGACCTAAAATATGTTGTTTTATATGGTTTGTATACTGACAATTTTATAACCTTTTATTATTCCTCCTCATTGTTCAGTTAATTTTTCTTCATTATTTCTGTACCTTTTTAAGCCAGTAGTTCCTTTTATGTTATATTGAACTATAGCTTATCAATCCATTGAGAAGTGGGATAATATATTTTACACTATGTTTTCTGCATTGATCTGAAAATAAATGTTCAACAAGTATTCTAACTGATTTATTGATAGGGAAAAATGGAACTCCTTGGAAAAATGATTCCTTTAAGGATACAAGTAATTATAATTCAAAGTACTTTATAATATATTATTTTGAAAAAGGAGGAGACATATCACACTGGAGAAAATAAATTTGAAATAGTGAGCGAGTGAACCATGATTTCAGTCTTTACAAGAGTGAAAAATGTTTTCCCCAGTGCTTTTGATTAAATTTAATGGATGGCAACTCAGTTAGGTTAACATGTCTGGAAAAGTAAAATAGTCAAATTGATAGTTAAATATAGACCCTGGTTCTGACATGAAAATCAATACCGAATAAGCCAACATTTTTCTCATTACTCTCCTTCAAATTTAAAGAGATTATAATTTTACAAGTAATTTTCACTTAAGGGTCAATTGTTCAGGTTAAATTCATTAGCAATATATGTCATGAGGAAGCTGCAATATAGCATTAATGATACTTTAATTGTTATTGAAAAACTTCAGTTACAGTTTAATCATCTACTGGCTATGTGCATTTAAGCAATGGATCTATTTACCCAGAGCCTCAGTTTCTTAATATGAAATTAGAATAATTCTGTCTGCTTTATATGTTTCCCATAAGGATTAAATGAAATAGTGCCTAAGAGGAAAACATTTATACACTCAACAGCATTTCAAGAGAAAAATAATTCTTTATCTCAAGAGCTAATTTAATTTTAGTCATTTCAAATTCTCATTTATTCTTTCAAATAAAAGGTCACATCCTGAATTGTATTTTCTAAATAAAAACACCTTTTTTCTAAGAAACTTGCTTTCATGCATCTTTTAATCTGCTAATGAGGCCTTAACAATCAACAAGATAAAGTAATTTAGTTACAGCAGAATCTATAACAATAGCCTCTCTCTGCTCCAGGTAAGGTTGTTGAAAGAGTGAATGTTAGACTATACACAGGAAATAACCTGGTAAAAGGCCAGCATCCTATTATAAATAATTGTTTTGCATAGAGTGGATTGGGTGCAGGCAGACTAGAGGTGGCCATGGAGACAGTGGCCTCTGGAACTTCTGTTCTGAGAATCTTGTCCCATCAATGGTGAATTCTCTTCATAAGCAATAGTCCAAATATAATGTTTGTTATAACAGAAGATAAAAAACACAATCACTGCTTGCTGCAGTTATAGCCACAGAAATGGAGTAATGAAAGGAAGGAAAGAAAAAATGTGGTTAATGGGCTCGCAGCTGTCACCTGTCTCACACTGGCCTCTGTCTAGACGTTATGATCACTCATGAGCACACTGCCAGGCCACAAGAAGCTTTTCTGTGGTTTCTTCCACAAAGGGCCATTTATATAGCCACTCCATCATTCTTTGGGTTAATGTTATATGATTATTGTTTACATGGTATATGGTTTTTTGTCCTACTTTTAACCTGTTTTGGTTAGGCGTGAGTTTCTTGTAAGCAGCTTGTACTTGAGTCTCTATTTTTTAGCCAGTCAGTCAGTCTTTACCATTGAATTGGGATGTTCAAACCATATATGTTGAATATAGTTACTGATATGATTTGGTTTAATGATACAATCTTTCTTTTTTTTTAATTTTTTATTGTTATTTCCCCAATATTTTTTTTCTACTGTACAGCATGGTGACCCAGTTACACACACATGTATACATTGTTTTTTCTCACATTATCATGCTCCATCATAAGTGACTAGACATAGTCCTCTGTGCTACACAGCAGGATATCATCACTAATCCATTCCAAAAGTGAGAGTTTGCATCTCTTAACCCCAAGCTCCCAATGCATCCCACTACTTCGCCCTTCCCCTTGGCAACCACAAGTCTGTTCTCCAAGTCCATGATTTTCCTTTCTGTGGAGAGGTTCATTTGTGCCGTATATTAGATTCCAGGTATAAGTGATATCATATGGTATTTGTCTTCCTCTTTCTGACTTACTCCACTCAGGATGAGTCTCTAGTTCCATCCATGTTTCTGCAAATGGCATTATTTTGTTCTTTTTTATGGCTGAGTAGTATTCCATTGTGTATATATACCACATCTTCTTAATCCTGTCGTCTGTCAATGGACATTTAGGTTGTTTCCATGTCTTGGCTATTGTGAATAGTGCTCTAGTAAACATGCAGGTGCATGTGTCTTTCTCAATAAAAGTTTTGTCCAGATATATGCCCAAGAGTGGGATTGCTAGGTCATATGGTAGTTCTATGTATAGTTTTCTAAGGTATCTCCATTCTGCTCTCCATAGTGGTTGTACCAGTTTGCATTCCCAACACCAGTGCAGGAGGGTTCCCTTTTCTCCACACCCTCTCCAGCATTTGTTATTTGTGGACTTATTAATGATGGCCATTCTGACTAGTGTGAGGTGATATCTCATGATATTTTTGATTTGCATTTCTCTAATAATCAGGGATGTTGAGCATTTTTTCATGTGCTTGTTGATCATCTGTATATCTTCCTTGGAGAAATGTCTAATCAGGTCTTTTTCCCATTTTTTCCATTGGATTGTTGGCTTTTTTCCTGTTGAGTTGTCTAAGTTGCTTGTATATTTTAGAGATTAAGCCTTTGTCAGTTGCATCATTTGAAACTATTTTCTCTCATTCTGTAATCTGTGTTTTTGTTTCTTGTTTTCCTTTGCTGTGCAAAAGCTTGTCAGCTTGATTAGGTCCTATTGGTTTATTTTTGCTTTTATTTCTGTTGCTTTGGGAGACTGACCTGAGAAAAATTTTAGCCAACTGAATCCAACAACATCTAAAAAAGATCATACACATACACAATAGAATACTACTCACCCATAAAAAAAGAACAAAATAATGCCATTTGCAGCAACATGAATGGAACTAGAGACTCTCATCCTGAGTGAAGTCAGTCAGCAAGAGAAAGACAAATACCACATGATATCACTTACATCTGGAATCTAATAAACGGCACAAAGGAACCTTTCCACAGAAAAGGAAATCATGTACTTGGAGAATAGACTTGTGGTTGCCAAGGGGGAAGAGGAGGGACTGGGAGCTTGGGGTAAATATATGTAAAATGTAGCCTTCAGGATGGATGCAATGGGATCCTGCTGTGTAGCACTGGGAACTCTGTCTAGTCACTTATGATGGAACACTTAATGTGAGAAAAAAGAATGTATACATGTGTGTGTAACTGGGTCACCATGCTGTACAGTTGAAAAAATAAATAAATGATTAAAAAAAAAGAGATCATACACCATGACCAGATGGGATTTATCCCAAGTTCACAGGGATGTTTCAACATATGCAAATCAATCAACATCATATGCCACATTAACAAAAGAAAAGTCAAAAACCACAGGAACATCTCAATAGATGCAGAGAAAGCATTTGACAAAGTCCAACATCCATTCATGATAAAAATTCTCACCAAAGTGGGTATAGAGGGAACATACCTTAACATAATAAAAGCCATTTATGACAAACCCACAGCAAATAGAATACTCAATGGAAGAAAGCTGAAAGCCTTCCCACTAAAATCTGGAACAAGACAAGGATGCCCACCCTCACCACTGCTATTCAACATAGTATTAGAAGTCCTAGCCACAGCAATCAGACACACAACAGAAACAAAAGGCATCCCAAGAGGAGGAGAAGAAGTAAAACTGTCACTGTATGCAGCTGACATGATACTATATATAGAAAACCCTAAGGACTCAACCCCCAAACTACTTGAACTGATCAACAAATTCAGCAAAGTAGCAGGATATAAAATTAACATTGGGAAATCAGTCGCATTTCTGTATACTAACAATGAGATATTAGAAAAGGAATACAAAAATACAATACCTTTTAAAACTGCACCCCCCCAAAAAAAAATCAAATACCTGGGAATATACCTGACCAAGGAGGTGAAAGATTTATATGCTAAGAATTATGAAACATTAATCAAGAAAATTAAAGAAGGTGTCAAAAAATGGAAAGATATTCCATGCTCCTGGATTGGAAAAATTAATATTGTAAAAATGGCCATACTACCCAAAGCAGTCTACAAATTCAATGCAATCCCTATCACATTACCCATGACGTTTCTCACAGAACTAGAACAAACCATCCAAAAATTTATATGGAACCACAAAAGACCCAGAATCGCCGGAGCAACTCTGAGGAACAAAAACCAAGCAGGAGACATAGTTCTCCCAGACTTCAGGCAATATTAGAAAGCCACAGTCATAAAGACAGTGTGGTACTGGTACCAAAACAGACATTCAGACCAATGGAACAGAATAGAGAACCCAGAAATAAACCTAGACACCTATGGTCAATTAACCCTTGACAAAGAAGGCAAGAACATAAAATGGGAAAAAGAAAGTCTTTTCAGCAAGTATTGCTGGCAAACCTGGACAGCTGCATGCAAATCAGTGAAGCTAGAACACACCCTCATCCCATGCATGAAAATAAACTCAAAATGGCTTAAAGACTTAAAAATAAGATGAGACACCATCAAACTCCTAGAAGAGAACATAGGCAAAACATTCTCTGACATGAACCTTACAAATGTTTTCTCAGGTCAGTCTTCCAAAGCCATGGAAATAAAAGCAAAAATAAACCAATGGGACACAATCTTTCTATTGTTTTCTATTTCTCCTGTCTGTCCTGTCTATTCTGTGCTCTCTTTTTTTTCTTTTTGTGCTTATTTCTGAATTAAACACTTTGATGGTTGACTTTATGTACTCTTTTGGCTTATCACCTATTACTCTTTCTTGTGTTATTTGTGTGGTTGCTACATGGGTCATAGTATATACATTTTAGCTTAACACATTCAGTTTATCAGTGCTATTGTAACACTCTGTATTAGTACAAGAACACTAAATTTATTGGCCTCTGATAATTATTTTCATGAATTTTATTTCTACATTGGCTATGAATCCCCCAACACATTTTATAATGTTTACTGTAAATAGTAAATTTATAGTAAAAGAAATACTATCACTATTTGCTGCAGTTTCCGCCATGCATGTAGGATTAAGGAAGCATAGAATATGCTAATGATTTAAGTAAGAAGGTAATAAAATTTTAATTTTACCCATGCAACTACAGTTTCAGGTACTCTGCATTTCATTTACAGGTACTCTGTAATCCAGAGGTCTATCCGGCACCCTTTTTCTTTTACCTGAAGAATTTCCTTTTGTTTCTTGTGGCGCAAAATATCCAAGCTTGCTGGTCATGAATTCTTTAAATTTTTGTAAGGTTGAAAAATTTTTTTATTTGCTTTAAATTTTGAAAGATATTTTCTGTGGGTATAAATGTCCCTGTTGCTAAGATTTGCATTTTTTTCAGTTTGTTTGATTCAGTACTTTAAAAATATTATTCTACTGTCTTCTTTCTTGCATTATTTTCTGTCTTGCTAATGCTTGATAATTATAGATAAAATCTGCTGTCATTGTTATTTTTGTTTCTCTGTACATACTGTATATTTTTCTGTTTTTAATATTTTGTCTTTATCAGTACTCTACAATAATTTTATAATAATATGCCTTGTTGAAAATTTATTTATGTTTCTTTGCTTAGGATTTGTTGAGCTTATTGGATCTCTGGATTGGTAGTTTTCAATAATTTTGGCAAAAATTTGGCCATTATTTCTTCATTCTTTTGCCCCCCCCCTTTTCCTTTTCTTCAGAGACTCTAACAATATGCAGAGTCACACATGTGAATATTTTCTATGTTCATTTTGGCTTTTTCTAATCTGTTTCAATTTTCAGTTTCTATTTATAGGTCTTTAAGTTTACAAATCTTTTATTTTGAAATGTTCTTCCATTAATCCCAGAAATTGTCTTTTTCATGTCATTTTACCTTTTGTCTGTAGAAGCTTGATTTGAGTCTTTATTTTTATGCATTTCAGGCTTCTCTGCCATATTGTAACTGAGCAGGGACCTGTGGGACTTGTAGGCACAGAAGCCTTTCTATGTCCCCATTTCTTGTTTTTAGGAAGTGGATCTCCATGACCTTTCCTGAGTTTCAAGGGACAGGTTCAAACAGTTGCTAATCAGGGAAGGAAGGAGAGGCAAAGACAAGGGAGGAAGGGTCAAGAAAAAAATAGTAGAGCCTTGGGGCAGGATCCTGGTTCCCTCTCAAGGGATATACATAATGATGTAGGCATCTTATACACCTAAGAGAAAAGTTATATTCCTTATGCTTATTTTAGAAATGAATAATACTTTAAAACTGAACAGCTTAGAGTCCTTCCTTGTCCTTCTTCCTGGCTCAATTGTACCTTAAACACAATCACACATAAGCTAAAGATTAGGTACCCTGAGCACAACTGCCCATGGGTTAAAGATTATTAGCATATGATGTTTTTTAGGAACTTTCCTATTTCGTTCTAATCTCTGATGAATTTGCCTTTTGTTTATTTGTCTGAAGGTAACCATTTTAATGAGAACTTCTTCATCTGGGCCTGACTCCCTCACTCAGAAGACTCTCTTCCTGTTGAAAGTCAGCATTTTAAAATATGCCCTTTTTGCAAGTACTGTTATTCTAGACAATAACCCAGAAGACAATCATCACGATCATGCCGAGATCTCCTGATGTCAGCTTTGAGGATTAAGAGTCCCCCAAAGAAACATGTCTGCCTCAATCCTGATTTCTATCTGAAAATCCACTTTTCTCCTTTTTACTATAAAATTTCTCTCAATTCTTCCCAATGAAGGGCACAGTCGTTATGGCATTAACCTGCTGTGGCCTCCTTTGCCTGGTAAAGTGGCAAGAGCTACCTTATTCTCCTTCATCCAAACTGTCTCCACATTTCTATGCGGCACCAGTGGACAGAGGCTGAGTTTCAGCAACCACATGTTAAAGTCTTTCCTCCAGCATCTTGAATATATGGAACATACATATGGAATACAGTTATAATAACTGTTTTAATATCTTTCTCTCCTAATTCTATCATCTGTCATTGGATCAATTTTGATGGAATTTTCTCTTTATGTTGGGATATATTTTCCTGCTTATTTACATGCCTCATAATTTTTTTTTTTAATTTGATGCCAGAATTTGTAAATTTACCTCATTGTCAAGTTTTGTTCTGGTACGTAGTTGAGTCACTTAGAGTCTGATCCTTTTGGGTCTCACTTTTAAGTTTTATTAGGCAAGACCAGGGCTGCATTTCACCTGGGGCTGATTTTGTCACTAGTGAGGCAAAATCTTTCGAAGTACTCTATCTGATGCTCATGAAATAGGAGATTTTCTTCTATTTCTGGTCCAGTATGAGCACCAGGGATTGTTTTCCCTGATTTTTTTTTTTCCCAGTAGTTCTTTTCCCAGTGCCCTCAGATGCATGCTGATCAGTTCTCACTTGAGTGGGCCCTCTGGAGATCTCCATCATTCTCTCTCTATTAAGCTCTCCCTTTTCTGGTATCTTGCCCTGAAAACTCTGACAACTTTGGCCTTCTTGGACAACCAGCTCCACCTCCTTAATTCAGGAAGCCACTGAGTTCTGTATGGAGTCTCTCTCCCTACACCATAGTTTCCCTGGGCACTAAGTTAGGACAGTCGGACCTCATTTGTTTCCTAACTTCAGGGAATGCTGTCCTTTGTAATTTAATGTCTGTCTGTCTATCTATCTATCTGTCTATAGATAGAGGTTTTTTTCCCCCCCCCGTTTTAAAACAGTTTTTCAGACGGGAGCATAAAGTCCCATTATTTCATCTTGCCTGGAAACTGTCATTCTTATTAAAACTACAGTCTTAAAGGGGTGGGTATTGTGAATGGTGCCATAAGTATCAAAATTTTTCTCTCTGGGTATCCAGTGGATCCAACCTAATTATAGAAAAAAGGAAAAAGCCTTTCGTCATTGCATTACAGAGTCACCTTTGTCATAAATAACTATGTATAGATAGATCTTCTTTTGGACTGTTTTGTTCCATTAGTCTACTTCAGTATCTTTAATATCATCCTCTTAACTGTAACTGTATAATAAATCTTGATTAAAAGATTTGTTCTTTTATTTCAGGACTGCCTTCAGGCTTTGCAGGTCCTTTTAATTTTCACACAAATCTTAGCATCAGTTTATGAATGTTGAATATAAAATTTGAGAATAAGCATAGTATTTTCCTGAATTTACTGAGATGTTCCTTAATTTACGATAGCATTCAGTATAGAAGTCTTAAATATTCTTTGTTAGCATTATTTCTAGACATCTGGTTTTTTGATATTTCTAAATGGTAACTTTTCAAAATTTCATTTGCAATTTGTTGTTATAAAGAAATGACAATATTTTATACCTTAACTATATATACAGTAGGCTAGCTAAATATAGGTAATAAGTCTAAAATTTATCTATGGCTGTCTTATCTACTATATATAAAAGTCACTGAGAGTAATACAGTTTTTTTTCCTTTCCTCTGTCCCAGCACTTACGGCTTTTTATGTACTTGTCTCTCCTTGATACACTGGCTAGGATTTCCAATTTAGAGTTGAATAGAAGTGATGATAGTGTGCATTCCCTGAATCATTCCCAGTTCCATGGATAAATATTTCAATAAATCACCATCAAGTGTGATGCTAGCTGTAGGTTTTATTTTACATCTTTTTTAACCTTTTTGTATTAAAGTTTTATTGATTTACAATGTTGTGTTAATTTTTGGTATACAGCAGTGATTCAGTTATACACACATATATATCTATTTTTTTCCAGGTTCTTTCCCCTTATAGTTATTATAAAATGTTAAGTATAGTTCCCTGTGCTATACAGTAGGTCCTTGTTACTTATCTATTTTATATATGTGTGTGTATATTAATCCCATCCTCCTAATTTATGCCTCCACTTCCCAGATTTCCCCTTTGGTAACCATGAGTTTGTTTTCTTAATCTGTGAGTCAGTTTCAATTGTGTAAATAAGTTCATTTGTATCATTTTTTAAGATTCCACATATAGTAATATCATATGATACTTATCTTTCTCTGTCTGAATTACTTCACTTAGCATGATAATCTCTGTTTCTATCCATATTGTTGCAAATGGCATTATCTCATTCTTTTTTATAGCTGATTAATATTCCATTGTGTGTGTGTGTTTGTACCACATCTTCTTTATACATTCATCTGTGAATGGACACATAGTCTGCTTCCATGTCTTGGCTATTGTAAATAGTGCTGATATGAACATTGTGGTGAATCTTTTCTCAAATTATAGTTTTCTCCAAATGTATACCCAAGAGTAAAACTTTAGGATCATACAGTAGGTCTATTTTTAGTTTTTTCAAGAACCTCACACTGTTGTCCACAGTGGTTATACGAGTTTACATTCCCACCAACAGTTAGGAGGTTTCCTTTTTCTCCACACACTTGCCAGCATTTATTATGTGTAAACTTTTTTGTGTGTGTGCCTTTTTAGGGCCTCACTTATGGCATATGGAAATTCCCAGGCCAGGGGTTCAGTCAGAGCCACAGCTGGTGAGCTACAAAAGGCCATAGCAACACCGGGTCTGGTCACTTCTATGACCTACAATGCAACTTGCAGCAACACTGGATTCTTAACCCACTGAGCAAGGCCAGGGATCAAAGCTACATCCTCATAGATATTACCCATTGAGCAACAGCAGGGTCTCCTGTTTGTAATATTTTTGATGATTGCCATTTTGACCAGTGTGAGATGATACCACATTTTAGTTTTGATTTGCATTTCTCAATAATTAGTGATGTTGAGGATCTTTTCATGTGCTTTTTCACCATCTGTATGTCTTCTTTGGAGAAACGTTTATATCTTCTGCCCATTTTTTTGATGGGGTTGTTTGTTTTTGACATTGAGCTATATGAGCTGTTTGAATATCTTGGAGATTAATCCCTTGTCAATGCCATTATTTGCCAATTTTTTTCCCATTCTGTGGGTTGTCTTTTAGTTTTGTTTATGGTTTCCTTTGCTGTGTAAAAACTTTTAAATTTAATTAGGTCCCATTTGCTTATTTTATTTTTATTTCTATTACTGCAGGATATAGATCCAAAAAAGATACTGCTGCACTTTATGCCGTAATGTTCTACCTATGTTTTCCTCTAGGAGTTTTGCAGACTCTTGTCTTACGTTTAGGTCTTTAATCTATTTTGAGTTTTGTATATAGTGTTAGAGAATGTTCTAATTTTATTCTTTTACATGTATCTGTCCAGTTTTCCTAGCACCACTTGTTGAAGAGACTCTTTTCTCCATTGTATATTCATGCCTCCTTTGTTATAGATTAATTGGCTGTCAGTGTCTGGGTTTATTTCTAGGCTTTCCATTCTGTTCCATTGATATATGTTGTCTCTTATGTTTTTCAGGATCATACTGTTTTGATGACTGTAGCTTTGTAGCATAGTCTGAAGTCAGGGAGCCTGATTCCTCCAGCTCCGTTTTTCTTTTTCAAGATTGCTTTGGCTATTCAAGGTCTGTTATATTTCCATATAAATTATTTTTTTGTTTTATTTCTATGAAAAATGCCATTGGTCATTTGATAGGTATTGCATTGAATTTGCAGACTGTATTGGGTACTATAGTCATCTTGACAATATTTGCCTTTACCAGTAAGCTTTCCCATTTCATAGTTTTCTTGTTTCTAGATGTGACCTTTTCCACCTAGAGAAGTTCCTTTAGCATGTATTGTAAACCTGGTTTAGTAGTGCTTTTTTTAGCTTTTGTTTATCTGTGAACCTTTTGATTTCTTTGTCAAATCTGAATAAGCACCTTGCTGGGTAGAATATTCTTGGTCGTTTTTCCCTTTCATATATATTCATAATTAAATATATCATGCCATTACCTTCTGGCTTGCAGAGTTTCTGCTGAAAAAAAAATCAGCTGCTAATATTATGGGGATTTGCTTGTATTTGTTCTTTTTCCCCTTGTTGCTTTTAATACTTTTTTCTGTATCTTTAATTTTTGTCAGTTTGATTACTGTGTATTTTGGTGTGTTCCTCCTAGGGTTAATCCTGTATGTTACGTTCTGCATTTCCTGGACTTGGGTGACTGTTTCCTTTCACATATTAAGGAAATTTTCAGCTATTATGTCTTCAAATATTTTCTCAGTTCCTTTCTCTCTCTCTTCTCCTTCTGGGACCCCTAAGATGAGAATGTTTGTGCAGTTTTTGTTGTCTGATAGGTCTCTTAGAATGTTCTTATTTCCTTTTATTTATTACTTTATTCCATTCTGAAGTAGTGATTTCCATCATTCTTCCAGTTCACCTATCTGTTCTTCTGCCTCATTCATTTTGCTATGTATTCCTTCTAGTGTGTTTTTCATTTTACTTATTATATTCTTCAACTCTATTTTGTTGCTCTTTATATTTTCTCTTTGTTAAAACCTTCTTGTTACTTCTTGCTGGGTGCATCCATTCTTTTCTCAAATTGTTGGATCATATTTACAATCATTACTCTACTCATTCTTGGATGGATTACCCATCTCCACATCACTTAGTTGTTCATCTGCAACATATTCCTTTGTAGTCTCATTTTGTCTAAATTTCTATTTGTGTTTTTATGTATGCAGAAGGTTTTTTATGTTTCTCGGTCTTGAAGAAGTGCCCTCTGCAGGGGACATCCTGTGTGTCCCAGAAGTATATTCCCTTTTGTCACCTGTGGGGGCATGGAAGAGCTGGTCCTAGGGAAAATTATGTCCTGCATTTGTGGACACAGTTCTGCAGGCTGCTGGATCATAATTTTCTTGCTTCTGGTATCTGACCCCCTGGTGGGTGAGACTGATCTAGAGGTTTGTGCAGGCTTCCTGCTGGGAGGGGCTGATGCCTGGTGGCTAGAGTTGAGTTCTGGCCCCATGGGCAGGGTCATGTTAAGAAGTGTGTCCAGAGATGGCTGTGGGATGAGGAATTTTCTAGGCAGCCTGACATTTGATGGGTGGGACTTTGCTTATGGCCTCTCAGCACTGGAATCTACAGGCTTTGGGGTGGGGCCAGGCCTTGGTGCCAAAATGGTGGCCTCCAGGAGAGCTCATGTCAATGAATATTCCCTGGTACCTCTGGAACCAGTATCCTTTCTCTCACAGCCACAGTTGTCTCTGGCTTCTCCATGATGCCCTGCAAGAATAGCAGGTAGGTATGGTTCAGGCTGCTATGGAGCCACTGCATTGTGGTAGTCCCAGTGTATGTGAAACCTTGTATATGTCCTCCAAGAATGGATTTTCTCTTTCCTCCACTTCATTTGAGCTCCTGCAATCAAACCATGCTGGCCTTCAAAGAAAAATGCTCTGGGGACTCCTCCTCCTGATACCAGACCCCCAGGCTGGGAATACTGATGTGGGGCATAGACCTCACTCCTGGGGGAGAACTTCTGCAATACAACTGTTTTCCAATTTGTGGTCTTCCCACCTGGGGTGTATGGGATTTGATTATATCACAATTTCCCCTCCTACCATCTTGTTGGGGTTCTTTGGATGTAGAATATCTTTTTAGTAGGCTCATATTTTTTATTGGTGGTTGTTTAGCAGTTAGTTGTAATTTCTGTGTGCTTGTGAGAGGAGGTGAGCTCAATTCCTTCTACTCTACCATCTTGTATCCAAGTCAAGTACCTTATCTAGCTGCAGGTTTTAAAAAAAATCATCTTTACCAAGTTAAGAAGTACCTCTTATTTCTAGTTTACTATGTTTCTTTTTATTATGAAAGGATTTTGTGTTTTATCAAACATATTAATGCATGTATCAAAAGAATCATATGGTTTTCTTTTTTCTGCTAAACTGGTAAATGACTTTGCTTGATTTCTGACTGACAAATCAAACTTGTATATTCCTAGTACTACACCCCTATGAACGAGATATATTATGTTTCTTATATATCACTCAAGATTCACTAATGTTTCATTTGGTATTATTACATCTTTCCTCATAAGTAGTATCATTCATTATTCCTTTATTTTCTACATTAGTATTTAAATGTATACATTTATTTAAGGCAATAATTATTTAAGGAAGTAACTTGTTATGGGTTCATTATTTTTTATGGGCTTATTATAAGTTGTACCTCCCCAATATTAATACATTGGGGCCCTAACCCTTGATACTGCATAATTTAACCTTATTTATTTAGAAATGAAGATTTTACAGATGGAATTAATTAGGATGAGGTCATACTGGAGTAGAGAGAGCCCTTAATCCAGTATAGCTAATGTTCTTATAAAAATGGAGAATTTGGGCAGATACACAGGGAAAACACCATGTGAAGATAAAGGCAGCTATCAGGGTAACACTACTAAATCCAAGGAATGCTGAAAATTGCCAGATAACTACTAAAGCTTAGAGAAAAACATGGAACATTTTCTCCCTCACAGTCCTCAGAAGCAAACAATCCCACTGATACCTTAATCTTGTCTTCTAACCTCCAAAACTATGACACATTAAGCTTATATTGTTGAAGCCACTTAGATGTAATACATTTTTACTGCAACCCTAGCAACCTAATATGGAAGTTTTTTATCTTTTGTTTTTAACACTTTGTGATATTCCTATGCAAAGAAAGAGCATAATCTTTAAAATTTGTGATGTACTATATCATACACCTGTAACTTATATAATATTGTACATCAACTATACTTCAACTAAAAAAAGGAAAAAGAAAAATGTGTAAGTTTAGGAGGCCATTCAGCAGTGGAGGCAGAGAAAAGTGAGCACTGAGAAAAATCAGTTCTCATTTATCTATTTTCCTTTGCTCTGATCTTTGGCTCATATGCACACTTTAAAAAACCTGATTTTCTGTGTGGTGTGGGCACAAGGAGAGATAATGTTCCAAAATTAGTACTCATGTTAAATCAGTATCTTGGCATTCTGGTTTTGTGCATCTGTTTTTAAAATGTTGGTTTCTATGATGAGTGATCCATTTTCTTGGACTGATCCATTTTCACGCACGGATATAACCTGCTTTGTCTTAGAAGTACTGAGGTAATAAAATTGTGGGAATCTGTTAGGGGAGCTATTGGCTTTTCTTAGACTGGATGCTATACTAGATAGATAGCCTGAGTACTATTCAAAGAGCACTACTTACTTAGTAAATTGATAGGTTTTCATTTTACATAATTGAGATTATTTTGTATCTCTAATTTTGTAATATGCTTTTTTTCAGTTATTTATATAATGTGAAGTTTTTTTCCTCAATTATCAAATCCTTCTAGAATGAAGATGTCATGTGAATAGAGAGTTTTCTGCCTTGTTCTTTGCTGTATTCATTACTAAAGTAGAAACTGATGCATGGTATATTCATTATATATTGGGGGAATAAGTCAATAAGTGAACTATTATTTGTGTAACCAATAAATAAGATTGAGTACTGTATTACACATAGGAGTCATAGCTCATTTCATCAGTTCTTTATCATTGGTCATTTAGTTAATTTCCAAATATTTTAATTTTATTACTAATGCCATGGTGAGTGAATTTGTAGATAATAAATGATTAGGCACATTTTATTATTTATTTAGTTCAAGTTCCTAATTCGTGGTTGTGTGCTAATTTTTTGAAATTGTCAGATTACTAAAGCAAAATTTTAAATGTTTATTTATATACCAAAATACTGAGATGATAGTCTTAATAGCAAATTAAAACTGAAGTCTTCATTAAATACTAGAGGTATACCAGGGGGGATAAGAAAATAATATTCTGGTACATTCAGACCCCTGGACCCATTTAAAATAGTAGGCAGCCTGACTGCAGGGCTGGTAAAAGGACTGGGCTCCAGACTCCCTTTTCATGGATTCTGCCTTGTTGTATGATGTTAACCACCAATCACAGACGACACTGATGGAATGGTTTAAGAAGTTGAACGTGACAACTTTGTCAGGTAGAGGTCCTAGTGACAAATAGAAAGCTCTGAGGAACTTCCAGTTTGATGCCTCACTGATGTAATATTTTATCAAGACAGCTTCCCAAGCAGGCTGATCTTCTTGACCTGGTTTTCCCTGTCTTTGTCTATTAGCATATTCATTTGACAGTGTGCTAATGCAGTTGGAGAAAGAAAAGACAGCTTTTCACTCTGCTTCTACATTGCAATGTTTGGCTTTTTGGTAGCGCTTTTCTTGGTGTGATGTGTTAGCCTCAGTTTTCTTCAGGAAAATCATCTGTTTCTACGGATGAATTGATTTAGGGAGGCCAGTTCTAGGCTTTGACTGGCTTCCTGTGTGAACATTACCAGAGAGGCATTAGTATCCTCTGCTTTTGATTTATCATCTCAAGGTCCTTGGCAAACACTTGGAATTTAGTTATCTGGAGGCAAGGAATTTTTATAGTAGGTACATAATATATAGTATACAGTTAGGTCTATTTAGGTTTAACTCCTAGGTATTTCCAAATGCTATGGTGAGTCACATGATCTCTTTTCTCTTTCGTTCATTTTTTTTTGTCTTTTTTTTTTTTTGGCTATTTCTTGGACCACTCCCTCGGCATATGGAGGTTCCCAGGGTAGGGGTTGAATCGGAGCTGTAGCCACCAGCCTACGCCAGAGCCACAGCAACGTGGGATCCGAGCCGCGTCTGCAACCTACACCACAGCTCACGGCAACGCCGGATCATTAACCCACTGAGCAAGGGCAGGGACCGAACCCGCAACCTCATGGTTCCTAATTGGATTCGTTAACCACTGCGCCACGACGGGAACTCCTCTTTTGTTCATTTATTTTTATATGGAATGATTTCTCTTGTTATATAAAAACAATAGTTTTAAATATGACAATTGTATATCTTCTGCCTGATGCTTTGTGGTACACATAAATCCTTTCGAGCTTAAAGGTCATCTCATACGCTAGTAGGGCTAGGTGTCTAGGTATCCATTTACATTGTGGCATTCTTCCCTTTGCAGACACATACCAGTTAATGGCATTTTGAACACACTGGCATTGTAAGTCCACATCCCACACTCAGTTTGGTTACTTTTCTCCAAGCCTTGCAAGGTTTTCCCTGGCTCTCCTCTCCCTGGCTCCTTTAGTTTTCATTCAGTACCAGTAGAGTCCCAAGTTCCTGACTTAAGCAATAAGTAGTGAAATATCATTGTTCAGTAGAAACAACAAGGCTATATTTCTTATGTCGCTTTTTTTCATTTTTCACTCATTTGATAAATATTTATTGAGCATATTCAATACTTATAGTTGTACTTTGCTGACAGTGACTGAACAGGCAAGTCCCTCCTCTATGGCTCTTTTGGTGGAGGAATAAATATAGCTATGTTATAAGTTCAATGTATGGTAAGTTTTATGAAGAAAGTTCGAGTAATGACCTGAAAAATTAGGCAGACTGTATTTTCCTTCCTTATGTAGGGTGGTCAGGAACAGCCTCTCAGAGGCAGTAATGTTTGAGCTAAGGTCTGGATGATGAAAGAGACAACCATGTGAATGCTGGAGGATAACTGTTTCGGATACAAGCACCCAGGCCCTCAGGTGAGAACTGATCAGCCTGGCTTGTATAACGGGCAGAAGGAAGGCCAGAGTGACTGGGGAGATCAGGTGGGAGGGACCTATGGAGAGCAGGTGGAATGCAGCACTGGGTCTGGAGAGGGGAAGGAGCAGTGGAGTGGAGAAGAGTGTTGTCAAGGTAGGACTAACAGTACACACTAATGAATTGAGTATGCAGAAAAGGTGGGGGAAAGGTCTTAGGAGTAAGTCCTACATGTTTGACCTCAGCAACAGGAAGACTTTTGTCATTTCAAAATGGTTTGGAATGAGATCAAGTGAAAAGATAGAACTAAATGGGCAAAAATAACATGCTTGGGACATACAATATTTAAGATATCTTATAAACGGAGTTGCTGTTGCGGCTCAGTGGGTTAAGAACCCAAATAGTATCCATGAGGATGTGGGTTCAATCCTTGTCCTTGCTCATTGGGTTAAGGATCTGGCACTGCCGTGAGCTACAGTGTAGGCCACAGATGCAGCCTGGATCCCACCTTGCTATGGCTGTGGTGTAGCCTGGCAGCTATGGCTCCAATTTGACCCTTAGCCCTGGGAAATTCCATATGCCTCAGGTGCAGCCCTAGAAAAAAGAGAAAGAAAAAAAGATATTTAATAAACATTTGATTATGCTATGCAGAGTAGCATTTGTGTGTGTCTGTGAAGTGGCACAGTAATCTTAAAAAGTATTCAAAAATGATTTGAGCAAAAGTAATTATTTGTAATATTTTTGGAGTAAATATTTAATATCCTAATGCAAGTATTTGGAGGTTAACTTTTGGTTTTGATAAAATTTTAAATACAAGAAAATTTGCGGAGTTCCCGTTGTGGCTCAGTGGTTAATGAATCTGACTAGGAGCCATGAGGTTGTGGGTTTGATCCCTGGCCTCGCTCAGTGGATTAAGGATCCGGCATTGCCAAGAGCTGTGGTATAGGTCACAGATGTGGCGCGGATCCCACATTGCTGTGGCTCTGGCATAGGCTGGCGCCTACAGCTCCAATTGCACCCCTAGCCTGGGAACGTCCATATGCCACTGGTGCAGCCCTACAATAAAGCCAAAAAAGAAAGAAAGAAAGAAAGAAATTTGCAAGAGTACAAAGGGTACCCATATACTCTTTCCCAGGATCAGAAATTATTAGCATTTTGCTGAATTTTTTCCTGTCATTCATTCCCTATTTATTCTTCTATCCATCGGTCTATTCACACACATGCACACTCATGATGTATTTGTGTCACACACATAAACATATTTTTACAAAATATTTGAGAGTGCATTTGAAACATCATTTCCCTTTATTCCTAAATACTTCAGTGTATTTCCCCAAATAAGAATACTTTCTTCTATAGTGATAAAACCAAATTATCAAAATCAGGAAATTGAAACTGATATGATACTATTTTATAATGCACAGTTCATATTCAGATTTTTCCAATTGTCTTGATAATTCTTTCATAGCTATTTTTTCCCTCAAAGGCCAGGATCTAGTCCAAGATCACACAATGCATTTGATTGTCATGTCTCTTTGTCTCATTTAATCTGGAACCATTCTTTGTTTCTTTTATCTTAACACCTTTACAGACTACAGGAAATTACACTGTAGAAAAACCAAATTCAACCTGAGTTTAATTTTTCCTTATGATTAGATTCAGGTTATTTATCTTCAGCAAGAATAGCTGAGATGTGCCCCTTCTCAGTGTATCACATCAAGGATTAGTTTAGTTTATAAATTAGTGTATTCAGTTGTTGGCGATTTTAATTTTCACCTCCTGGTTAAGAGAGAGTCTAATAGATTTCTCTACTGTAGAGTTACTCTATATGCCATTATTAATTAATTAATTTATAGGAAAATACTTTAATCCTATATAAAATGTCTTATTTCCTATGAAAACTTTAAAACTTTACACACTACCATTTTAATATCCATTGATCTTTTTTGCATAACTCCTGTGGTTACAAAATTGTGATTTTCTACCTCTATCATTTCTACATTTACAAATCAGCATTCTTGCAAAAATGCCTTCTGTCTTCTTTGTTTACTTATTTATTTATTTAATTCTTCATTTACTTATTTATATCATTATGGCTTCACTGATTCTTATTTTTTTCAATTTTTCTTTTTTTTTAGTTTTAATTTGTTATTCTCTTTACTTACTTGCTCCCATGTATTGCCAACAGGAGCTCCTTCGATTAGGCTCCAATCTTTTTTTTTTTTTTTTGGCCTTTTCTAGGGCCGCTCCCGAGGCATATGGAGGTTCCCAGGCTAGGGGTCTAATCGGAGCTGTAGCCACCAGCCTACTCCAGAGCCATAACAACGCCAGATCCGAGCCGTGTCTGTCTACACCACAGCTCATGGCAATGCCAGATCCTTAATCCCTGAGCAAGGCCAGGGATCAAACCCGCAACCTCATGGTTCCTAGTCAGATTCGTTAACCACTGAGCCACGACGGAAACTCCTCCAATGTTATTTTGATATGTCCCAATTTTTTTTAAAAGTGCTTCCATACTTTCTGGAACAAAATGCTCTCATCTTAGATCTTTCCTGCCCCAATTCTGAAATTAGCCCTTCCTTCAAAGAATCCTAGTTTCTTTTCTGTTGAAAATGGTATTTAGAAACCATTAAGAAATCAAAGACCAAGGCAGGTACTTTGAAAAATATTTGGGAGTCCTATTTCACAGCTACTTTTTTAAAAATGACAATGGCCAGTAGACATGAGCTGGTAATATTTTTAATTTACTAATATTAGGTAAAAAGCAGGACTTACTCCCAAGATTTTAAAATCCTGCTTTTTGTATTTTTAAGATCAAACTCAATGCTATGTATTTCAAAGCTTTTTGCACCTTTTGACCTTAAGAGACATCAGCTGGCTAATGGATCAGAGAATAGAAGCTTTAGTGCAAATAAAGAGTTAGTTCATGTAGTCTAAAGAGAGTTATACCTCTCCTAGCATCAGGAAGCAAGAAGTGCTACTGATACATTGAAAGTAGGAGAAAGTTGCTATTTCCAAGGCCGTAGCAAAAAGTATGGTCTTTAATATCTATGTTTGTTACAGGGAAGTATACAAACAAAACAAGTCTGGAAAAGAAATGTACCTAAATCAGTTTTTGCAAATGCCATCAAGAGGTCTTGTCTTCCCAAAGATGCCTGAAGATCATCCCCTTAAATTAATTTTTGTTACTCTCACAGAGATACTCATTTTGATTAGAGGCAAAATGTTAAGAGGAAAAAACAACTCAGTAGAATATAACGGTAGTGTTCCACATTAGATGCAACTTTATGCAAATCACTTCAGTGAATATTTATTTAGAGCATTTTATATACAAGACTTCTAACCAAGCTAGTACAGTAATGTCAAGTTTTAAGACCCAGAGCATGCCATCTCTCTCAACTGCTCAAACACATAGGAGGAATGTAAAAATAGCTTTTAAAAATTAAAAATTTATAGTTATACCAAAAAACCAGGAAATGCATATTCATAAATCAAAACCGTAAAAGCAATAAAAAGAAGTGATTGAGTCTCAGCATGGTAGAGACTTCCATGGGTTCAGTTGCTATGGGGCTATCAAGGAATAAGGCACCCCACATATGTTGAAGGGTCATATCCAGGCTCATTGCCATAGCATTGTTATATTGTTTGGCAAATGTTACTTTCATGAAGAGTTCCTGTAGAGCTGGCATTATTTCTTCCTTAAAGGTTTGGGAGAATTAATGAGTGAATTCACTCAGCTTGTTATTTTCTTTCTTGGAAGGAATTTATGAAATCAATTCCTTTATATTAGTAATCATATTATCCTCATTTCTTCTTGAATGAACTTTGATAGTTCTTTCCTTTCAAAGAATTTGCCTGTTGGATATAAGCTGTTGAATTTATGGGCATTCAATTGTCATATTTTATTATCTTTTTAATGTTTGTAGGATCTGCAGTGATATTTCCCTTTTCATTCTGATGTTACCAATTTGTATCTTCAATTTTTGTTTTAATTTTTGTTTGGTGAGTCTGGCTAGAGGTTTATCATTTTTATTGATCTTTGCAAAGAACACACATTTGTTTTCCATTCAGACTTGTGTTATTTCCACTTTCAATTTCATTACTGTTTTGCCTGTATTTATTATACTTTCTTTTATCTCTTAAGATTTAATTTGCTTTTCTTTTATCAGTTTCTTAAAGTGGAAGATTAGATCATCAATTTGAGACATTTTTTGCTTCCTAACCTAAACATTTAATGTTATACATTTCCCTCTAAGCACTGCTTTAACTGCATTCCACACATTTTGGTTTTTTGTTTTCAATTAAAACATTTTCTAATTTCCCATGTGACTTCCTCTTTGACTCATGGGTTATTTAGCAGTATATAGTTTAACTCCAAGTATTTGGAGATTTTCCAGATATTGTTGATACTGTTTTCTAATATAAGGTTTTTATATTCTTAGAATAAACTTTTTTATGATTTTTATCATTCTAAATGTGTTCTGGTTGGATTTCTGGCTCATAATATTGTCTGTCTTGGAGAATGTTCCACATGTACTTGAAAATAATTCTTACTCTGCTGTTGTTAGTTGGAATGTTCTCTCATACTAATTACATAAAGTTGGTTGATAGAGCTGTTTCAGGCTTTAATATCCTTATTGAGTTTCTGTCTACTTGTTATATAATTGCTGAAAAAGAACTGCTGAGGAATCTAAGTATTATGGATATATGAGATCCAAACTATGGATTTGTCTATTTCTCCTTTCAGTTCCATTATTTTTTACTTCATGTATTCTCAGGCATTCAGCATTGTTTCTTATTCTTAGTGAACTGATTTTTTCCCCCATCATTTTGTAATGTAATTTTAGCCCTGGTAATATTCCATGTTTTTAAGTCTATATCACACTGCTTAAGGTGTTTATGTTTTATAACATTGGCCTTTATTTCTTGGCTTATGGAATTAAAACTAAGCTTAGATTGTTATGAAATGAAATGGTAGAAGAATTGAGCAGACTGACAATGATGAATAATTCAGATGAGGAAACCAAGGCTTGGTGAGTTGAAACAAGGAAATAGAGGCTCAAATGAGAGGTTGAGATGAGGAAACTGCAGCTTTGAGAGGCTGTATGACACCCAGCTAGTTAGAGGCAGGAGCCAGGGCCACTGTACTTGCCTTGGGTAATCTCTAGTTCCACTCAAACTGAAAACATTCTTCCAATGATTTTTCTCTGAATGAACACCTTATTTTATAATAGTTTTTAAGTTACACAGTAGAGATAGAAAGTCAGATACCTTATTCCTGAGGTCCTCAGAATGAATACTTATCTTTGGTAATGAAATATAGGGAGCAGCTCATTGTGCTGCAGAGAAATGGATCAAAAGAAGTTGTAAAGTCATTTCCCACCTTCTCTTTCTAAGATGAAGTTGTTGACAACTCACAGCATTTTCTCATAATCACTTTGTGATAGTAATTTGACCCTCAAAGTCAGCTTTGGTTTTTGTTGTAGTAGCCTCATGGATTAGCTATTACTTTTTGGTTTTCCAGGTACTTCACTAAAAAGCTGTCTCTTAAGCACTTCACATATCGGAAAGAATAGATGCATGCATTCAGGTACAATGCTTTCCACTGTATTTGGAATTCAATACTACCCTTGATCACATTTGCAGGAGAAATTATGACTGATAAGCACTGTTGAAAAAAAAAGTAATTACTACATTACTCATTTTATTTGTTCTTCCAGTGGTGTCTTTCCTCCTAAACTGACTAATACAGAAAATAAAAACATGAGGGGAACATTCCTTTGTCGAAATAGCTTTTTATCCCTTGCCCTGTCTTCTGTTTCCTCTTACTCAAAATGCCACAGGAATCTTGAGATTTTTATAGCTGTCCTTTTTAAGATACATTTTCAGAATCTACTCAAAGAAGATTTGATGGAATCTGTTTGCAGTCTCAGTAGGAGAATCCTAATTTGCATCTCCTCATGGGTGGTCATGGCTTAAATTGATCTACACTGACCTGGTTCATTTTAAATCAATGCAAGGTTTTTTCTTTGTGCACACAGAACCAGCTATTACCTGTGCTTCAAATACTGCAAAATCAATCCCAAGGAAATTTAAGCAATCCGGATGGGTGCTTCAAATAAGTGTACCATGTTGTTCTGTTTAAAATTGAGAAGGGCACTGAGGTGAAACTAAGAAGCTGAAAGGAGTTTAACCAGCTAGTCAAAAATTTTATCACTTGTCTGTGATACAAAATGTGTTGTGTCCCACCTAATGTCTAATGATTACCTTTTTACCTTATGAAGCAAATGCTATAAAATTAATTCAATTAACATTTTTTATATTTCTTTTAATTATATATAACATTTTTGTGGCAAGATAGACAATTGCTATTCTACTACAATTGTTAATTGTTGTACCAGCTTATTTCTTAAAGCCAAGATTCTGTAGCCAGCTTTACTTCAGAAGTGAGATGTAAAAAAAAAAAAAGCAATCTAAACTGAATAAGGGACTATGGTAGTTGGCTTTGCTAGAACATGCTGTTTTGTTCAGCCAGAGTAAACAAAAATAGCCACTGGAACCTTTCTCAGTGTTGTAGCACTTTCTTATAAGCAAATTTTCCCTTATGTAAAATGCTGAGCTAAAAAGAGATAATCATTAGATTTCTTACATTTAGAGAAAGAAGTAATACTTGGAAATATATTATTGAGCTTTTAAAAATACCATATATGCAATAAATGCTGTTCATAAATACTTATAATATTAAGTATTAATAATACTATAATTCTTTAGAGTAAAAGGATATAAGAGTTCCTAGAAGGGAGAGAAAAATTCATGGTGAAAGAAATTAGGAAATGTTTAATAAATAATAAGTCACAAGTTAGGGCTAAGGAGGAAATAGACTTTGAATATGGGAAAAATATGAAAAGAACAATATAAACAAACTCACTGAGGCAGAAAATTATGAGGATTTTTAAAAACAGGTAGACTTAGGTATTTAATGAGGAAGACATGAAAGATGAAGTCGTATCTGACTGCTATAGCCAGATAATGGTGACCCTTGCAAACCCACCCAACTTACCTTTTTAAGGGATAAGGAACCATCAAAGTTTTAGGGCCATTGAAACACATCATAAAATAACAAGATTTATTCATAAAAGCAACATCTAAAAGGCATATTTTTAAGACGTATTTAACTTCAGGAAAATATACTGTCGGTCTGGAAATAAAGGAGAGTATCCTTGTTCTCAAGAAGTTTTAAGTTTAAGGAAGAGAGAGATGCAGAAATAAAAAAAACATACGTGTTGCATGCTTCTCTAATAGAGACAGATTCAGCATGCTAAGAAAGCAGAGGAGAAAACAATGTCATAGGGCAATTCTAGCTCTGCCAACAGGTAAATTCGGACTCAGCAGTGGCTTAATACAGTTTTTACTTCTTGTTCCATCACAGTCAGATATGGTTTTCCTTCTTAGATGCCCTATCGGGTGGTCATTCAGCACCTAGGTTCCTGCATTTTGTAGTTTTACCCTCCCCTAGGTCCTGTGAGTCATTTGTATGAGTGAAGATAATCAAGAGGGAGGTTTCATCACATAATTCATTATTCCATTTATGAGAACTAATAGAACTGAAAATGTGGTCTAGTCGTGTATCTGAGACAATACAGGGGGTTTAGGTGAACACAGGGGAGCCTCTATCCCAGGAACACATCTGACTATGCAGCAGGGATGGGTAGACCTAGGAATAATGGGAAGCACCTTTTTTTAAGGAAAAATAGCTTTTTTATTAATTATTAGGAATAATCAACTTATTTAATGCAAGGTATCTGTTGGGAAGGTTAGGTAGTGCCAGAGGGATGAGGGAAAAAAGGCAAAAGGAACAGTTAGAAGGGGGATGGTTCCCTGCTTGCCACAAACTATAAACAGTAAAATAAGCACAGGCAATCACAAAAAAATGGATCCTTCTATTGCGTGTGTGTGTGTGTGTGTGTGTGTGTGTGTGTGTGTGTCTATTTAGGGCTGCACCCATGGCATATGAAGGTTCCCAGGCTAGGGGTTGAATCAGAGCTGTAGCCTCTGGCCTACGCCACAGCCACAGCAATGCCAGATCTGAGCTGTGCTTGTGATCTACATCAAAGCTCACAGCAATAAAACGACAATGTGTATTTTAAGATCCATATATTTATTTAATTTTTTTGTTTTTTTATATTTGTTTCATTTTTTTATTACTCAAATGAATTTATCACATCTGTAGTTGTATAATGGTCATAACAATCTAATTTCACAGGATTTCCATCCCGTAACACAAGCACATCCTCCCACCCCCCAAACTGTCTTCTCTGGAGACCATAAGTTTTTCAATGTCTGTGAGTCAGCATCTGTTCTGCAAAGAAGTTCAGTCTGTCCTTTTTTCAGATTCCACATGTCAGTGAAGGCATTGGATGTTGGTGTCTCATTGTATGGCTGACTTCACTTAGCATGATAATTTCTAGGTCCATCCGTGTTGCAAAAAATGCTGGTATTTCATCCATTTTAATGGCTGAGTAATATTCCATTGTGTATATGTACCACATATTCTGGATCCACTCCTCTGTTGATGGACATTTAGGTTGTTTCCATGTCTTGGCTATTGCAAATAGTGCTGCAATGAACACTGGAGTACATGTGTCTTTTTGAGTCATGGTTTTCTCTGGGTAGATGCCCAGGAGTGGGATTGCTGGATCAAATGATAGGTCTATATTTAGTTTTCTGAGGAATCTCCATACTGCTTTCCACAGTGGTTGCACCAATTTATAATCCCCCCAGTAGTGTACTAGGGTTCCTTTTTCCCCACACCCTATCCAGGACTTACTGTTTGTAGACTTTTTGAAGATGGCCATTCTGGTTGGTGTAAGGTGGTACCTCATCGTGGTTTTGATTTCCATTTCTCTAATAATGAGTGATGTTGAACATCTTTTCATATGTTTCTCAGCCATCTGTATGTCTTCTTTGGAGAACTGTCAGTTTAGATCTTCTGCCCAATTTTTTGATGGGGTTGTCTGTTTCTTCGATATGGAGCTGCAGAAGGTGTTTATAAATTTTGGAGATTAGTCCCTTTTCCGTTGATTCACTTGCAAAGATTTTCTCCCATTCTGTGGGTTGCCTTTTTGTGTTGTTTAGGGTTTCCTTTGCTGTGCAAAAACTTTTAAGTTTGATTAGGTCCCATTTGTTTATTTTAGTTTTTATTGTCAATACTCTAAGAGGTGGCTCTGAGAAGATGTTGCTGTCATTTATGTCAGAGAGGGTTTGGCCTATGTTTTCCTCAAAGAGTTTGATAGTGTCTGGTCTTATATCTAGGTCTTTAATCCATTTGGAGTTTATTTTTGTGTATGGTGTTAGGGAGTGTTCTAATTTCATTCTTTTCCATGTGGCTGTCCAGTTTTCCCAGCACCACTTATTGTCCTTTCTCCATTGTATATCCTTGCCTCCTTTGTCATAGATGAGTTGGCTGTAGGTGCGTGGATTTAATTCTGGGCTTTCCATCCCGTTCCACTGATCTATATGTCTGTCTTTGTGCCAGTACCATGTGGTTTTGATGATTGTTGCTTTGTAAGTCCGGGATCCTGATTCCTCCAGCTCCGTTTTTCTTTTTCAGGATGTCTTTGACTACTCTGGGTCTGTTGCGCTTCCACACAAACTTTAAAATATTTTGTTCGAGTTCTGTGAAAAATGTCTGTGGTAATTTGATGGGGATTGCATTGAATCTGTAGATTGCCTTAGGTAGTATAGTCATTTTGATAATATTAACTCTTCCAATCCACGAGCATGGTATATCTTTCCATCTATTTGTCATCTTTGATTTCTTTCATCAGTGTCTTATAGTTTTCAGAGTACAGGTCTTTTGACTCATTAGGTTGGTTTACTCCTAGGTATTTTATTCTTTTGAATGTGATGGTAAATGGGATTGCTTCCCTAATTTCTTTTTCTACGCTTTCATGGTTAGTGTATAGAAATCCTGTCGATTTCTGTGTATTGATTTTTTATCCTGCGACTTTGCCAAATTTGTGTATGAGCTCTAACAGTTTTCTGGTAGAGTCTTTAGTATTCTCTAGGTATAGTATCATGTCATCTGCAAATAGTGATAGTTTTATTTCTTCTTTTCCAATTTGGATTCCTTTTATTTCTTTTACTTCTCTGATTGCCATGGCTAGGACTTCCAGAACTATGTTGAAGACTAGTGGTGAGAGAGGACATCCTTGTCTTGTTCCTGATCTCAGCAGGAATTCTTTCAGCTTTTCACCATTGAGAATGATGTTCACTGTGGGTTTGTCATATATGGCCTGTATCATGTTGAGGTAGGTTCCCATTATGCCCACTTTCTGAAGGGTTTTATCAGAAATGGGTGTTGGATTTTGTCAAAGGCTTTTTCCGCATTTATTGAGAGGATCATATGGTTTTTATTCTTCAGTTTGTTCATGTGGTATATCACACTGATGGATTTGCGGATATTGAAGAACCCTTGCATCCCTGGGATAAATCCCACTTGATCATGATGTACAATCCTTTTAATGTATTGTTGGATTTAGTTTGCTAGTATTTTGTTGAGGATTTTTGCATAGATGTTCATCAGTGAAATTGGCCTATAGTTTTCTTTTTTTGTGGAGTCTTTGTCTGGTTTTGGTATCAGGGTGATGGTGGCCTCATAGAATGAGTTTGGGAGTATCCCTTCCTCTGCAATTTTTTGAAATAGTTTCAGAAGGAGAGGTGTTAGCTCTTCTCTAAATGTTTGATAGAATTTGCCTGTGAAGCCATCTGGTGCTGGACTTTTGTTTGTTGGAAGTTTTTTAATCACAGTTTCAATTCCAGTTCTTGTGATTGGTCCATTCATCTTTCCTATTTCATTTTGGTTTAGTCTTGGAAGATTGTAGTTTTCTAAGAATTTGTCCATTTCTTCTAGGTTTTCTGTTTTATTGGCATATAGTTGCATATAGTAGTCTCTTATGATCCTTTGTATTTCTGTGGTGTCCGTTGTTACTTCTCCTTTTTCATTTCTAATTTTATTGATTTGAGTCCTCTCTCTTTTTTGCTTGATAAGTCTGGCTAGGGGTTTAAGTCTGCTGATCTTTTCAAAGAACCAGCTTTTGGTTTCATTGATCTTTTCTGTAGTTTTCTTTGTTTCTATTTCATTGATTTCTGCTCTGATCGTTATAATTTATTTCCTTCTACTACTTTTAGGTCTTGTCTGTTCTTCTCTCTCGAGCTGCTTGAGATGTAAAGTTAGGTTGTTTATTTGAGCTTTTTCTTGTTTCCTGAGATGGGCTTGTATTGCTATAAACTTTCCTCTTAGAACGGCTTTTGATGCATCCCATATGTTTTGGAGTGTTGTATCTTCATTGTCATTTGCTGCTAGGTATTTTTTAATTTCCTCTTTGATTTCTTCAGGGATCCATTGGTTGTTTAGTAGCATGTTGTTGAGTCTCCACGTGTTTGTGTTTTTTTCTTGTTGTTGATTTCCAGTTGTATAGTGTTGTGGTCGGAAAAGATGCTTGATGTGATTTCAATTTTCTTAAAGTTACCGAGGTTGGATTTGTAGCCCAGGATGTGATCAATCTTAGAGAATGTTCCAAGCACACTTGAGAAGAACGTGTATTCTGTTGCTTTTGGATGGAATGTTCTATAAATATCTATGAAGTCCATCTGGTTTAATGCTTCATTCAGGGCCTGTGTTTCCTTATTGATTTTCTGTCTGGTTGATCTGTCCATTGCCGTAAGTGGGGTGTTAAAATCCCCCACTATTATTGTGTTATTGTCAATTTGTCCTTTTAAGGTTGTTAGCAGTTGCCTTATATATTGTGGTGAACCTATGTTGGGTGCATAGATATTTAAAATTGTTATATCTTCTTCTTGGATTGATCCTTTGATCATTATGTAATGTCCTTCTTTGTCCCTGAAAATATTCTTCATTTTAAAGTCTATTTTGTCTGATGTGAGTATTGCTACTCCAGCTTTCTTTTGATCCCCGTTTGCATGAAATATTTTCTTCCATCCTCTCACTTTCAATTTGTATGTGGCTCTAGAAGTGAAGTGGGTCTCTTGAAGACAGCATATATATGGGTCTTGTTTTTGTATCCATTCAGCCAGTCTCTGTCTTTTGGTTGGGACGTTTAGTCCATTCACATTTAAGGTAATTATTGATATGTATGTTCTTACTGCCATTTTATTAATTGCTTTGGATTTGTTTTTGTTGCTCTTTTTCCTTTCCTTCTTCTCTTGTTCTTTTCTGCCTAGAGAAGTTCCTTTAGTATTTTTTGTAAGGCTTGTTTAGTGTTGCTGAATTCTCTCAGCTTTTGTTTATCTGTGAAGGTTTTGATTTCTCCTTCAAATCTGAATGAGAGCCTTGCTGGATAAAGTAATCTTGGTTGGAGGTTTTTTCCTTTCATCATGTTAAGTATATCATGCCACTCCCTTCTGGCCTGCAGAATTTCTGCTGAAAAACCTGCTGATAACCTTACTGGGGTTCCCTTGTATCTTACTTGTTTCTTTTCCCTAGCTGCTTTTAAGATTTTCTCTTTGTTTTTAATTTTGGTCAGTTTGATTAATATGTGTCTCGGGGTGTTCCTTCTTGTGTTCATTTTATATGGTACTCGTTGTGCTTCCTGGATTTGAGTGAGTGATTCCTTCCCCATGTTAGGGAATTTTTCGGCTATTGGAATATTTTTTCTGTCTCCTTCTCTCTCTCTCCTCCTTCTGGCACCCCTGTAATATGGATGTTGGTGCGTTTCACGTTGTGCCAGAGTTCTCTGAGACTCTCTTCATTTGTTTTCAATCTTTTTCTCTTTTCTGTTCTGCATCCATCATTTCCACTAATCTGTCTTCCACCTCGCTTATTTGTTCTTCTGCCTCCTGTATTCTGCTGTTAGCTGCTTCTAGTGAATTTTTTATTTCAGTTATTGTATTTTGCATCTCTTCTTGCTTAAGTTTGATATCTTTGCTCAGTGTTTCCTGTAAGGTATCCATCTTTGCCTCCAGTTTATTTCCAATGTCTTGCATCATCTTCAGCATCAACAGTGTAAAGTCTTTTTCCTGGAGGCTAAGAATCTCCTCATCGCTTAGCTGTTTTTTCTGGGGTTTTTCCTTTCTCCTTCATCTGAGTTATAGTTCTCTGTCTTTTCATTTTTATAGGTTTTTGGTGTGGTGACCTTTTTACAGATAATAGAGTTGTAGCCGCTCTTACTTCTGATGTCTGCCCCCCTGTGGCTGAAGTCGGTATGAGGGCTTGCTGTAGGCTTCTTGATGGGAGGGACTGATGCCTGCACACTGGTAGGTGGAGTTGATTTCAGGTCTTATTTTATAAGTATCAGATCTTATATTCTGTTAACTGCCAGGTAGTCTTCTGTACCTTCTTTCAGATTCCTTCAGAAGGTAATTTGTCTGTTTTCTTTTGGATCTATGGGATAATGTATCATTCGTCTTACCTTTCAATAATTTAGAGATTTGTTTGGAAATCTCCTCTGCTTGCCATGTATTAAAGAGGGTTCTTTTTTTAATTTCTTTCATATATAATGATTTTTATTTTTTTCCATTATATGTGGTTTACAATGTTCTGTCAATTTTCTACTGAAAAGCATGGTGACCCAGCTACACATACATGTATACATTCTCTTTTCTACATTATCATGTTCCATTGTGACTAGACATAGTTCCCAGTGCTACACAGCAGGATTTCACTGCTAATCTATTCCAAAGGCTGTTAATCCCAAGTTCCCAACCCATCCCATTCCCTCCCTCTACCCCTCAGCAACCACAAGTCTATTCTCCAAGTCCATGATTTTCTTTTCTGTGGAAAGGTTCATTTGTGCCATATACTAGTTTCCAGATATAAGTGATATCATATGGTATTTGTCTTTCTCTTTCTGACTTACTTCACTCAGGATGGGATCTCTAGTTCCATCCATGTTTCTGTAAATGGCATTATTTTGTTCTTTTTTATGGCTGAGTAGTATTCCATATACCACGTCTTCTTGATTCAATCGTCTGTTGATGGACATTTGTCTTGTTTCCATGTATTGGCTATTGTGAATAGTGCTACAGTGAACATGCAGGTGCATGTGTCTTTTCTAAGGGAAGTTTTGTCCGGATATATGCCCAAGAGTGGGTTTGCTGAGTCATATGGTAGTTCTATGTATAGTTTTCCAAGGTACCTCTATACTGTTCTCCATAGTGGTCGTACCAATTGACATTCCCACCAACAGTGCAGGAGAGTTCCCTTTTCTCCACACCGTCTCCAGCATTTGTTATTTATGGACTTATTAATGATGGCCATTCTAAATGGTGTAAGGTGGTATCTCATGGTAGTTTTGACTTGCATTTCTCTAATAATCAGTGATGTTGAGCATTTTTTTTCATGTGCTTTGGCACATGAAATGTCTAATCAGGTCTTCTGCCCATTTTTCAATTGGGTTGTAGGCTTTTTTTCTGTTGAGTTGTCTAATTTTCTTGTATAATTTAGAGATTAAGCCCTTGTCAGTTGCATCATTTGAAACTATTTTCTCCCATTCTCTAAGCTGTTTTTTTGTTTTATTTTGTTTTCCTTTGCTGTGCAAAAGCTTGTCAGTTTGATTAGGTCCCATTGGTTTATTTTGCTTTTATTTCCATGGCTTTGGAAGACTGACCTGAGAAAACATTTGTAAGGTTCATGTCAGAGAATGTTTTGCCTATGTTCTCTTCTAGGAGTTTGATGGTGTCTCATCTTATTTTTAAGTCTTTGAGCCATTTTGAGTTTATTTTCATGCATGGGATGAGGGTGTGTTCTAGTTTCACTGATTTGCATGCATGCAGCTGTCCAGGTTTGCCAGCAATACTTGCTGAAAAGACTTTCTTTTTCCCATTTTATGTTCTTGCCTTCTTTGTCAAGGGTTAATTGACCATAGGTGTCTAGGTTTATTTCTGGGTTCTCTATTCTGTTCCATTGGTCTGAATGTCTGTTTTGGTACCAGTACCACACTGTCTTTATGACTGTGGCTTTCTAATATTGCCTGAAGTCTGGGAGAACTATGTCTCCTGCTTGGTTTTTGTTCCTCAGAGTTGCTCCGGTGATTCTGGGTCTTTTGTGGTTCCATGTGAATTTTTGGATGGCTTGTTCTAGTTCTGTGAGAAACATCATGGGTAATGTGATAGGGATTGCATTGAATTTGTAGACTGCTTTGGGTAGTATGGCCATTTTTACAATATTAATTTTTCCAACCCAGGAGCTTGGAATATCTTTCCATTTCTTGACATCTTCTTTAATTTCCTTGATTAATGTTTCATAATTCTTAGCATATAAATCTTTCACCTCCTTGGTCAGGTATATTCCCAGGTATTTGATTTTTTTTTTGGGGGGGGTGCAGTTTTAAAAGGTATTGTATTTTTGTATTCCTTTTCTAATATCTCATTGTTAGTATACAGAAATGCGACTGATTTCCCAATGTTAATTTTATATCCTGCTACTTTGCTGAATTTGTTGATCAGTTCAAGTAGTTTGGGGGTTGAGTCCTTAGGGTTTTCTATATATAGTATCATGTCAGCTGCATACAGTGACAGTTTTACTTCTTCTCCTCCTCTTGGGATGCCTTTTGTTTCTGTTGTGTGTCTGATTGCTGTGGCTAGCACTTCTAATACTATGTTGAATAGCAGTGGTGAGGGTGGGCATCCTTGTCTTGTTCCAGATTTTAGTGGGAAGGCTTTCAGCTTTTTTCCATTGAGTATTCTATTTGCTGTGGGTTTGTCATAAATGGCTTTTATTATGTTAAGGTATGTTCCCTCTATACCCACTTTGGTGAGAATTTTTATCATGAATGGATGTTGGACTTTGTCAAATGCTTTCTCTGCATCTATTGAGATGTTCCTGTGGTTTTTGACTTTTCTTTTGTTAATGTGGCATATGATGTTGATTGATTTGCATATGTTGAAACATCCTTGTGAAGTTGGGATGAATCCCACTTGGTCGTGTTGTATGATCTTTTTTATATGTTGTTGCATTCAGTTGGCTAAAATTTTGTTGAGAATTTCTGCATCTGTATTCATCAAAAATATTGACCTATAGTTTTCTTTTTCGGTGGTATCTTTGTCTGGTTTTGGAATTAGGGTGATCGTGGTATAACAGAATGTCTTTGGGAATGGTTCTTTTGCTTCAACCTTTTGAAAAAGTTTAAGGGGGATGGGTATAAGTTCTTCTTTGTATGTTTGGTAGAATTCACTTGTAAGCCATCTGGTCCTGGACTTTTATTTATAGGGAGTGTTTTTATGACATACTCAATTTCATTTCTAGTGATCGTTCTGTTCAGTTGTTCCATTTCTTCGTGATTCAGTTTTGGCAGGCTGTATGTCTCTAGAAAGTTGTCCGTTTCTTCTAGGTTGTCAAATTTGTTAACATTTGTTCATTGTATTCTCTCATGGTTTTTTGTATTTCTGTAACATCTGTTGTGACTTCCCCTTTTTCATTTGTGATTTTGTTTATTTGGGTTTTTTCTCTCCTCTTCTTGGTTAGTCTAGCCAGAGGTTTGTCAATTTTGTTTACCTTTTCAAAGAACCAGCTCTTGGTTTTGTTGATTTTTTTATATTTTTTTTAATCTCTATTTTATTGATTTCCTCTCTGATCTTTATGATTTCCTTCCTTCTGCTAACTTTAGGTGTTGTTTGTTCTTTTTCTAATTTATTTAGGTCATGGGTTGTCAATTGGAGATTTTTCTTCCTTTTCAAGGAAGGCCTGTATTGCTATGAATTTCATGCTTTTGCAGCATCCCATAGATTTTGAGAGGTTGTGTCTTCATTATCATTTGTCTCCAGGTATTTTTTAATTTCCATCTTGATTTCCTCATTGACCTATTGGGTTTTTTCAGTAGCATGTTGTTTAGTCTTCATGTAGTCAGTTTTTTCTCATTTCTTTTCCTGTGGTTGATTTCTAGTTTCATGCCATTGTGGTTAGAGAAGATACTTGAAATAATTTCTATACGCTTAAATTTGTTGAGGTTAGCTTTGTGCCCCAGTATGTGATCAATTCTTGAGAATGTTCCATATGCACTTGAGAGGAATGTATATTCTCGTTATTTTTTGGATGTAATGTCCTGAAAATGTTGATTAAGTCTAACTTTTCTATTGTGACATTTAGGATCTCTGTTGCCTTATTGATTTTCTGTCTAGAGGATCTGTCCCTTGATGTGAGTGGGGTGTTAAAGTCTCCTACTATCATTGTATTCCCATCAGTTTCTCCTTTTATGTCTATTAGTATTTGTTGGAGGTATCTGGGTGCTCCTATATTAGGGGCATATATATTGATGATTGTAATATCTTCTTCTTCAATGGATTCTTTAACCATTAAATAGTGTCCTTCCTTGTGTTTCTTTGTGGCCTTCATTTTAAAGTCTATTTTGTCTGCTATGAGTATTGCAACTCCAGCTAAATATCTTTTCTCATCCCCTCATTTTCAATCTATAAATGTCTTTTGCTCTAAGGTGAGTTTCTTGTAGACGGAAGATTGAAGGTTTTTGCTTTTTTAATCCAATTTGCCCCTCTGTGTCTTTTGATTGGAGCACTCAGTCCATTGACATTAAGACGCTTATTGATAGATATGTATTTATTGTCATTTTAAACCTTGTTTTCCAGTTGATTCTTTGTTTCTCTTTTCTTTTTTTGGTTGGATGGTTTCCATTTGTTTTATGTTTGAGTAATTTTCTTTTTGGTTTTTGTGAATGTAATGTTCAGTTTTGATTTGTGGTTGCCCTGTTTTTTTAAGTATGTTAACCCTTTCCTATATCTGCTTGCTTTAGCCTGATGGTCATATAGGTTCAAGCACATCATTAAAATTAAAAAAAGAATCTATTTTTTCTTATTTCCCTTGCTCACATTGTATGATTTTGATATCTTTTTTTTAACATCCTCATGTATTGATCTGTATGCTAGCTTATTTAAGTGATTCCTTTCCAATTATGGTTTCCTCCATCCTAATTCTTCTTACTTTTCTTTTTTTAATTTAGAGAATCCCTTTCAGTATTTCTTTTAAAATGGGCTTAGTATTTCTGTACTCTTTTAGCTTTTGTTTGTTGGATAAATTCTTTATTTCCCCTTCTATTTTAAATGATATTCTCGCTAGATAGAGTATTCTAGGTTGTAAATTTTTTCCTTTCAGCACTTTAAATATATCTTGCCACTCTCTGGCATATTGTGATAGCATCATGGGGGTTCCCTTATAATTAATGGTTTGCTTTTCTCTTGCTGCCTTTAGAATCCACTCTTTAACTTTTGCCATTTTTATTATATGTTTTGGTGTGGGCCTGTTTGCGTTCAACTTGTTTAGAACCCTCTGTGCTTCCTGTATCTCGATACCAGCATCCTTTAGATTTGGAAAGTTTTCAGCCATAATTTCTTCAAATATATTTTCAATCCCCTTTTTTTCCCTTCTCCTTCTGGAATTCCTATTATGCATAGATTGGCCTGCTTTATATTATCCCATAGGTCTCTTACATTGCTTTCATGTTTTTTTCATTTGGTTTTCTGTCTGCTGTTCTAATTGTGTGATTTCCATTATTCTGTCTTCCAAGTCACTAATTTGTTCCTCTTCATTATTCATTCTGCTCATTATTGGCTTTAGCTCAGTTTGTATCTCTGCAAATGAATTTTTTAGTTTTCCTTGGCTCCTCATATTTTCTAGTTCCTTTCTAAAGGAATCTGCATTACTGTTCATATCCTCTCTTAATTCCTTCATTATTTTCCCTATCTCCCTTTTGAACTCAGTGTCTGTCAGACTGCAGAGGTCTGTTTCATTGTTGATTGCTTTAGGTGAATTCTCCTGTTGCTTTAACTGGGAATGGTTTCTGTGCTTTTTCATCTTGCTTGTGTTTTTCTTTTTCTATGAGTTTGGGGAAGCCAACCTATAGTTTTGTAAGGCTACTTCTATGCAAGAGTACCCTTTTGTATTTTGGGGGGAATTACTATTTGTCTTTGGTGTGGGAGTTTGAATATTTGTTGTCTCTTTCTTTGGTGTGAGCAGGCTGTTGTCCCCAAGATGTTCAGTGTGTTTTCAGAGAGAAGGAGGCAATGGGTAGAGCCAGCAGTTAGTGTCTTGTTGTTGGGCTTTCAATAGCAGCAAGGACCTGCAGGAAGGTGGCACAGGCTACTCCTAGTTGCAGGGCCCTGGCAATTGGTAATGAGCTCTAGGCAGATCTACAAGGTAACCAGAGCATTTGGCAGTAGCAGCAGCAGGGTGCGTGAGTTCCCAGGGGAGTGAGAGCAACAATAGCTTGTGTTGGAATGCAGTGCTCTCCTCTGAGTGGATTGGAACCGCAGGTGGTGCCTGTTCAGAAAGCCTTAGTGGTAGCAGGCCATGACCACCTCTGGAATCGGTGGTAACTGCAGTGGTTTGCCCCTGCCACTTGTAGACCTTGCATGAAGCAACCTGTCTCACTTAGCCCACATTGGAGATGCTGCAAGGCTGTTCCTAGTTGCAGGATCCTGGAAACTGACAGAGATCAGGCGTGCAGGTATATCCTGGAGCGTTTGGCAGTGGCAGCAGCGGGATGGGTGTGTTCCCAGGGGTGTGGGAGCACCAACAGGTGGTGTTTGGTCACAGTGCCCTCCTCTGTGGTGCCCTTGAGTGAATGGGGCTGTAAGTGGTATTTGTTCACGGACCCCAGTGGTGGTGAGCCACTCCCACCTCTGGAGCCAGAGATAAATGTGATTTGCCCCTGCTTCCTGTAGCCCATGCAAGGAGCACTTTGTCCTGCTTAGCCCCACTGGAAGTGCTGCACAAGCTGCTCCTAGTTGCAGGTTCCTGGGAAGGGGCAGTGATCAGGTGTCTGGGAACTGCCCAGAGTGTTTGGCAGTGGCAGCAGCAAGGCAGGTGTGCTCCCAGGGGAGCGAGAGCAACAACAGGTGGCGTTCTGTCACAATGTCCTCTGTGGTGCCCTCTGAGGTGGCTGGGGCTGCCAGTGATTTTTTTTCAGGTATCCCTGGTGGTGGTGGGCCACACCCACCTCTGGAGTCAGAGATAACTGCAAAGGTTTGCCCCCGCCACCTACAGACCATGCAAGAAGCTCCCTGTCCCACTTAGCCCACGCAGGAGGTGCTGCACCAGCTGCTCCTAGTTGTAGGGTCTTGGGAAGGGACAGTGACCAAGTGCCTGGGGGTCACCCAGAGCGTCTGGCAGTGGCAGCTGCAGGGCAGGCGTGTTCCCAGGGGAGTGAGAGCAATAGTGTATGGTACTTGGCTGCAGTGCCCTCTTTTTTTTCTTTTCTGCCAACTCCTGAGGTGACTGGGGTTGCATGTGGAGCCCACTCACAGGCCCCCAGTGGTTGCAAGCCACGCCTCCCTCTGGCCTCCAAGGTGACTGCCGCAGTCTGTCTCTGCCACCCGTAGATCATGCAAGAGGTACCATGTCGCACTAGCCCCCTGATGCTCTTAGCCCACACCAATAGCCTGGCCACCAGTAGCCTGAACAAGAAGCGCCCAGTCTCCCCTAAACGAGCAAGAGGCTTCTCTCCAACTGCAGCCTGCACCAGAGCCGCCCCGCCCTCTTAGCGCCCATAGGCATGCGCACACTCTGGTGAAGGGAGTTTCCTATGGCGGTCCGCCCCTCCTCCTCTTGCCCTCCTCAACAATGGTGCCTTGCCTCTCTTGCAGGTTTGGGCCTTCTCCTGGGTTCCCTCTGCCATGGAATTCCCCTCCTCAGCTGGTGGCATACCACACCCCCACCCATGGCACACTGCTCCTTAGCCCCTCGGGCTGTCCCCACACAGCCATCCCCAGTCCTCTCCCTGGGACTGACCTTCAGAGCCTAAGTCTCAGCGCCCAGCCCCTGCCCAAGTGTCTCAGGCTGTGGTGACTGGGCCTGGTGGTTCAGATGATCTGTGCGGCTCTCATTCTGCTTTGCTTTTCTCAGTCCAGCTGCTGCACTTTTCTCAGCAACTATGAGGTCCCTCTTACTTGGCTGATCTTTCCATCAGTTAGGTGGCTTCCCAGGATGTGGGTTCCTTTCCTCCTTCACAGCTCCCTCTCGGGAATGCTAGTCCTGTCCTGTTTCCTTTTCTCTGTCTCTCTCTTTTTCTTTTGTTCTGCCCAGTTACATCAAGAGTTTCTTGCCCATTTTGAAGGTTTTAGTTCTGCCAGCATTCAGTTGATGTTCTGTGTGAGTCATTTTACATGTAGATGTGTTTTTTTGATGTGTTTTTGGGAGAAGGTGAGCGTGACCTCTTACTCCTCCGCCATCTTGGTCCCAAGTGAAAGTTCTATCTCGCATTGGTATTTGCCAACAGACAGGGTTTACATATTGTCCTTGTGTCCTGCTTTATTCATTTGTATGCTGGTGGAAACCCTCACCAAGATCTATAGCTTGGTGGTACACTGATAACCATAGTGCCTAGCTAGCATGGTTCCCAGTCTCCACTAGGTTTTTATCTAATGTGGCCATGCCAGAAAGTGAGAGATTATTTTCCTGTCCATTCTACCTGGATCTCAGATCTCTAAACAATGCTATTATCCTTATTCTGTCTGGAAAACAGGGCCATTCTTGAATCTGTAAGATTCTTCTTCCCTCCTCAACATAATTTTATTTGAGGTAAGTAATCTTTGTAAGATTCAGTATAATTTCTGTCAATCAGTTTTTAAATTGTTTTTTATTACCTGCAGAAGCTAACTGTGTGTATAGGAGAGCTGATAAGGGATGGGGAAAGTGGCCCTATAAGTGCTACAAAAATCAGTGCTTATATTGATGATTCATAAAGACCTTGGGAGCAAGTTGTTGCAAAATGAGGACTGTCTACTTTCATGTGAGCATTTCCCCCTGTTTCTGTTTGAAGGGTTCTGGTGGGTCCTAAGTTCCATTTTGAAATCCAGTTCCAATGGCTCCTATGTTACTAAGGATGGCCTTATAATACATGTAGATTCTGGGTTATGCTCCACTTTTCAGCATGTTCCACTAATCAAATCCCAGTCAAAACCATATAATGGATAAGAGAGAGTGTTACTATAAAGATACTGCAAACCTAGCATTAGTGTATTTTAAAAGTATAACTTCCAGAATTTGGTCTTTAGCTACTATTAATGACAGATTATTTATAATATACCTCACAATGGAAACATACCAGCATGTCAAGAAATCATAGTTGAGAACTTACAGAATGAAACATGGGTGGAATCTTAATAATTTAGGCATTTCAATAGTTTAGCCTCCAGCCTAAATGTCCTATACTATTATGTTCTCTAACCAGCAACAGTTGAGTCATTAATAGGCAGAAAAGGGGGGGGGGAACAAAATGGTATCTTATATTCCCTATCAGCCCACCCCCAAATCTGTAATAGTTGCTCTGGCAATCAACTGCTCCTCTGGTAAGACAACATTACCAATCTTTGATATTCTCTGTCACCATTCTCTTTCAATAACTCTTTACATGGCCTCACATTGTTAAGTATTTCTTATTCAATCTGCACAACTGTCAGAGTATTACGTTTGAAACAGAATTCTGAGCATATTATTTCACTGCTTAAAAGCCTTCAAAGATTGGAAGGATGTTAGAATGAAAGTAATGTCTTCCCATGGAGCAGGTAAATTCAGAGCCTTTATTGTTCATGTCTGTTGCTTCCACTTTCCCCCTTTCTCTCCTGTCCCAGGAAGCCAGAGTGACACACCACAGGTAGGAGATTGTCCACTGTCTCTGTCTTATATACGAGAAAAGCCGTATAAATATTGATATTTGGGGGTTCCTCAAGAAAATGGCTTAACTCCTGTGCTAAACAGCCCCTAAGCAAGCCTCCAGTGATCCATGATGCTTGATATGCAGGCCCACGTGTACTGTCTTTTTTGATTATGGGCTGCACTAAGTGATTCTCTTCTAATGCATAGAATATGGCAGAAGTGAGGGGATGCCATTTCCAAAATGAGGTTACAAAAAGACAATAGCTTCTGTCTTGGAGACTCTCACTCTCTCACTAAATCACTCAGAGAGAAGTCAACTGCCATGCTGTCCCATCAAGAAGCTTGAGTGGCAAGAAACCAAAAGCCACTAAGGACTGAAGTTCATCAGCCATCACATGAATCAGCCTGAAATTGAATCTTCCCCCAGTATTGCTTTGAGGTAGCTGCAGCCTCTGCCAAAATCTTGATTTCAGCCTTTTCAGAGAGACTCTGAGCCAAAAGGCAGGCCCAAATTCCTGACCCAGAAAAGCTGAAATGATGAATATTTGTTTTAAGCTGTGAATTTAGGGGTAATTTTTTATACAGTAATATATGAATAATATAATCATTACTCAGTAACCCCACGATGAGGGCTGTTAATCAATAAGCCCAATAACCCACCCAAGGTTTCTTTTGCTTTTTTACTGTTTTGCTTTTAAACATGAATAATTGAGAAAATGGGGGAGAAAATTTGGGGAGTGATGGTTATGTTAATTTTCTAGAATATAATGGTGGTTCCATGGGTGGGGGTGTGTATGTATATGTCATAATGTGTCAAATTATTATAAACATATGCAGCTTATTATGTGATTGATAATTTTACCTCAATAAAGCTGTTAAAATATAAATAGAGCTATAAGATAAACCAAAAGAAAAAAAAAAAGACTCTAATAGGGCGCCAAATAAATAAAATGTAAAAGTCACTCAGAGAAAACTGAACAGTGCAAAAGATAGAGGAAAAGTTTAAAAAATCTATAATAATTGTATTCTGAGAAATAAATGAAAATTTTGTCATCTATGAAAAATGGAGGCTATAAAAAAAGAATAGAATGAGAGAGTTCTCAGAAATTAAAAATAGTGGAAGCTAAAAATTCAACAGAAGGTTTAGAAGATAATGTTGAAGAGATCTCTCAGAAAGTATGATAAAGACAAAGAAGAGAAAAATGGGAACAAGAAGATAAAATTAGAGGCACAATTCGATAGATTTAGCATTTGAAAGAAGAGAATTATGAGTGTGGAGGGGAGAGCAATGACAACAAAGGGGAGTTATTTATCAGTGATTTTTTTTTTAAATATTAGAAGTAAACCTGTATTTATACATTTAAGGGGCCCAAAGAGTGCTCCAAAAATAAAGTTAAAAAGACCTACCATAAGGCAGTTTGTAATAAATGGCTAAGACATGTAATAACTAAAAAATAAATATACACTTATCATCTCACAGTTTCATTGAGTTAGGAATCCAGGCATAACAGCTGGGTTTGCTGTTTCAGAGTCTCTCACAAGGCTGCAGTCGGTGTTGGCCAGGACTAAGGTCCTATCTGAGGGGAAATTGGGGAAGACTCCATTTCCAAGATTACTCACAAATTAGGCAGGATTTAATTCCTTGTAGGTTATTAGACTAGACTGTCTCAACAATTTGCTGGCTTTTGGACATAGATCATCCTTAGTCACTGGCCTAGTAGACCTCTCCAATATGGCACCTTGATTTACCAAATCATAAATGCCAAGAAGGTAAAAAATAGAGTATGCTAACAAGACAGAAGTCATACCTAATCATGGAAATGTTATCCCATTACCTTTGTCATATTCTATGGGTTAGAAGCAGATCATTGGGCTACCCCATACTCAAGAAGAGAGACATACACAGGGCATGGGTAATAGGAAGTGGGACTACTAGGGGCCATCCTGGAAATCTGTCGACCACACACTTCATTGTGAAAATTGAACTAACAAAAAGGAAACTGAAAACTTGCTGTGACAGAACCATTAGTGATCACAAAACATGTCATGTGCTTTTTAAATAATTTTCATTTTTGCTGTTATAGCTGGTTTACAGTGTTGTGTCAATTTTGTCATCCCCCCCCCCCCAAGAAGACTGCCTTGCAGTTAGATGAGTAGTAGTTCTTACCCAGGAGTGACTTTGCTTCCCTGGATACCCCTGCCATATTAACAGACACTTTTGGTTGTCACAAGTTGGGGGTGTTATTGCCACCTAGTGGGCAAAAGCCAGATATATTGCTCAATATCCTACAAGGCACAGGACCCCGCCCCATCCCCCCCAACACACACACTGGAAGGTAATATCTAATCCAAATGTCATTATGGTGGAAGTTTGGAAACCATGGGTTAGAATCATACATTTTTTTGTCAGGTACCATGAGCAAAGTGACATGACACCTCTGAGCCAAAGCAATTGAAAATTAGTATCTTTCCTCCCGTCTTTCTTCCTCTGTCAAAGTGAACTTAGAAGCCACATATTGAAATGGTGGCATTGCAAGAAAAAAGAACCTGAATTCCTGGGTCACCAGATGGAAAACTCCTAATGAACTGTATCAGACTTAATGTGAGCAAGAAATAAGCATTCGTTCTGTTAATTGTGAGTCCAGCATTTGTCTACTAAGAAAATTAGCAATAAATAATATAGCTCTAGAGAGAATTAACAGGCTATGCAATGCCTTGAATCAGGATGGAATAAGATATCACAAAAGCCAGCATCAGAAACAAGAAGGCAGTGGAGCAATCATCTCAGTGCACTGAGGGACAATTATAGCCACTCTAGAATCTTAAGTATCTACTGATATTAAAATATATTTGGGTGATATGAGAAAAAAAGAATGTATGCATCTATGTGTAACTGGGTCACCATGCTGTACAGTAGAAAATTGACAGAACACTATAAACCAGCTATAATGGAAAAAAATAAAAATCATTATACAAATAAAAAAAATTGGTTTATATTTGGAAAATAGATAAGATTTCATATAAAAACTTATCTGAATCTATGCTGTTCTTCAATTTGGGAATTGTCCAGATAACAAATGACATATGAATGATATATGAATATATTCCTGCCTAAATTTATTAAATGTGAAGGTAGATTAAAAAAAAAGAAATTGAAATTTTTTTTTTTTTTTGCTTTTTAGGGCCATACCTGCGGCACATGGAGGTTCCCAGGCTAGGGGTCTAATCGGAGCTACAGCTGCCAGCCACAGCCACGCCAGATCCAAGCCATGTCTGCAACCTACACCACAGCTCACAGCAATGCCAGATTCTTAACCCACTGAGGAAGGCCAGGGATCAAACCTGCATCCTCATGGTTTCTAGTCGGATTCATTTCCACTGTGCCACAACGGGAACTCCCATTTTCAAATTTTTTACCTTCTTTTCATCATGTCTTCTTTAGAGTCTTTCCCCAAGTAAAGGAATAAATAAAGAAAAAGAAACAGAAAACAGCGGGTTCAGAAAATACCGGCCCCAACAGCAGAGACTAGGAGTATTCCCAGGATGACAGTGATGCAGCAGGCCTAGCAGGTTCCAATTAAGAAGACACTTAAATTCAACATGTTCAAAACTAAAGTTATCACTTGTTCTCCATCCAATCTGTGTCCCTGAAAGGACTGTTTGATACATGTACTCAGTTAAGTTATAGGAAACCATATTCTCAATAACATTGCACTAACTCTTATCCATCCTTCCAGATTTGTTTTAGAGCTGTTCCTGGAATCATACCTCTGCCTTGGGCATGTTATGTTTTGTCCTGCTTTGTGAAACCATCTCCATAAGGTTCTATAAGCTGCCCTTAAACATAATATCCTTCTACTATGTCTTCTGACATCTTTCAGTCAATCACATCCCAATCCTATTGTGATAACCACACAGATAATGTGTCTAAAATGAAGGTAATGGAAAGCCTCCAGACTCGAATGACTAAATTGATTTAGAGACTGTAGACAAGTTGCAGTAGAAGATGCATCCCCAATGCTAGGGTAGCAGAGGACCCTCCTTGGCATATGACTGCAACATTTTGTAGCTAGAAATGCGGGAAGAATTACTTCAGTGAACATGTCATGGAGATTTTAACTCAATGGACTGAAAAGGAATTAAAATGCAAAAAGCCTTGACTTTGAGTTCCTCAGTTGCTCTGTAAGCTGTATTCAATGTGAAAGTGACACCTTTCCGGCATGCAGTGTATATGAGAACCACTAGATCGATAGTCTGGCTGACGAGGAAAAATGAGACTGAAACTGTAGACGCTGATGTCTAAGACAGACGAGATCATTGGGAATGGCAGAGGCCTAGGGACCCTTGAGCCTTCCTTGACTGGCAGTTCTTCATGCCGGCAAGAAATAGGATCACTGCTTAGGCTGCAGATATTGGAGGGATGAGAGCAGAACAGTTTTTTAACTCTTGCTGAGTGGACCATATCCATAGTATATTTTAAAATGCAGGAACTACAAAACAATAGCAATTACATAGATTCCAGATATTTTTAATGTGGGGCCAGGTAATGGTAATGCTAATATTTAAGGTGAGAACAAACTCTTTACCAAATTTTCAAAAGTAGACAAGGAGATTTATTTGGTGTTAGCTTTTTAAAAAAACAACTTTGGACAAGTTGCTTGTAAATGTCTGTGCTTTAAATCTTGTCCCTTGTAGGAAATTATGATCTTGAGGCTCTGTGATTTGGACAAGCTAATTATAGTGAAAGAAATTAAAAATGTTTCAAGTGCACTTATATACGATATGCTACTTAAACAAATCACCCTTCTCAAATGGAAAATCAACATTACTTGAGATAATAATGTACTTATATGCCCAGAAAATTATTTATTTTTAAGTTTCTGTTTTAAAGATGTATGACAGATTAAATACGACCATGTGGGGTTATAAGTGTGAAAGTTAAGATTTAATATGTCTCTAAAGATATGAAACTTTTAGTTTCCAGAATGGTCCATGTTTCCTAAAATTACTGGATTAAAATGAAATTGGGCCAAGTGTTACAGAAGCATTAATGGACAGTTCTGTTTAAGATCTAATTTTGTATGTGAACTAAGTTAGGTTGTTATAGCTTAAAATAGACTGTTATATACTAACAAGATAATTAATGCAAGCCTCATAATAACCACAAAGTAAAAACCTACCACAGATACACAAAAGATAAAAAGAACTGAATCAAAGCATACCAATACAAAAATCACAGATTCACAAAGGAAGAGAGCAAGAGAGTTGGAAAGAAACAAAGATACTACAAAATAGTTGAGAACAACAAAAGATGGCATTAGTATATACTTACCCAACAATAACTGCTTTAAATGTAAATGTACTAAATTCTCCTATGGAAAGATATAGTTGAGTGGATTAAAAAAAAAAAAAAAGACCCCAAATACATGCTGCCTAGAAAAGACTCACTTCAGTTCTAAGGACATACAAAAACTCAAAGGAATAGAAAACGATATTCTCATGGACTAAAATATTCTCATGGAATGAAATAAAAAAGAAGAAGGGTACCTATAATAATATTTGAAAAAATAGACTTTTAAGTCAAAAACTGTAACAAGAGACAAAGCAAGTTTTTGTATAATGACATAAGAGTCAGTTCATTAAGAGGATATAACTGTTGTAAATACACATGCACCCAACATTGGATCACCAAAATATATTAAGCGAATACTAACAGATCTCAAGGAGAAAATCGACAATATAATAATAGGAAACTTCAATACCTTAATTTTAACAATGGAATAAACATCCTGGCAGAAACAGAAAAAGAAACATTGATCTTATTATAATTTTATATATATAGATTTATATATATTAAAATTTAATTATATAATATATAAAATTATACACCCAACAGCAGCAGAATACACATTTTTCTCAAGTGCATATGGAACCTTCTTTAGGAGGGAGAATATGTTAGGCCACAAAAAAAAAATTAGCAAATTTAAGAGCACTGAACTATGAAGTAACTTTCCCACACAAATTGTTATAAAACTATAAATCAATAACAAGAAAAAAACTAGAAATTTACAAATATTTGTAACCTGAACAACCAATGGGTCAAAGAAAATATCAAATTAGAAATTTTAAAAGTGCCTTGAAACAAATGAAAATGGAAGCACAACATACAAAAATTTATAAACATAAAGTTATAAACATGTACATTAAGGAAAAAAATTCTCAAATAAACTAACTTTATACCTCAAGGAACTAGAAAAGAAGAGAACAACAGCAAAAACCCAGAATGAGAAGAAGCAAGAAAATAACAAAGATCAGAGTGGAAATAAATGAAATAATGACTAGAAAGCAGTATAAAAAATCCATGAAACTAAGAGCTGCTCTTTTAAAAAAGATAAACAAAATTGACAAATCTTTCTCTAGACTTCCCAAGAAAAAAATGAGATTCAAATAAATAAGACATTTACAAGAAATACAGAAATACAAAGTCACAAAAGACTTCTATGCATTATTATATACAAAAAAATTAGATAAACTAGAGGAAACAGATAAATTCCTAGAACCATTAAACCTACTAAGAATGAATCATGAATATAAAAATTTAATACCAATAACAAGGTGATGAACTGGTAATCAAAAAATCAATAATTCCCAACAAAGAAAATCCCAAGACCAAATGACTTCACATGTTAATTCTACCAAAATTTAGATAATTAATTCTATTCCTATCAGACTCTTCTAAAAGACTGAAAAGGAGAGAACACACTCAAACTCATTTTATGATGCCAGCATTGCCTTGATACCAAAGATAGATAAGGATACTACAAAAAAAGAAAAGTACAGGCTATTTATCCTGATGAGTATAGATAGAAAAATTATCAACAAAATACTAGCAAACCAAATTCAACAGCATAATAAAAAAGAATCAGGCCAAGACGGCAGAGTAGGAAGAACCTGAGCTTACCTCCTCTCATGAACACACCAAAATCACAACTATTTACAACAACCATCAATTAAAAATACTGGAACCTACCAGAAGAGTTTTTTTTTTTTTTAGCAACTAAAGATATAAAATCATAACGAGATGGATAAGAGGGGTGGACTTGCAATAACCAAGGCCCATACTTATGAGTTGGGAGACCAACAAACTAGAGAATAATTACATAGCAGAGATTCTCCCATAGGAGTGAGAGTTCTGAGCCCCAAGTTGGGTTCCCTAGCCTGTGAGTCATTTACTGGAAAATTAACCCCCAGGGCATTTGGCATTGAAGGCTAGGGGGCTTGATTTTGGTGACTCCCACAGGAGTAGAGGAAATGGAGACTTCACTCTTAAAGGGCACACACAAAATCTCACACACTCAAGGACCCAGGGTAAAAATAGTAATTTGATAGGAGCCTGGGTCAGACCAATATGCTGGTCTTGGAGTGTCTCCTGGAGAGGCAGGAAGCAAATGTAGCTCCCCCTGGGGACATAGGGGTACTGGCAGCAGCCATTCTTGGGAGAACTTTCTACCCTGTGGACACTAGTGCTAGTGGACACCATTGTAGGATTCTTCTGCTGGTTCATTAGCACCAATACCTCGCCCCAACCCACAGTGCTGGAACATTTCAGGCCAAGAAACTCACTTGGTGGAACACTCCTAACCATCAGCAGACAGGCATCCTTAAGACCTTGGAAGCTCACTGTCACCTCTGGACATGGCCCTGCCTACCATAGGGCCCAGGATCCAGATCCACCCATCAGGGGACAGGCACCAGAATCCCCTGGGCCCTGGCTTTGCCTTCCACAAGCCTGCTCTAGCCTCTAGACTAACCTGACCTACCAAGTGGCATATTTCAGACAAAAGAAAATCACAATGTAAGAAAAAAAAGGAAAAAGAAGACCTAAAAAAAGAACCCCAAAACAATAAAAAAATTATAATATGAACATACATAACAATAATTACCTTAAATGGAGATGGACTAAATGCTCTAATTGAAAGACATATAGAGGCTGAATGGTTATAAAATAAGCCCTGTATATATTCTGTGGACACAAGACTCATTTCATGGCACACACAGACTGAAAGAGAGGCAAAGGAAAATTGTATTCCATGCAAATGGTAATCAAAAGAAAACTGGGGTAGCAGTAATTATACCAGGCAAAATAGACCTTAAAATAAAAGTTTGTTACAAGAGACAAAGAAGGACACTACATTGTAATCAAGGGGTCAGTCTATGAAGAACATACAACAATTCTAAACATACATGCACTGCCCAACAAAGGAGCACCTAAATACATAAAGCAAATATTCACACATATAAAGGGAGAAATCAATACTAATATGGTAATAGCACAGCACTTTGACACCCCACTTAGATAAATGGACAGATTATCTGGAAATAAAATCAATAAGGAGACATAGGCATAGGGACACATTATAGCAGATGAACTTAATTGATTTTATATATATATATATATATAATCATAAAGCAGCAGAATACACATTCTTTTCAAATGCAGGTAGATTACATGCTAGGCCACAAAATAAGCCTCAGTAAATTTAAGAAGTTTAAAATGATATCAAGCATCTTTTCTGACCATGACACTATGAGAAAAGAAATCAATTATAAGAAAAAAACTTCAAAAAACACAAATACATGGAGGCTAAACAATATGCTACTAAACAATCAATGGATCACTGAAGAAATCAAAGAGGAAATCAAATGTCTAGGAACAAGTGAAAATGAAAACATGATAATTTAAAACCTATGGGGCAACGCAAAAGCAATTCTAAGAGGAAAGTTCATAGCAATACAAGCCTACCCCAGGAAACAAGAAAAACCTCAAACAAACAACTTTATACCTAAATGAACTAGAGAAAAGAACAAAGAAAGCCTAGGGTAGTAGAAGGAAAGCAATCATAAAGACTAGATAAGAAATAAATGAAGTAGGGACTTAAAAAATAGAGAAAATTAATGAAGCTAAAAGCTGGTTCTTTGAAAAGGTAAAATTCGTAAACTTTTAACCAAACTCATCAAGAAAAAAAGGGAGAGGGCCAAAATAAATAAAATCAGAAATGAAAAAGGCTACAGTCAACACCCCAAATAGACAAAAGATGATAAAAGCCTGCTATGAACAACTGTGGGCCAACAAAATGGACAATCTTGACAGACACTTAGGTACAATCTCCCAAGACTGCACAAGGTAAAATTACAGAATACAAACAGACCAATTACCTTTAATGAAATTGAATCAGTAATAATAAAATAAATAAAATCTAGGACCAGATGGCTTCATAGGTGAATTCGGCCAAACATTTAGAGAAGAGTTAATACCTATCTTTACCATACTATTTAAAAACTTCAGAAGAAGGAACACTTCTAAACTCATTCTATGAAGCCAGCATCACCCTGATACTAAAACCACAGTTATTACCAAAAAAAAAAAAAAAAATTTAAAGGCCAATATCATTGACATTCACAGATGCAAAAATCCATATATATATATGCAAACTGAATCCAACAATACATTAAAAGAATCAGGACCATGATTAAATGGGATTTATCCCAGAGATTCAGGATTTATCTGTATCTGCAAGTCAATGTGATGTACCACATTAACAAATTAAGAACAGAAACCATATGATCATCTCAATAGATACTGAAAAATCTTTTGACAAATTTAAACATCCATTTTGATACAAACTCTTCTAAAAATGGGCAAAGAGGGAGCATACCTCAACATATTAAAGCTCATACATGACAAACCCACAGCTAACATCATACTCAATGGTGAAATGCTGAATATATTTCCTCTTTGATCAGGAACAAGACAAGAGTGTACACTCTTGCCACTTTTATTCAACATAGAATTGGACGTTCTATCCAGAGCAATCAGAGAAGAAAAAGAAATGAAAGGAAAAAAACCTGTTACTGTTTGCAGATGACATGATAATATACAGAGAAATCCTAAGACAGTACCAGAAAACTATTAGAACTCATCAATGAATGTGGTAAATTCGCAGGATACAAAATTAATAAATAGAAATCTGTTGCACTTTTTTTTTGCTGCTGTTGTTGTTTAGGGCCACACCTGTGGCACATGGAGGTTCCCAGGCTAGGGGTCCAATCAGAACTGTAGACACTGGTCTACTCCAGAGCCATGGAAATGCCAGATCCTAGCTGCGTCTGCAACCTATGCCACAGCTCATGGTAACGGTGGATCCTTAACCCACTGAGCAAGGCTAGCAATCAAACCCGCATCCTGATGGATGCTAGTTGAGTTCACTAACTGCTACAATGGGAACTCCAGAAACCTGTCACATTTCTATACACTAATAAAATATCAGAAAGAGAAATTAAGAACTTAATTTACCATCACATTAAGAAGAATAAAATATCTAAGAATAAACCTAAGGAGGCAAAACCTATACTCTGAAAACTGTAAGATGCTGTTGAAAGAAATCAAAGATGACAAACAGATGGAAAGATAAAATGTGTTCTTGAATTGAAAGAATCAGTGTTGGCAAAATGATTTAACTATCCAAGGCAATCTACAGATTCAGTACAATCCCTATCAATTGCCAAGGGCATTTTTCAAGGAACTTGAATAAAAAATTTTTAAATTTGTATGGAAACACAAAATACCCCAAATAGCCAAAGCAATCTTAAGAAAGAAGAATGGAGCTGGAGCAATCAGGCCCTCTGACTTCAGACTATACTACTAGGTTACAGTCATAAAAATAGTATGGTAGTGAAACAAAAACAGACACATAGATCAGTAGAACAGGAGAGAAAGCCCAGAAAAACATCCATGCACCAGTGGCCAATTAATATACAACAAAGAAGGCAAGAATATACAATGGAGAAAAGACAGTCTCTTTAATAAATGGTCCTGGGAAACCTGGAGTGCTCCATGTAAAAGAATGAAATTAGAATATCCTCTAAAACCACACAGAAAAACAAACTCAAAATGGATTAAAGACCTAAATGGAAGACCAGCTATGATAAAAATCTCAAGGAAAACATAGGTAGAACATTCTTTGATATAAATCTCAGAAATATCTTTTTGGATCCATATCCTAGAGAAATAGAAATAAACAAGTGGGACCTAATTAAACTTAAAAGCTTTTCCACAGCATAGAAAACCATAAACAAAACAAAAGGGCATCCTATAGAATGGGAGAAAATAATTGCAAATGATTAAACTGACGGGATTGATCTCCAAAATACACAAACAGCTCATACAGCTCAATATCAAACAAATAAACAGTCCTATCAAGAAGTAGTCAGAAGATCTAAAAAGATATTTCTCCAAACAAGACATGTAGACAGCCAAAAAGTACATGAAAAAATGCTCAACATCACTTATTATTAGAGAAATGCAAATCAAAACTACAGTGAGGTACACTGATCCGAATGGCCACCATTAAAAATTCTACAAACAATAAATGCTGAAGAGGGTGTGGAGAAAAAGGAACCCTCCTATACTGATGATAGGAATGCAAATTGGTATAGCTACTATGGAGAACAATATGGAGGTTCCTGGTAAACTTAAAAATAGAACTACCATATGATCCTACAATCCCATTCCTGGGTGTATATGTGGAGAAAACCATAATTTGAAAAGATACATGCATCCCAGTGTTCATAGCAGCATTGTTTATAGTAGCCAAGATATGGATGCAACCTAAGTGTCCATCGGGAGATGAATAAAGAAGATATGGTGTGTGTGTATGTATGTGTGTGTGTGTGTGTGTATATATATATAATATATAGTGCATATGTATATAATGGAATATTGGTTGGCCATAAAAAAGAATGACATAATGCCATTTGCAGCAACATGGATGGACCTAGAGATTATACAAAGTGAAGTCATCCAGACAGAAAGAGACAAATATCATATTATATGTAGAATCTAAATGACACAAATGAACTTATTTATGAAAGAGAAATAGACTTCCACATGCTGTGGGTGTGGCCATAAAAAAACAAAAATAAATTATAATGCTGTACACCTTAAACTTATACAATGTTTTATGTCAATTATATCCCAATAAAGCTGGAATAAAAATAAAAATCTTGGGTGGAACTAAAGTCTTTGAGGGAGGAAGTTGGTTAAAGAGAGTATTCTAGTAACCAAATAATGAAATTTTAAAATTTCCCAAAGGGAAAAAGTATATAATTATTTGGAACAAGTTAAGTTTGGAATCAGTGAAAGGTCATATGTCTAGGACATTTCTGAGGATCATAGATCCATACTGAACCTCAAAAATGAAAAGTATACTAGAGAAAATGCTGACTATTGAGTTCATAGGTGTTCAATTTCTCTAAGAAAAAAGTGAGATAAGGAGTCAAGTCATTCAATTTCTAACAAGGTTTGCAGTGGTTTGTCTAGTTCTATGATTTGTTTAAATAATACAGCGTCTTCCCCTTGTTTGGTAATTGCAAGGATTATTACAGTCTGCCAGAGATAAAAGTGGTATTTTACCTGCTGAGTAGATTGGATCAGAGTGTGAAATGCAGGATTAAAGAGGCTGGATGCACAGGTATCCACATGGTCCTGGGGTGTGTGTTCTAAAGGGATGCTCATTCCATACTTTATGTCCTCAGAAGAGCTTGGGGACATGACAAACCATAACTCTGTATTAATAATGGTATTTTTCCATTTTTTTGGTGTTTGGGTTTTTTGTCTTTTTGTAAATATCTCTGTACCTGTCTCATCCCTGATATATTTTTTAAAAACTGAACATAACTCAAAGGCATCTTTTTTTCAATCCATAATCATCCTATTGGAACAACCATGCATAACTCATTCAGAAAATACTCTTTCGCTCACTCTAAGTTAGGACTAAGTTAATTGATGCCACCTTCCACCTTTGCCCTCCACAGAATCCTATTTTACTATTTTACATTAGTTTGTCTAGTATACTGTAAATATCTGTTTACATGTCTCCCTCCCAGGTAAACTTTGAATTTCTGGACTGCAGTATCTAAGTTAAAAGAAAAAAAAATCTTTTTCTTCTCTGTCCTTGTAATAACATTCCGTCTTCAGTAAATGATGAATGCGTGAATAAATGAGTCACCTACTTTCACCTAAATGTTCTCAATGTCCCATTATTCTCAGTCTATATACTTCTCTCTACACGAGTCCTTTGTTTTCTTCATCTGAATTTTTGCTCCTGCTTTGTCATCTGTAGTAGGTAGAATTGTGTCCTCCAAAAGATATGTCCAAGTTCTAGGCCCCTGTACTTGTCAATGTGACTTTATGTAGGTAACTAAGATAAGGATTTCAAGATGATATCATCTTGAATTAGGTCATATCAAAGAGGAATTACACTGGACAAATTAAATAGGCAGAGAAGACTTCAAGTCTTGCAGTAGGGGAGAGAGATACAATTTAACTCCCCTGAAACAAACAACAGGAGGATTTTTTGATGCTGCAGTGAGCTAGTGGAAAATTACTGGGAGATGTTAGAGGAGAGGCTGGCCAGTGTAATGAGGTCATCTGTGTTTCCTGTCACCTGAGTCAGAGCCCTACTCTCCCACAGAGACTGGAAGAGAGGAGCACTATCTTGATGGCTCTCAGGTTCTGGAGAAAGATGTTTCTGGATTCAAAAAACTGTAAAAAGGCTGAAGAAGAGAACTAATTTATAACTGCAGGTTTTCTAAATAAATGCTCTAGGAAAAGGGAGATCAGGGGCCTAGAGTCAGGAAGAAGCCTGTTGAAGCTTTAGTCCAGCTTTAGCTTTAGGAAAAGTTAAAGCTCTCTTGGTCTTATATGAGCCTTAAGTGCACAGTGTTCTTGTGTCCTTATGTGAGACAGAAAAGAAGAAGATATATAGAGACACAGAAGGAGAAGGCATGTGAACACAGAGACAGAGACAGGAGCAATGTGTCTATGAGCCAAGAAGTGCTAAGGATTTCTGAAAGCCACTAGGAATGAAAAGAGGCCTGGACTTCATGCTCCCCTGAGCCTTCAGAGGAACTATCCCTGCCACCACCTTGATTGAGGACTTTAGTACAATGAGATAATGGATTTCGGTTTTTTGTTTGTTTGTCTTTTTAGGGCTGCGCCCAGCTCATATGGAGGTTCCCAGGCTAGGGGTCAAATCAGAACTGTAGCTGCTGGCCTAACAACAGCCATAGCAACACCAGATCCGAGCCACATCTGCAACCTATACCACAGCTCACAGGAATGTTGGATTGTTAACCCGCTGAGCGAGGCCAGGGAGCCTGCATCCTCAAGGATACTACTCAGATTCGTTTCTGCTGAGCCACAATAGGAACTCTGGATTTCTGTTTTGTTTTTTTTTTTTTTTTTTTTACAGCCTACCAATTTGTCATAATTTGTTAAGGCAGACCTAGGATTGTAATACATCTTCTTTCCAGAAAGTTTTTTCTCTATTTCCCATTTAATTCCAAACATTAGAATTGAATACCTCATTTAAGCCTCATCTTAATTGTTTTGTCTTCCATTCCATTCTCTCTTAATTTTTTCTTTTCTTCTATTTCAGAACCACCAAAAAGCCATGGTTTATTCCTCTGGATTTTTAAATAATGATAATGACAAGGAAGGATAGTATGGCTGAAATTGGTGTAGTATTCACTCCATCAAGCATGCTTTATGTCTTATCCCCTCCTTTTTTTGGCCATGCTCACAGAATGTGGAAGTCCCCAGGACAGGGACTGAACCCACAGCACAGCAGTGACAACACTAGGCCACCAGGGAACTCTCTTTTATCCTATTTTAGTATTCATAAAAACATAAAAAGGAAAGCATTTTTCTTTGTATTAAAAATAGAGACACTGTGGAACAGTTTGATTAAATAATACTAACTGGTAGGATAAAACTTTGATTAAGAGATCAGAGTCCAGAACCTGTTTCTTAACAATCTTACTACATTTATCTGTCTATGTCATTGAATATTTAACTCTTTTATATCTCACATTGTCCTATGTTGTATTGTCTCATATTATAGTTATTTATGTACTATTCTAGTACAAATTATTCAATTGAGATAACTAGAAATCCAAGATGCACAATCATATCCATCTAATGTTCCCATTTTAAAGGCTTGCTAATATTATTTATATTATTATACATTTCTTTAAACTTTTATAATTCAAGAAGGAATTTGAGGTACCTTGCTTGAACACCTTTAACCTTTAACTAAATTAAAAGTTCTATTGGGAGTTCCCGTCGTGGCTCAGTGGTTAACGAATCTGACGAGGAACCATGAAGTTGCTGGTTCGATCCCTGGCCTTGCTCAGTGGGTTAAGGATCTGGCGTTGCTGTGAGCTGTGGTGTAGTTCACAGATGTGGCTCGGATCTGGAGTTGCTGTGGCTGAGGCAGAGGCTGGTGGCTACAGCTTCAATTAGACCCCTAGCCTGGGAACCTCCATATGCCGAGGGTGCGGCCCTAGAAAAGGCAAAAAACAAAAACAAAAATAAATAAATAAATAAATAAAGTTCTATCGCATTTATCTTTTCACAGCATTTAGCACGATTTTTTGAAGATCAGAAGTGCCCAAATTTTGTTGAATGAATATAATTAACCCAGGTCTTGGCCCCCAGCTGTTCTCTAATTCCCCAGCATTCTAGAATCATATTTTCCTTTAATATTTTAAAAGAAGGGCTAGGGCTCCTATTCTACATACAGTGGGAAGTTCATTGCTCTTCTGCCCCACAAAACTTATGAATCTTATAGGTTAGGAGAGGGCGCCATATATTTTCCCTGGTCACTTGTCACTTGAGTTGTTTTCCTTTGAATCCCTGCTCTTAGCTCCACTCTATGGCTTATCTCCTGAGATTGTCATCCTTGTGCTATATTAGACACTGCTCTAGTGACATAAGCATGTGGGGTTATAGACTCTTATTGATGGCCTGGAATATAAAGGGGATTAAAGAATATCACAGCTTTCAGTTATTCACCCAATAATTCCCCAAACATACAAACATTCATTCACTGTCTAGTGGCCCTGTGTTGGGTACTGCAGAGACAAGGATAAGCAAACAAATACAAGTCTCTACCATCATTCAGCTCATATTCTAGTCAGGAAGACAAAACTCATACAGGTACACATAAATGTAGTTACAACTGAGGTAAGTGTGATGAAGGAAAGGCCCATGGTAGATTGAGAGCTATGGTAGTGGGCTTGAACTGAGAAACTAAAGGATAAGTAGGCATTAACCATCTCTACATATAGAGAGGGGGAGGGAGAGGACATTGGAGAAAGGGGCGACAGCATGTGCAAACAAATAGTAGTCAGGTGGAGCAAGGCACATTATGGCAACTGCAAGAAACTCCATGTGTTAGCAATGTATAGACCTGGGCCAAGAAGGGAGAGAGAAGTCAGTGTGGAGAAGCCATGAAAGCCACTTAAAAGAAATGCACAGTCGACGTCATGCTTCCTAAACAACATATATAATCTTAATCCTAAAGTTAAGGGAGAATTATTGAAGAGTTTGAAGTAGGGGATTGACATGATCCAATTTGTATTTTGAAAAAAAAATTTTTTTGGCTACACTATAGAGATGAGAAAACAGGTAAGGCATGGTGGATGCAGGGGTTATAAAGAAGGAGGCCTTAGTCCAGGTAAGAGGTAATGGTTTGGAATTAGAAAAATGATCGTGGAGATGAAGCTAAATGGAAGGATTTGGGAAGTGTTTAGTGAGGCATCAAGCAAGAAGACCTAGTGATATAAGAAGCATAGGATGTCAAATAGGGTATAGGAAGCAGCTTGAAAAAATGTGTATTAGACATTATGCATTAAAAACTGATTAGGTTTTTTTTGAATATGGAAATTCTCCCCAGCTATATCTATCCTTAGGCTCTTTCCTAAGAGCTTCTCCTTTAAACCTGCTGTCTTTCCTTCAAAACCATATTCTCTACCACCGTTTTGTTGCATAACATATTTGTACACTCATAATCATTTCTTTATAATAACTATAAAATGTAATCATCTTTGGGCAATTTAATACTAAATCTCCATTAGTTTAGGGCCCCGGTTTGTACTACTAACACTTCCATTGAACTATTGCTAAACTGTCTGCCACAGTTCCACCCTTAGTAATATAAAGACTTGAAAGAAGTATTGAATTCATAGCATTTTTTTTTAGTACATCTTAGATCAAATTCTTAGGCTTAGAATTCCAGCACACCTTTCAGGGTCCTGGGGCTGTGTGTGGCAGTATACTTCAAGCTTCCTCTAGCCTTTCATATCCTAGCATCTCATTTGCTGCTGACCAGCTGTAATAGCTATATCTTCTAGAAGATCACCTTTGTATTATTTTATAGTTCTCATTCTATATGTCATGCCCTTCCCTCAAAAATGTCAGTTTTAGTAACTCAAAATGACTCACAGAAACTGAAAGCTAATATGTAGTCGTCTACACAGAGTAAGTTTTTCACATTAACAATATAGAATCAAAATGCTTAATAACAATGATTTGCAAATCTATATATTCTGGGGAGGAAGAATATCTCTACCTAATGTTGGATCTGTTCTTGTGCTCTTTTAAAGGAAACACTCTTCTTTGCCAGAACGTCCCTTGTTTCCATATCCAGATTTTTTCACCAAGGTGGATAAAGAGTTGGCAGGAATCATTGACCATCACGTAAGACTGACTATCTTAAACTAGCAGCAAAAGTTTTGTTCTTTGAAGGCATTTTGAGTCCGAAAGTGTCGTTCTGAGATGGAAACATTAATACATGGAACTCAAAAGTAGAGCCATGATTGAGATTTGCCAAACTGAATTATATCTCACTATATTATCTATATACCTCAGCGCCTTTATTGGGTTACACAAAATTTGGCTTTCTGTCATATGTAAAATATTAGCCTTATCCTGTTTCCTGAATTAGTAATTTTTTGTGGCAAAAATCTTATACTGAACATGTAACACTGATTTCTTTTGCAGTGTAGTTTTAATAATAGAACAAAAACCTTTTGATTCAATTTTCAGTGACCATTCTTTACCCCCGAAATATTAGCAAGACTTTAATCATTTTGTACTTGGTATGAGTTAAACAGTGGCAATAAAGACCATTTACTTAAACATATTTTAATCCACTGAGCTATATTTAGTCAATGATTTTGTTCTTGGTATGAGTTAAACAAGCAGTGGCAATACAAGGCCATTTACTTAACATATTTTAATCCATTGAGCTGTATTTACTCAGTGATTTCTTGCCAAATCATTTCATGACTTCTTTTTAAGAGTTGGAGGTAGGAGAGAGCACTTATTTTTTGTTTTTTTTCTTTGAATGTAGTGTAGATTCAATAACATGAAGAATATTTTATATTAATTTTATCACCAGTTCAGCATTATCAGATTGTGTTTATATTCCCATGATTAAATTTTTATGTTCCCTTTAATTAGTGATGTTTTGAGAAAGGATAAGTGATTATTTCATTTATTGATTCCATTAAGTAGTTATTTATCACATAGTTAATATTTAGGCCGCTCTGGCAGTGGCCACAGTATTGGGGTTGGAATCTGAATAATATCCTGGAATCACAAAATGAGAGCTATACTATTGTTATTTTATTCACTAATAAAATTTATGTTAAACCAATATATCATATGTATAGGGCATTATCAAAAATTCCTAATGGTTCCTAAGTGGCAGCAACTACATTTTACTATTCACTGCAACTAAATTATCTAGACTAGATTACAAAATATAGCGGGTGGCCAGTGTTTATCAACATGTATAGGGTAGTTTTAATAAAACAAAAACCTTTTGACTTATTCTTTACCCTTGAAAGATTTGAAAGACTAATCATTTTGTGATTAAACACATCAGCCTAAAGACACAGAGGATGTTGTTTTGAATGAGAGAGAGGAGGCTAGGAAATGGCTCCTAAAAAACCATTATCTTAAAAACAAAACAAAACAAAACAAACAAAAAAACCATTATCTTTTCCTTTCTCTAAGAGGTCACTGCCATCAGTCTGGTTATATCGATGGGTAAAGGAATCCTTTCTGAAAGTATGTTTGAAAAAAGATAGGATCCAGATTGTTTGATCTATGACTAGCCTAACCAAATAATTAGTAGTTTGGTAGTACTGATTTGGGAAGGTTTTTGGAAATCTCTCTTACTATCACATTTTGAAAGTATTCACGTGTATACCATTTCCTCTGAGATAGCCTATAGCTAGAGTGCTTTGTACTTACATCTTACTTTACAAAATACTCTTAAATAGTTAAGCTAATCCTTACAACTCTGTAAAGCATTTACCAATAAGAAGAATGTAGGTTTACAATTCAGTTAATTGCCCAAGGTTTTAAAGTTAGTAAATGACTGAGTCTACACACAAAACCAGATCTCTGGACTCCAGATCCACTTTTCTTTCCAATTCTTCATAGATGCTCAATTTCTTGGTTTATAATTTCCTAACCTTAATGGGGGAAGGAAGGAAGAATCTGTAGCATTGACAAAAACCAAAACCACCCAGTTACAGCTTTAATTTGTTATGCTAAGAATAAGTCAATTGAGTTTTATCAAGTGTCCCTGAAAAGGCAAGGAATAGGGCAGATAACTAATTGTTCAGCTGATATTAAGGTGCCTTGTACACTGCCTCGTATTCCGTAGAGTGATGACTGAATCCCTGAGTGAATGGGCTGACTGAAGCCGTGTTGTGCTTCTCTTTCCCATCAACTTCAAGCATATTTGCATCCTCCCAGCTGCCACAATTGATGGTAATAATGGGAAATAAAAGAAAAGACAATTCATTGTCCAAATGGAATCTGTCATAGTCAACAGAGAAAAAAATTGGGCAAGAAAAGTTTACATTTCGGGGAGGGGTTAACAAAAAGAAGGTTCATAACGTTATGGTGAATTCTAGCCATGCCAAGTTTCCACAAAGGAGGAAAAAACAAAACAGATGCCTCGTGGTCATGAGCAATATGATACCCAATTACTGCTTTTATACTTGTGGTTTAGGAAACCAAAGAATTCTGTTTTACTGGGAGTTCTTAAGAATTCATCCTCTCTTGATTTTTTATACAAAGTCATGAGGTACACTGAGATCTCTCATACAGGGTACATTAGTTGTCTTTGTTTATAGATCCCGTCCTTTACTATACGAACTACTACTTTTATGCTATATCATAAAATTGGTAGTTTTGTCAAACAAGTGGTATTATTTATTATATGAGAGAAAATTATATGTCATAGATAGGTATCATGGAATTTGTAGACTAAGGCAAGGCATGAATTTCAGCCTGTGCTGGAATGTTCTTCCTCAATTTTCCAGATATTTGATGTAAAAATGGCCTCTGAGAAATGAAACTTAGGTGAATAATAACTGTGTGTAAAAACAGTCTAAAGATAAATGCAGGTAACTCTCTCATTTCATATCTCTGTAGAGTTTAACTGGAAATTTAAAAATCATGATTTTTTATTATGATTTTTTATTTAATATTTAATCTGAGTACGTCGACATTAAAAATATATATTTGCCTTTGGAAAACTGAGTGATGTGTTGTGGATGCTGAAGTTTAGGTCTGCTATGAGTATCTGTATATTCCAGATGACAAATAACAGTCATGATTCACAGCACTGGTATGTAGTAATTTACAAGTTAATTGGTAGGTTTTTAAGAATTGTCTAGTCCTTGGGAAGTGCACGGGCTAAGGGTGACAAAATGAACAATGCAGGTTGTATCTTTAGAAATTTTTAATATTTCATGCTAGAGGTCATTCTGCCCTGAACTTTTTACCTGGCCTGAAGAGGTGATTTTTTCTTCCTTTTTTGCCATGTCCCTCAGTAGAGATATTAGAAGTGGGGAGAAAGGGGTCCTCATGATTATGTTTGCTGGATTTGCCCTCATTACTTCCAACTACTTATTCCCAGCACTCTTGCCTCCAGAGAATACTATTATTGTTATGAATTAACATGTTCAATTGAGATGAATTCCTACGAAATATTTGTACTGGTCTCTTGCACGTCAGCCTTTGTCTTCCTATTAATTTCATTTTTTTTTGAAATATCAAAAGGACTTTTATTTTATTTTTTTGGAGTTCCCAGTAACTTCATTTCCAGCCTCTCAGGTAACAATTACTATCCTCCTTTTTTGCCGTTCATTTTAATATATTTTTCTTTTGTTTTGCTTTGGCTTGCTTTTTCATTTTTGGCTTCCACACAGTCATGTCAAGACCAATATTTATGGGAAAACGAAATTCCTTTGGTATATAGAAATTCGAACTCTATTATTATTGGTTCATTATTATTAAAAATGCTAAGAGGGAATTTAGTTTTTGTGGGTCTTGTACACTTTCTATAAATGGCTTATATAGTTTTCTAGTATGGTAGATTATAAATTCCTGAAGAATATCTGAGAAAAACCAAGAAAATAATTGGATATAAGAATCTACATTTTGAGAAGCTAAATTGATATATCTTTTCATGGAAAATCATATATAAATGACACTTTCTCTCTGTAACAGTGGCAGGAAGAGCTAAAGATCCGACAAAATGAAGATGCAATATGTGAGGCCGAAGAACGTAAAAATAAAGAGTTAGAGGAGAAAAAGCACCTCAGAGAAATTATGAAGAGAAGAGAAGAGAAACTGCACAAGCAAACCAAACCCTATGAGCTTCCTCCTAGGACTGAAGTAATTTCATCAGAAAAGAAAATGACCCCTCAAAACCAAGGTCCATAAGCCAGAAATTCATTGCATGCAAGAAACCAAGATAGTTACAAGTTAGGAAAAAAATTCTTAATTAACTGTAAGCCATTTCTTAGAAAGGAGTTGTTATCCTAATGCAGGCTCTTTAAGAGTCCTATCTAGTCCCAAATTAACAGTTAGCCCTTAATATTTGAGTGAAGCATTTTGCTAGTTAAATATTTTTAAGAATATGGCTTGAGCTTTTCCTGGTTGACTCCTATCTTGTGATCTTACACATACTTGATGATTCTTGGAGTATTGACACTCATTGGACTGTTAGATGGAAATGAACTGCAAATTATTAATGAGTCAAAAATAAAAGGAGTGAACATCAACTGATGCTCCTATAACAACTGTTATACAAATAAAAGAAGTAAGGCCTCTTTTTGAATTTGTATTTCATAGTCAATCTATGCTAAATCAAACCATATGTCAGAAGCACGAATTTGATAAATTACTCTATATAGACAAATCTGGACAGGCCAGTCATCTCAGGGTGAATTCATCTTTAACAGATACCAAAGGAGTTTTCTGAGTGACAGTGAGTTTGCTTTGGCAGATAAGGTGGTAAGAATGGATTTGTATGGTCCTAGAAGGTATTTGCACTTACTGGAGGGATTCATCAAGTCAGGGATCATTTTAAAATTGACCCTTCACTTTTTCTGATACTCTCAATCCATGGGTTAGAGTAATGGAGTGTGGTTCTTATGATACCTTACACTCGTTTTCTAAAAAGCTCACTTTTGCACAGGTGACTTGGTGATATTCAAGAGACAAAAACTTTATTGGGATGTCAAACTCAAATGACTTCCAGGTCAGAAAGGTAACATAACATAAATTAGTGATGGGGCAAAAGAATACATAGTCTACCCAAAGAAACTTCCCACCACTTGGCTGCACTGCAGTGTGCGTCCAGTGGTGTTGGGGGCATCCAGCCTTTTAAAAAGAAGCCCTCCATCTTTTTAAAAATAAAAGTTGATAAATTTCAAAATGTTGGCAACTGATTTTTCTAAAAAAAAAAAAAATCACATACTTTTGAGTTAAATTTGACACATAGGCCACAAGTTTGTGAACGACTTTATGTGAATTTGCAGTATCATTCTTTAAGATGACAATAACATAGGGCAGAAAAATAGGAGGACTCAAGGGTGTTCCCCTTTTGCTTCCCAACAGAAGTGATTCAAACTTACGTTGCTTCTCCCAAAACTTCTGACTCATCCTTGTCTCCTCATCCAGAGAATATATATGTTCTCAGAAATAATATCTCCTAATGCACCTTCCAAATACCTTCATCAATCTTTGCTTTCCTTACTTGTAACAGGAAGTATCTCCCCTAGAAAGTCCATTTTCTCTGAATCTAATCCCATCCGAAATCTCCCTCCTTCAACTATTGACTCTCCCCCTTGAAGTCCCTCTCTTCTGCCCATGGAGGTCTTGATTTTCTACCATCCTTCTATCCATACTACTTTCAGTGTTATCAAACCCTAATTGCCTTTTAAAGTAACAATCTTTCTTCTTGGTTGTAGAGAAAGGGAACCACTGGGCTATAAGTTGTGAGAAAGGGACTCTATAGAGATCCCATGGCTTCTTAAAAGAATTTTTAAAAATCCTGATATAACTGCTACTTATAAGAATTTTAAAAAATTCGTATAAGATTAAAAAAAATCATTTTGGAAACCACATGCCTTCAATTTCAGAACTATTCTGCTATTCTGAGGCAAGGACTAGTCTGCCTTAAAACTTCCAAACTGCAAACTTAGTTGTTTTTTTTCCTATTTTGCTTATTCTGTTCCCATTTTTTTCACTTGCTTTCCTACTTCCACAAGTTTTTTAGTATTTCCAATGTGTTTTTATATGTTCTCCTTATGGATTCATATCTTTTTTAAAAGATCTTTTTTCATTCACAGTGGTAGAGGTTTGGAAAAGGGCTAAAAAAGAATATACATTTACACTTGCATAAATACATGAATAATATATAAATTTAAGAATACATAAATATGAGTAAAGATATAATGATTCTTACTAATCAACTAGATAGATAAATACCTTTATTTTTAAATTATTCTCTAAAATTTTTTATTCTTGTTATTCTTTAAAATTTGTAAAAATTTGGCAACACACCTCTCTCATGGTTTTCTTTGCATTTTAGGCCCTCTCTTCTGTTTTTTATGTAAGCTTTCCTTTTTAAGTTAATGTAAACAGCTTAAAAAGAAACTTTTATGACAATTTATCTTTATAATTAATCCTTAATTTTTTCAAGAAGTACTTAACACAAATTCAGCTGGTGCTCTTCATCATTTATTAATCTTGCCTCAACAGTCACTAAAATTTCTGTGAGTCTCAGGTGGGTTGGACACCAGATGGATTTTTTTAGTTCCTCTTGTGTTCTTCAGCCTGAGTCATTTATTTTCCCGGTTCTCCCCACTTTAAGTGAGGAGAAGAAGAAGGAAGGAGAATGAGGCAGGTATGCCACTATTTATCCTTTACAGCTCTTACAACTCTTATTCATCTTTAAGTGAGTCTACTATCATTATTATTATTATTATTATTATTATTATTATTATTGTTAACCTATCTCAGGTCAGAGTTTGTCTATCTAAACCTTGTTTCTGTGCTACTGTATATTCTGTGATTTTTTTTTTTTTTTGCTTTTTTTAGGGCTGCACCTGCAGCATATGGAGGTTCCCATGCTAGGGGTCCAACTGAAGCTATAGCTGCCAGCCTACACCACAGCCACAGCAACGCAGGACCCGAGCTGCATCTGTGACCTACACCATAGCTCACAGCAATGCCAGATCCTTAACCCACTGAGCGAGGCCAGGGATTGAACCTGCAACCTCATGGTTCCTAGTCGGATTCATTTCTGCTGCACCACAACAGGAACTCCTCTGTGCTGACTTGTATTTTAAGAGAACAAATCCAGATCTTCATATATTCCTTTATTATAAATTCTCTAAAGGACTTTTCCTAGCAACCACAAAACTAAGTTCTTTATCACACAAACTACCTCATATACCTTCTAGCGTATTGAGAATGAAATATTTATAGGAGTTTTAGCTACTTTCACTAGGATATTAGAAATTAAAAGACATATATTAGAAGACGAAGGAGAAAAGACAAATAGTAAATTCTGAGTAACAGAAATATAAAAACAAACATTTATTTTAGTGCAGTTTAAAAAAGCAAAAAAGATCCACAGGGTTTGCGGGGCATGACAAAAAGGCTTAAGGAAGAAAATACCCAAAACAGATATCTTTATTTTGACATTATTGAGTGGGTATTTGGGAGAAAGGGATGTTTAGAGGTGATAATTTAACAAGTTATTCACAGAAACAGTTTCAGAAACTATATAGTAGTGTTTAGTGATTACAATTCAAGTAACTGATTCTTCTTTTCTTTCCAATAAACGTCTTCTCTGAGACATATAACTGCCTACTT